>NW_008795704.1:851084-851787 GCF_000699145.1 Aptenodytes forsteri | reverse complement strand
CCTTCTCCAAGATGGTGGCCTTCACCGAGAGGGACCTGCTGTGGTGCGGCATGTGCCGCTCCAGCCGGGGCTCTGGCACCTCCCTGCAGAGAAAGGGGCCGTCAGCGGCCTCTGGCACCCAGCCCTCGCCCACCCCGGCAAGAGGGGGACCAGGATCTCCAACCCCCTCCCGTCATTCCCGTCATGCCGTGCCCCCAGGATGGACCTGGACCCCTCCCACCCCAGCAGCCCGCCAAGGGGTGGGGAGGCTCCGGCACAGGCGGGCTCTAGGACACCCGTGATAAATTCAGACACCACCAGGAACGGGGCCGTCCCCGCAGTCCCCCACAGTGGCTAAGTCCCTTGAGCCCAGTGGAGGGAAGCCAAGCCCTGCTCATTTCCATCCTGCTTGTGGTCTCCTGGCCCATTTCTAGCTTCCTTTGGCCCCCTTTATGCACCCTCTAGCATTGAGGTTCCTCTGAAGCTCTTGAGATCAAGCTGTGGCCCTCAGGGAGACTTTGCAAAGAGAGAAGTCCTGGACGAACAGTGTCCGCTGGCCCATGTGGAGGTTCACCCCAAATTCTTGTGCCGCGGGTAAGTAACCACGCTGCGGCACGGGGGAGGCGCTTCCTCCTCCCCTGCCCCGGTGAGGGGATCCCAGGGGAGATGCTGGAGGGCTGGGACTGGGGGCCAGCGGGGAGCCTGTGGCACAGTGGGACCCGGG
>NW_008795704.1:849969-850898 GCF_000699145.1 Aptenodytes forsteri | reverse complement strand
GCGCTCCCCCCGTGGCTGTGGGACACCCCTGTGCTGGGCCAGTACAGAGCCAGGAGGGGGACTGGGGGGGCTGCAGCACCCTCCTGCCTGGGGGAGCCGGGTGTCTTGGGGGGGGGACACCACTGTGCCCAAAGGCCACCTTGTGCCATTGGGTTTGCTTTGCTTGTGCAAAACCCCGTGTTTAAGCCCAGCTTGGCAAACCCCCCTGTACAGGCAGTAGGGTGACAGGTGGCATCAGCACAGGCGGCCACGCCAGGAGACTCTGCTCAGGGCAGGGAAGGGGGATGCAGCCCTCTCCCACCGCAGCCCAGCAGCAAGCTCATGGTCCTGCACCCATGGCTGTCTCAACATGGTGTTGAGATCCCCTTAGCAGAGTATTTCGGGCCACAGAGGCTGCCATCCTTGCACAGCGCCGGCCGGGGCACCCTGCCAGGTGTGGCAGGGTGCTCCCTGAGATGGGACATGGGGACACTGAGGTCCCCCACAGCCCCACTCTGCCCATGGGCAGCACGGGCAAAACGCTCCCGGCCGTACGCAGTGATTTGGGATGCCAGGACTGACCATCCATCCTGGTCCCCCAGTGGGTGCTGGGGCCGGCAGCCCCCGGCGAGCACCCCCAAGCTGCACTCACCTGGCAGCATCATCCTCGGGGCCCTCCCCATCCACCTCGAGGGTGCTGGTGACGTAGACGGACATGCTGGGGTGCTCGATGAGCAGGTCCTCCATGGGGCTGCTCCCCACGCCGCCGGGGCTGGGCCCCTCTGCAGTAAAACAGGGGGGAGGGGTGACAAACCAACTCTCGTCCATCAAGCAGGGACTGGCCGGAGCCGGGGAAGCAGCCGGCAGCGGACCGGGGGGAGCTGGGTGGGATCGCGCCGAGCGCCCAGTACCGCCAGCACCCACTCGCCGGGCTGCCCCGGGGCAGGCAC
>NW_008795704.1:833448-846761 GCF_000699145.1 Aptenodytes forsteri | reverse complement strand
GTGATTTGGGATGCCAGGACTGACCATCCATCCTGGTCCCCCAGTGGGTGCTGGGGCCGGCAGCCCCCGGCGAGCACCCCCAAGCTGCACTCACCTGGCAGCATCATCCTCGGGGCCCTCCCCATCCACCTCGAGGGTGCTGGTGACGTAGACGGACATGCTGGGGTGCTCGATGAGCAGGTCCTCCATGGGGCTGCTCCCCACGCCGCCGGGGCTGGGCCCCTCTGCAGTAAAACAGGGGGGAGGGGTGACAAACCAACTCTCGTCCATCAAGCAGGGACTGGCCGGAGCCGGGGAAGCAGCCGGCAGCGGACCGGGGGGAGCTGGGTGGGATCGCGCCGAGCGCCCAGTACCGCCAGCACCCACTCGCCGGGCTGCACCGGGGCAGGCACGGCTGCCTGGGGGTGGCGGGGGTGCAGAGCCATGCGGGGTGCAGCGGGGACACACACACATACCATGTACAGTGGGGAAGGGAGGGGGAGAGAAAGGGGCATCGTTAGTGCAAGAGACACCCCACCACCATCACCACCGCTAGAGACAAACATGGCATCAACGGGACCTCGTGAGGAGGGAGACACCAGCAGTGCCCTGCACCGCACCCCAACCAGCACCCTCTGCACCGGGGCGGCTGCCGGTGCTGTGGTGTCCGGCTTTGCTAAGCCAGCAAGCAATGGAAATGGTTCTGGTTAGGCAGTTTAACCAAAAAGTGGGGGAAACTAGCAGGGTTTACGACAGCAATTTTTTTTTCTTTCTCAAAATGAAGGAAGAAATTGAGCCAGCAAGAAACGCTGCTTTTGCCTGTTCTTACGGCACCTGAGCTGTGCCATGCCGCTCTGGAGGAGTGCCGGCCCGCCTGTGATTGCAAACACTGCCTGGCACTTTGCAAACATTGAAACCAAGCATACACAGAGGAGAAAAAACAGTTCACACCTTTGTTTTCTGGAAGAGACCAGGGGACTAAATTCTTCAGCAAAGGTTTTCGCTGCGCCTTCAGCTTCAGTCCATTAGAGGCCGAGTTTTGGGTGGTTGAGCCAGGAGCTGCCACCCACACCCCTCTGACACCCCAGCCTTCCTCGCCTTCCCTTCCTCATCTCCACCTGGCAAAAGCACTTGGGCTGGTGCTTTTTCTGCCTGTGCTCAGAATTACTGGTTGTGTTATGGGAAGGGAGCCTGCGCCTAATGTTGGGCTCACTGGGATACCCAGACCCGTTCCCGGCCTCATCAGGGGGATTTGAGGGAACTGGTCTCAGGGAGGGATGTGGTGCAGTATCTATATGGACACATGTGACCCTGCGGCTGGGTGAGGGTGCAAGATAAATCAGAGGTGAATGTGTTATTGCAGTGGAGAAATACAGCACATGAAGCATAGGGCCAGCATTCGCCACCCAGCACGTCCCCGGCTCCTCCCGCAGACGATGCCCCAGCCCAGGGCTTAGGGCGGGCCACAATTAGCCTTGTGAACATGAGAGTGTCTTTCTTCAGGTCAGTGGATATCAGCCTATTAATAGTTGTTGACATTCCGGGCTGGAGATTATTCGTCAGCCTGGAGACAGCCATTGAGCCTGGCCGGAGCGTTCCCGGTCCGGCAGCACTCCCACAACAGGGGGGCTGTGGGTACGCGGAGCAGGGGACCCAGCGCAGCTGAACCCTGCCCCAGCCATCCATGGCTACCTGTCCCCATCCTTTGCCAAGGTGAGTTTTAACGTCACAAGGAATGTTTTGGGGTCCCCAAATCCCTGGGTGACTTGCAGCCGTATCAGTAAGCACTGGGAAATGCTCTTTGCTCCCTCCCTGGGTGCTGAGCAGAGCCAGGCTGCGTGATGGGGCGAGAGGGGCATCTGAAACGCTCCCAGGAGATGTGGTTAATTCAGATGCATTTTGCAACACATGGGTCAAAGACCTGGCTGAGAGGGAATGAATTTGGAGGCTTGTTAGGCTGCCCCGCTGCTGGGAGGGAGCCAGGCTGTGAGATGCTTGTCAGCCGCCGTGGCTCAAAGGTGAAGGATGGGGGCTGGAGCCAGTGGGTTTAGTTTTTAAAGTGCTTTGCATAACTCCAGCCTCAGAAATATGGCTGAAATAAATCGGCCCCTCACTGGCCGGGGAATGCTATGGGAAAAGGCAGCGGTGGTGCCAGTGGGGATTAGCAGTGGGGTGGCATGTCCCAGGCAGACACACTGCTGAAAGCCAGCTCTGCACCAAGGGGATTGGAGGAAAAAAAAAAAAAAAGGGAGCCTTTTGTACTGAAGTCATCCCTGGGTCTCTGCTGAGCCGGCTGCCGTCTCGGACCCAGGGGATCAGGGCACAGCCCAGGGTTTCTCTGTCTGGGGAAACTCCTGGCTCCTTCTGACATGCTTTGGGCATGTTGCAGCCGTTGCCAGCTGGCCCCGACATGTGGCAGCTGTGTGCCTGTTGCTCCAGGGACCTCCTTGCAACCAGCCCCCTCCTGTGTCACTGCTGTGCCCCCCCCCAGGACAGTCACCAGAGAGCCCAGAGGACAGGGAATCCTCCATGGCTGCCTGTGCCCATGCCACCCATCCACCTCTACCAGCTCTCCATAGTGCTCCCACCAGGCACGGGGCTGTCCCTCTCCCCCATCCCAGGCTTGTCTGTGCTCCGGTCCCCTCTCCAGCTCACCACATGGGGGGAAAAACCCTAACGAATGACTCGCATCACGAAAACGAGCTCTGCTCAGTGCACAGGCAGGGAGCATCTGCTCTGAGGACAGATGCCTGCAAGAGGGAGGATGAAACCCTCCTCCTAAAGTTAGTGGGGCACCACAACTAACCAGAGGCTGCAAAAGCAGACCATGGCCACCAAGGATCTCCTGCACAAGCAGGCTTGTTTGTCTAAGTTTGCTGCTCGATTTGCAAGCAAAAGGTCATAAAATTATCATTGCAGTTGGTTGAGTCATCGACCCTACAATAGCAATGCCAAGGTCTTAATGGAGCTAGAGAAGCTCTTGACACACAAGGAATTTGACCCGCCTGGTTGGTGTCAAACAGGGCTCCGGATGGTAGTCACCGTCCCTGGGAAAGGGGAACCCTTGAGTGATCTCTAGGTACAGGGACCTTGCGCCAGACATCCCTTGTCCGAGTGCTGTTGGCATGGACACTGGGAATGATTTGGGAAGATAAGCCCTTTGGAGTTGAGATTTGCTCCCCTGATGGACTCAAATGACCCAAACATGGCCAGATCACTGGCAGCATGTCCCCAGCTGGGACATGGGACCGCTGCTGCCTGCCCTCATATGGGGAAAATCCTGGCCCCCCACCAGTGCCCGGGGACCGGGGTTTCCCCCAGGGGAACAGGCTCCTGGTTTGCTTTCAGCAGGGGCATCGCGGGGAGTGGCTGAGCCCAGCTCCTCCGGGCAAAGTGCTGCCCACGGCACAGCTTAGCCGAGGCCACGGCTCTGCCACAGCTCTCAGGCAGACAGACCACGTGGGCTGGCATCCCCCACCAAGCCCCCAGCGGGCAGGATCGCACCAAAACCCTGGGTGACCTCCCTGGGCTGGTCCTGTGCCAGGGTCCCAACCTGGCACAGGGGCACCTGGAAGCTCCAGGGCAGCAGCAGCCCTGGCCGGGGACGCTGCTGCTGCTGCCCCCACGCTGCCAGAAAGTTGGGAACCACCACTGGGAGAGGAAAGGGAAAAAGGAGGAGCAGGTCAGGGGCTGCTGCAGTGACCACAGGGCTGGGCGCCACAGGCAGGGCAGGGGGACCAGGGGAGGAGGGATGAAGGGCAGAGCTGATCACGCGTGACGGAAGCTCATCTGCTGTCATCTCAAGGGGTTTGCCCATCTCCAGAGAGACAAGGTGCAGCAGAGGCTGTGGGAAACCAGTCCCCCTCACTTTTCTCACCTGCAAGATCAATTATGAGCCAGCCATCCTCCTCCTCCTCCTCCTCGACAAAGGGTTTGGGCTCCTCCAGGCCTTCCGGTGTGTTGCTGTCGCTGAAGAAGAGGCTGGTGAGACGCTGAAACATGGTGTGGAGTGGTCCAGCGGGACGGACGGTGAGTTAGAGCTACTGCTGAACACTGGCTTCCAGGCACAGAGAAGGGAGAGATGGGCAGGGAGGGGAAAAAAACAGCACTCGAGGTCTCGGTGGCGGCGCAGATGCTTTGCTGCTAGCGAAATTGTAGCTGAGTTAAATGGCGTGTAGTGCAATTCTGAGGTTCTTCACTTGGCTTCAGTGCAAAGGCCTGTAAAAGGGAAAGAAAAAGGAATAATGCATTTGGACTGGCTGGCAGCGTGCCCCTCCTGCATCCCGGGGGCTCGGACAGGCCGGAGGGGCCGGTGAAAAGGTGGCTCTGGCACTCATCTGTGCCGTGGGCTGTCCCAGCTGCTGGCATCTCCAAGGGCATCATGCACTGTGTCTGAAAGCAGCAGTGAAGGGCTGGGTATCCATGCCCTGCAGCCCCTTGCCTGCACTGAGCCCTGCATCGTGTCCCCTTCCTCATGGGTAGTGTGTCCCAGGGGACCCATCCGCCAGAACTGGCAGGGGCAGAACCAAACACTGTCCCAAAGTCAGGCTGGGACCTGCCTCCCCTGGCACTGAGCAGGCATTGAGCGTGGCTGGTGGCACTAAGCTTTGCTGGAAGGGCAGGGCAAAGGGTGCAATGCTGCTGTCCTATCTGAGGACCGATGGCACGAGCTGTCCCTAAAACTCACCACCAACCCACTGACAGCCACGCCAGCGTGGCCGCCCTCACCTCCTCAAGCTGGGTCCCAAGAAGCCCTTGCTAGCGTTTTGCTCGAGCCCTGCCTGTGCCGATACCTGCTTGAGGCTGGTTTAATTTTGAAAGTCATTACTGTTATTGTCGTTCTGTGTGTGTGCATATCCGCAGGGATGCTCTTCTGATGCAGCTGCGTTCCATTGCCACCCTCCAGCCCCAAAAGATGACACTGTCACATGTGTCATCACTGCTCCTTTACAAGGACCTTACAAGGAGCCCCGGGACAAAGCGCTTGGCTATGGGTTGTGTCTCAGCACCAAGCGCACAGGCATCAGCATGCAGGAGCGAGCGGCAGCAAGCACGCCGCCCCCTCACACACACACACACAGCGGGGCAGGGCAAGGACGGTGTTATCCCAGCCCTGGGCGAGTCTCTGCTCCATCTACGCTCATCACTGTTTTACCCCTGGGGAAACACATTCCCCACAGCTCAGAGGGAGGTTAGGACTCACTAATTTTATTAATGACTGCAAAGCTCTCGGAGAGGCACAGACAGATGGCAGCCACAAGGTGCAGAGTGATATTTGTGCGGAGGAAATGCTTTTTGGTCCAGAGACATTAAAGGGCATTAAAATGCCATCAAGAGCTAGATGCGGGGAGAGGGGACAGCTGTCTGCTGCCTCACTTGGCACATTGCTGTGGGTGCATTTAGAGGGCAAATCCCCAGTTCATGGTTCTGCCGATCAAGGTGGCGTAGAGCCTGCAAGTGGTCTTGGACAACATGGAATGGGAAGGGTGCAGGAAGGCACAATGTGTCTCTGCCTTGGTGCATACACGTGCCAGTTCTCCAACAGCTCAAGTTCTAGCTCAGACCCCCCCCTATTGAAATGGTCTCTCCAGCCTCAACATTGCTGGGAAGGACGGCTGGCCTGGGTGCTTGCTGTGGTTCTGGGGCTCAGGCATGCTTGTATTTATCCATTGTGGGATCGCTGTGCCTTTTGCCCTCTCTTAGGTGCCTCGGGAGGTACAACACCTGCTCCACAAGGCAGAAAATGAAAAATCAAGGGGAGCCTTTCCCCATGGGTGGGATCCCCTGGGCTTCGGAGGCTCATCCTGCATCTCTGCTGCCCTGGGATGCAGAAGGGAGTGCTGGAGCGTGAAGCAGCCTCACAACACCCAGCTCTCCCTCCCTGGCACAGCTGGGGCAGCAGCGTGACACTACGTGTCCCCTTGAGCAGGTCTCAAGCCCCAGGTGACTTTAGTTGCCCCAGAGGTGCAGGACAGACCACGCGGCTACAGCCGTGCCTGGCTCCACGCCCTGGTGCTCAGGGGTCTGGCCGCCCCCGAGCCGCATGCTTCCCACTCCCTCCGGGATGACAGCCCCCCACCACCGTGGTTCATCCCTTCCACTCGCACCCTGCGCCCACATCCATCCGAGGGGAGCGGCTGCAGCTAAACGAGCTGGGTCCCAGCTGGGATGGCGCGTTCAAAACAGACTTGGCTGAGACTCAAAGAGCCTCTCGCCAGGATGAATTGGAGATCGGTGAGGATTCCCCGCTCTGTGTCCTAAGAGGGCTCCTGGCTTCCCCTGGAAGCACTGAGCAGAGGGTTTGGGGGCACTGAGACATGACAGAGCCGTTTCCTCCGACTGCAGTGAGAGATGCAGGCTGTGCTAAGGCAGCTCTCACCTCCCAGCCCCCATCACCACCAGGACCATAGCAAAGCCACAGCTTTTCTGTTGTCCTCCAGCGCACTCACAATTAAATTATCCAGACACCCCCCTTTCCTGGAGCATTAAAGCATAATAATATAAGTGAGGGAAACAACATGAAGAGGGGCTGATATCCAGATGGGCAATGAATGGAAACTGGCCCATTGGGCTCTCTTGTGTGCTCTGTGCTGAGCACAGTGGGGATTTCCCTCCCATGGGACCCATGTGCACATCCATCCTCCCCCAGGCTAGGCTGGCAAAGGGCACCCAGGACAGCCCTGAAGGCTGAGGTACACAGGCATGGTTTAATTACACGCCAGTTCTCCCTGCCTGCAATCTGAAATCTGGCAGCTGCCTGGAGCACTTGCCTATATATTAAATATCTTTTAATATTATATTAATATTATTATTATTTAATAAATGTATTAAATATCCAATTGCGGCAGAAACCCCATTGCTCCCAGGTACCTGCTAGTGGTATCTCAGGGCTTCCCACTGCTTGCTCTTCCCCAGGTCCCCAGGCAGGAGGGAGAGGGGCAGGAAGCACCCAGCAGCCCGTGGCAGGCATGGGGGACTCGGATCCCCCAAGGCCACCATGGCCCTGGCCCGGTGCAAGGCCAAGAGTGGGTTCATGCACATTTTGAGCTGGGGCAGCTCTGTCTGCAGCATTCCCAGGCCGACAGAAGTGCTGAGCCAAGGCTGACCCCAGCGTCACCGTGCAGCTTCTCAGGGTGACACACCAGGGCTAAAGGGGGCTGGGGACAGCAGGGTCCCCTGAGCTGCACCCTGAGCCAGCCTCACTGGGGAGAACACTGGAAATGCTCTTGGCCTGCCTTGGCCAGTGGCCTACGTGCAAATTTCAGCCTTTTTTTTTTCCCCCTAGACATGCATGCCACACAACAGCGGAGAGATGGGGACAAGAGCTAGCACACAGGGGGACAGGAGGAGGCCAGTGGCCCCAGCCCAGCTGCAAGGGGAAGGTCACCCAGAAAAGCACCCAAGCAGCTACCGCAGGCCAAGGTCTGAGCCAGGCAGACATTTTCCCCGTTGCCTCAGCAGAGCCAGCATAGAATGAGCTTGCTGCTGGACTGCTGGCTGGCTCGGCATGCACAGCCCTGCTGAAGCTCCTTGCCCGGACAGGACCGGAGCGCTCTCCTCCGCTCTGCAGGCTTGGCTTGGAGAGCCCCCAGCAAGGAGTCATCCTCAAGCGAGTTCAAAGCCAAATAATAAATTACACAGTCAAAACAGAGAGCAGAAAACCTCTTATTTTTATTTTGTTAAAACTTGACAGCAGCTTTCACTGGACAGTAGCAAAGCCAGTCTCCCCCTCTGCCCCTCCCAGGAGGGGCACTCATTCCCCTGGCACCCGCCTGCTTAGAGACTAGTCCCCAAAAAAATCACAGGGTGCATCAACGGGAAAGTCAGGAGCTGAAGTGTCTGGACTCCACAGGTGCCCACCCTAACCTGACAAGAACTTTCCTTTCCTGAAGACACAAGTCACAGCAGATACTATGAGGTTCAGTTGCCCCCTCTCCCAAATTTAACTTCATTTTCCTTATCTCTATAATTAAAGGCCCTGGGATAGACACACTCCCATCACGCACAGCCAACCCCATCATAACGGGCTGTCAGGGGCCATCCTGCTGCAGAGCAAACCCACGGTGTACCAGGAGGGCTGGGGCAAAAGGCAAGGGGGCTCACAGGCAGCTGCGATAGCTCCGGGGGCAGCAGGAAAAGAGTTAAAAGCTCCCCCAAGAGCAAAAGTTGACATGGATCATTTTAAAGGATCATTCCCCAAAGAATTTAAATAAGTCACCAGCTATCCCCCTCTCCATGCTGGGGTAGTCTGAACCACCCACTGGTGTGAGGGGGTCCATGCTGTACCGTGGTGCATGGGTGGGCTATGCAGGTAGGGCAGAGCTTGCAGGATCAGCCCCTTGGATAAAGTAAGCCTCCCTCACCCCAGCTCCCGCTGCCTGAGGACACCGCAATCCTAAACAGGACCCTGGGGAGGTTGATTCGCTGGTAAAACCTGCGAGAGCAACCATGGGTTGGCAGCGGCGTGGACAGAGCCGGCAAAGCCAGGGTGCTGCACCATGCCACGATCCTCACAGAAGGGCTGCCCGGGGCTGCTTGGCCAGACTCTGCCTTGGCTGCCTGTCCTGGCCGGAACAGGCGCTGGGCAGAAGGACAGACAGCACGATCAGACAGGCCTCGTGGGAAGAGAGCAAAGGCTTCCCGAGAGTCAGAGCAGCCCTGCCAGGGCCGGCCCCGGCAGTGCTCAGGGAGCCACGGGGGAGCTCCTGCCAGCACAGCTGGCAAAGCCTTCAGGATCAAACCTGCAGGGTGGAGGCAGGAGCTAGATCCTGGCAAGCAAGGACCAAAATGAGCTTTAATCCTCACCCTCACTTTATCCTGTCTGCTCTGAAATCCTCAGCAACACTGTGTTAAAGAGGCAGGATCAGGCTCTTTATCTCCGAGATGCACCCTCAGCAAGTTTGTGGATGACACCAAGCTGAGTGGTGCAGTTGATTCACCAGAGGGAAGGGATGCCATCCAGAGGGACCTGGACAGGCTGGAGAAGTGGGCCTGTGTGAACCTCATGAAGTTCAACAAGGGCAAGTGCAAGGTCCTGCACCTGGGTTGGGGCAACCCCCAGTACCAGCACAGGCTGGGGGATGGATGGGTTGAGAGCAGCCCTGGTGAGACCCCACCTGGAGTACTGCGTCCAGCTCTGGGGTCCCCAGCACAAGACAGACATGGACCTATTGGAGCGGGCCCAGAGGAGGCCACGGAAATGGTCAGAGGGCTGGAGCACCTCTGCTATGGAGAGAGGCTGAGAGGGCTTGGGTTGTTCAGCCTGGAGAAGAGAAGGTTCCGGGAAGACCTTATTGCAGCCTTTCACTATATAAAGGGGACTTATAAGAAAGACGGAGAGAGACTTTTTACCAGGGCCTGTAGTGACAGGACAAGGGGCAATGGTTTTAAACTGAAAGAGGGTAGGGTTAGACTGGACAGAAGGAAGAAATGTTTTACAATGGGGGTGGTGAGACCGTGGACCAGGTTACCCAGAGAAGCTGTGGAAGCCCCATCATTGGAAGTGTTCAAGGTCAGGTTGGATGGGGCTTTGAGCAACCTGATCTAGTGAAAGATGTCCTTGCCCATGGCAGGGGGGTTGGACTGGATGGTCTTTGAAGGTCCCTTCCAACCCAAACCATTCTGTGAGTCTATGATGTCCTATCCACCCTAGAAGGGAGCAGCTCCTGGCCAATGTGATCAGTGTATCATCCTTGAGCCATTCCAGACCCTCCCTGCAAGCCACCGAGAACATCAGCTCCTCAGTGTCACCGTCATGGAGCGTTGGGGGTGACTCTCTTGTCCCTTCACATGCCAAAAGGCTCCTTAACCGGCTGCTACCAACAGCACCCAGATGGCGAGATGGCCACATGCCACCTCAGTCCCTGCAGTTTCCACCAAGCCCTTCTCTGGCTGGGACAGCCCACAGCCATCAGCAGATCAAGCTCCAAAGTTTCTCCAGGTTTTTGGAAAGCCTCCACTTTCCCTGAGGCAAATATTTGCCCCATTTACACCAGGGGAACTGGGGCTGGCAACCTCACAGGAACTGCAGTGCGGGAGGGACCCGAAAATCCCTGCAAGGGGATTTAAGTCACTGCTGGGCAAGCAGTGCCTTGTCACCAGGCAGATGCGGTGCCCACAGAAGCAGTTTGGACTGGGAGGTGGCTCCTCTGCCCCACTGGTGGCCAGGGCTGGTCAGAGCTCCGGTGCCTTCTTCAGCCCGCCCATATCTGCCAGATGTCCTGCATCCATGGAGGAGGCACGGCCAGCGCTGGGGCACAAGGGGACTGCTGCCACCCTTCCCAGGCTTCCACAAGCCCCCTTACTTGGCAGGTCAACCCCATCCCAGGCCACTGCCAGCAAGAGGGGACAGCCCACAGGTGACGCTCACTTGAGGACAGATGAGTTTCTTAATGACTGAAGTTTATCAGAATCCTTCCAGAAAGTCCTTTTAAAATTAGCTGGTGGGTATTAAATATTAAAAGTTAAAGTAGGAGTAAGGAAACCATAATGCATCAAGGTTTTTTTTTCCCCCCTTCAGAAACCTCAACACAATAATTAGTTTTCTGAGTCACCATCACTGCAAATAACCCCAGGAGCTAAGAATAGGCAAAAGGATCGGCAGCAAAGCCCCGGAATGTGCCAGGAGCTTGCCGGGGCGGGAGCCACAGCTTCGCAGGGCTGACAGCTCCCAAAAATCACAGGCTGCAAGAACAACAGCAACTCCGCTTGGAAATGGCAACAGGCTCCCTGAAACTTTCCATAAATACTTGGCGGCAGGAGGGATGCTGCTGACAAGCAGCAGAAGCGGTCCTTCCTCGGCAGAGCTAAGAATACCCTGCGCAGTCATCACAGCAGGCGTTGGAGGTATAAATCAGGTGCCTTCCTCCAACCTACTTGGGAAATGTTATTTTCAACTCATTTTACCTAAATTAGACAAGCGTTTCACAGGCTGCTCTTGCTGTGCTGTATGTACCAAAATCCTAAACCTAGCACGGAAACACAAAGTGAAGGAGAAGGGGGTCCAGCAGCTGGGCAGCTCAGGGGGAACCCTGCTCATCACCCAAAAATTACCAGTGAAGCATCCCTGCGCGGTCCTCTATCCCTCCTCATCATGAAGGGACCAGAGCTGTCAGGGGCTTGCCCGGGACAGTTTGGCAGGGCTGGATTAATGCATTTGGTCACTCAACTGCGCTACAGCTCCTGCTGATCCCTTTGCTTCGCCAGCAGCCTCATTTATGGGGTTCCCCTGGTTGCACAGGCAGAGCTGGACCCCAAGGCTGCCGCTGGCACAGGCAGACCAACTCCAGCAAACCAGAGGCTGATTCACAGCCAGAGCCTCTTCCACTGCGGAACGGGGAAGTGGAGGGGGGAGAAGGCAGAGAGTAGTTAGAAAAATTCCCAAAAAAACTCTTTGTTGTGAGACTGTCATTATTAATGGCAGACCAAGCCAGCACCTGGAAGCGCTTTCCTTGGCCAGCCCAGGAGCTCAGCGTGGACAGGAGTCCCCATGTGCTCCTCCAGATCCCACCTGAATGAGGGGAACTTGGGGTCGCAAAAAGGCAGGTGTTTTTCCTGGAGCTGGTGTCCCCATCCACACCGGCTCCCTTGTGTAACTGCTGCAGGAAAGGTCCTTGCCCCAAGGACAAACCCAACCTTCTGCTATTTGATGGCATCACGCAGAGCCCTGGAAAATCTGTCAGTGGCCAGCAGCATCTGAGCAAGCAGGAAATTTTTAGATTTGCCATGAGCTGTCCTATGAAATTTTAGAAGTTTCCTCTCTGGGATGCGCTAGGTGAAACATCCCTAGGAGTGTGCGCACTGAGAGGGGAGCAGCCCCAACGTTACACCCTCTGTAAATCGCAGGAGGCTGAATACTAACTGGCAAGTTGGACTTTGATACCGCAGGAGCCCTGAGCTCCCCACCAGCTCCATCCTGAGCCCGCCCAGGGCCATGTGTGCACTGGGGTGAGACTTGCCTGTACACGGCTCGCTGTGCAATTAGCACTAAAAAGCTCTTAGATAAGAGTTCACGTCTCAGGTTTTTCCAGTCTTGCTACGAGCAGGTGATATCGGTTTATTCTCGAGGGGAAAAACTTCCATTATGTTTCTCCTTTTGTGTCCAGCCAGACAAGCACCGATTTGTTGCAATGGGTTCCTAATGGTGACAGTGAGCTACAGCAGAAAGCTTTTGTCTTTTTTTTTTGGGGGGGGAGGGGGGCAGAAATATAAAAGGAGAGGAAAGGTTTATTTTAGAGCAAAAAAAATTGTTCTTGGCACTTTGTAGACTAAGCCCACTGCGAAAGAAGGTACAGCACAGTCCTGTACCGGAGCCCAACACCTGTTTCTGGGATGGTTTCCTACCCCAGCAAAACCTCGGCCAAATTAGCGACAGCACTTGGCACCCGCCCAGCTCAGCCCTCGCTGGTGCTGCTGTCAGCAGTGGGTGTTGCTGGTCCCAAGAGCAGCACTTTAAGCCAGCAGCTTGGGACCCCAGGGTGCCAGTGCCTTTGCTCAGGCTCTCTAAGCAGGGCTGTAAGCTCCCCTGCACACAAGAGACACAAATGTATAGACATATGTATATGCATAAGAAAATTACAAAAGCAATAATGCCCTTTTTAACATGTTTCTACAGTTACACTCCACGGAGTCCAAGTTTTTCAGCTGATGAGCCCCTCAGATGGGAGCAGGTTTAGTACCCAGGGCCTCCCAGGCTCAGCCAAGCTGCTGAGGTCCCGAGGCGAGAGGCATAAAGTCCGTAAGAAAGTTGGCCTTTTAGGGCTTATGACATTTTTGAGCTGTCCCAAAGCAGGCGCACTTAGAGCAGAAATAAGGAAAGCAGCCGCTACGTGTGGTACCCGAGGCACTCGTGGGCTCAGCATCCCGGCACACGGTGGTGCCGCACCAGTGGCGCTGTGGGGTGCCACGGCACGCACCTCAGCCTGGCACTGCCAGCATCCTTCACCTGCTACGCGTGGCCCCACGGCTCCGTCCCAGGCATCACAGTTAAACTCAGTAAAAATATCCAAGCACACGCCCAAACCTCATTAAAACCGCCGGGATTTACAAAGTAAATCAAGATCTAAAGATTCAAAAGCATCAAGTATTTGCTGGAGTTAGTTAAATAGGAACTACAGATGTAGCTATTTCTATATTACATGTATTTCTATATTACATATTTACATTCCCTCCTCAAAAAGCCGCATTTTTCACCCAAACAGCCTCTCACAAAAACTGGGAGAGGCGTCCGCGTTCGCGACTTGCCCGGGGAAAGCCACGGCAGCGACTCGCGGGGCGACAGCGGCCGAAGACCTGCGGGGACACGGGAGGGACGGACGGACACGGGAGGGACGGAC
>NW_008795704.1:821701-832045 GCF_000699145.1 Aptenodytes forsteri | reverse complement strand
GGGAGCGGCCGCGGCCGAACACCCGTTTCCTTCTCCCGGTTGCGCTGACAAGGCCCCGTTCAAAGAGAAACTTTGATGGGACACAGATGCGGGGGTTGGAGGTGAAAGCCCCCGGCCGCGGCGCCCAGCCTTTCCCCCGCCTTCAAACCAGGCCGGGGCTCGGAGGGCGGCTGGTACCTGCGGGCCGTAACCCGGGACATCCCCTGAGTGCTGCAGCCCCCAAGACGCTCGGCAGCACCAGGTTCGCCCTCGTCCTCAGCACGGGCTGACCGTGGGACCCAGGTTTGGTTTGACGTCGTGCCAAGCTTGTCACACGGCAGGAAACTGTCCGTATAAAGATAGAACATTTATTAAAACAGTCACTAATAGAGCAGTTTAAGTGTCTGAGTCACGCATGGTACAGTTAGGACTCATCTGGCATCACAGGTGAGAATTCTCCATCGCAAATTCACAAGAGGCAGAATTTAATTGAGTCTTATTCAACTCGCAGTCACAAATTAAATAACACTTAGTCTTCTGTAATTGGAGGACCTTGCAGAAGGGTGTAAACCATCGTCAGGAGGAGAGCTGCCACCTGGCAGAGCTCTTACCCCGCTTTGCCGGGAGGGAGCAGAATCCCATGAAGCTTGAAACATTTCTAAGCAGAAAATCCACTCGTTTGGGATGTCCCATGGAGGGCATTTCCAGCTGGCAACAGCAGTTTCAATTAATGTCGCAAAGAGCTGGAGGTGCTCAGCACCGCTGGGCGTAGCGGTGGAGGCATCTGCAGGAGACACCCAGAAATTACGGCATAACTCAAGCTTGACCCCCGATCTGGTCCCTGCTTGAAGACAACGGCTCATGCTGCCGGTGGGGTTTCATTTTGCTGCTTTTATTAATACTTGTGTCGCACGAGTGATTACAGCATGGCTCTTACTGGCTACAGTAGGAGTGCAGAAATTAACCTTTAATCCTGCTGCCGTACAGGAGTGGATATAAATAAATGCATCAGAACAAATCTTGCTAGGGTTAAACTTATCCCAGGGTAAATTGTCCCATTCACACTGGCATGCTCCCAGAAGGGGGGATGACCCTCTCTTCCCATTGGGATGGGAAATGCTTTGGTCTCTGCTGTGCACCCTGCCCCCGGTCTTTTACTGCAAAAAAAGGGAGGCAGCCCCCCTCCCAGGGCAGTTATTAGCCACAGTGATTTATTGCTGGGGAGAAGCTGCTGCAAACGCGATAAAGCAGAGGAGCGAACTTCACACCAGCCTGGACCAAAAGCAAAAAAACTCTGGAGTCAGCAGAGGTTGCTGGTAGTTGCTGGGCCTGGCCCTGGGTGCTGCGCTCGGTGGGCTCAAGCAATGGTTGACAGCTGTGCCTATGTGGCAGCGGGAAATGGTGACTTTAATCTCGCCAGTGCAGGGAACAGCGGTCAGGAAGCTGTGGTCGCCCAGCCCTCATGTGCCTACGAGCCTGTGGTGACCGAGCTGCCACCCTGAGCTGGGGTCCATGTCATTCTGCCTTCTGGCTGTGCTACAGGGCGAGCGGGGAGAGCCTGCAGGAGTTGGAGGGGCCCTCTCTTCAGTCCCTGGGGACAGCAGTGGCTGTTGACACTGAATAAGGGAAAGAAAACCAGAGTGACTTCTCTGTGGCATCCTGGGGTGGGATGCAGGGACACCCACCCTAGCAAAGGGGATGACCTGGCTTTGGCTCCCGGATGGCCCTGGCCATCAGGTCACTGAGGAAAGTCACGCTGCAGTGAGTTGACCTGCAAGGCCCTGAGATGGCTGTGCCTGGAGAGGGCGAGCAGGCAGCTGACTGCACATCACCTGCCTGCAGGTAATGGAGAGTTAGCTGTAGCCTTGGTATGTCACAGCATGAGTCTACACCAGCAAGGCGCCTTGGGCCCTGCTGCTCAGATGTGTAACTAGCGGCACTCCGTGTATTTGAGTGACTGTTGAAAATAGGATGGTGATCACATTGGCTTCTGCTTCACCAAAGAGGTTTTGGGAAGCAGCGCTGATAGCTCCTGGCAAGGTGCAGGGCCAGCGTGTAACGCACATGCTTCGTTTCACCCAACAAATGGCATGCAAATCAGTCAGAGCTCTCATTATTTACCCGTCCTTTATTAAAAAAAAAAAAAAAAGGATGCTGGGTCCAGCTACCCAAAACTTCTAAAAAAATAAGAGATCAGGAAATAATGGTATGACTGGATCTTTGCAAAGCGCTCCAAGAACGTGTCTCCAGCATTCAGGATGGGCTGAGCAAGGGTGTCCCAGGGCGTCCCTCCAGCCCCAGCTGTCTGCTCTGGTTTCCCTGCAGGTCCCTGGGGGCACCTCGCTGCATCCCGAGCAGATGCCGGTCCTGGCATCCCTGGCATGAGTTTTTCCCCAAGCCCAGGGAGCACTGCCCCAGTCATTTCTCCTGGTGATGCTAGGATCACACAGGTAATTGCTGAGCACCACGAAGAAGCATTTCACAACCGTGGCCCTGTATGTCCTGGGGGTATGGGTCAACAGCAGGCTGAAGTCCTTGCAGCTCCCAGGTGCCTGCAGGCCACAATCTATTTGAGCCAGGCGGCTTGCTGCCATTTTGTGAGTTGTGTGCTTGTCAGTTGGGGCTGGGAAAAGCAGTTAATGAAGAGGTACGTGTGCAATGTACAGAGACAGTCCTTAAACACACGCTCTGCGCAAAACAATAGATAACAGGAAAATGAAATGAGCAGAAGCTGCTCTTTCTCCTTCCCCAGAAGGACACCCTGTCCCGGCCACCCCCATTCCACTGTGAGCCCTTGGGGCACTGACTCCAAGGGCCTGGGGTGTGCCCAGAAACCCTGACACCCATCCAGCCCCAGTGAAGCCGACTGGGAGGTGCCACCAATAACCCACATCTCCGGTGTCCGGGTGTCTGCCATGCTTCAGCTCCTCAGGCTGCTGTTTTCATGCTGCCTGTCCCTTGGGATGGATTTGCCTGGGAGCTCCTGCCTGAAGTTGGTTTTCCATGTCCTAGATCAAGAAAAGGCAACACACACTGTTTTACATCATTAAAAAAATCCTCATTGCTCTCCTTGTGAGAAGCTCTGGCTCCTTGAGCGGTGGCACCAGGGATGGGAGGTGTGCCCGTGGGTGTCAGCTCTGCCTCTACTCACTCTTCCCAAAATTCACTTAAACTGGGCAAAACTACCAGGCGCTGAGAAATCTCAGTGGAGTCTTGCTGGGGTTTAGTGGCCAGAGGAAGATCCATCAGTAACGGGCCCAGCATGGTCTTTCCCACTGCCCTGCTCCCCCAGAGAAGCCCAAGACTTGGCTGGCCCAGGTGGGCTCCATGCCAGGTCCACAGGGCTCCACAGCAGTGTCTCCTCCTCTTCCCTTCTTTCTGCTGGCATCAAAGGGACGCTGGCAGGGAAACAGAGCCATGCTTGGTCAGACACACACACAGGTGAAGGGTTTGATTCAGCCCCTGCAGGAGCAGGACTGTGTGGACATGGTGTGGCTCAGGTGCTTGTTAAATTGGAGTTGTTACGACCTTTGGTCACTTGCTGCCTGGTGGCCAGGACCCCACTGCTCCCAGCACGGGGCTTTGCAGCCTCATCCTGCCCTTGTTCCGCTGCCGGCATCAGCTCCCAGCCCCCGGTGGGTACGGAGACCTCTGCCCAACCACCCAGGCCATGCTGGAGAAGAGCTGTGAGGCTCCTTGGGCTCTGCGAGGAGCTGGGCACTCAGGGAGCCTGTGATTATTTAGACTGGGGACAGATCCTCCTTTGGGGACATCTCGTATGCCTGTGGGATGGGGACGGCGGTGTGCTCTGCATTGGGCAGGAGCTGCTCTGTGCTGCTGGGGCTGGACAAGAGACGCCAGCCTGAGCGAGGTGCGGAGGGGATGGATGCTGATCACACCTACGGGGCAACCACAGCCCTCCAGCCCCAAGAAACCTCCTTGTGCCACCAACAGATGCCCTCAGCCCACGTGGCACCCAAGGGTGCGGGGGGAGAGACAGGGGCCTGGCTCGCCAGCCTTCCCCAGTTGCTCTGCCTGAGGAGCAGGCAGCAGGCACGCTTCACACCGCACTTTCATCCCAGAGGAACTGCCCATCACCTGAGATGGGGATGGTCCATCACATGAAGAGCTGCAGCCCCAGGCCTGGGATTTGCCGGAGGCTCTGAGCGTGGCTTTCCAGCAGTGAAGGAGCATGGAGGAGTTTACCTAGAGCAAATAACTGTGAGAGCACTCAGAGAATGACCACAGCCAGGAGGTGACCTCACTTGAAAGAAATCTGGGTGTTATATTTACAATTCTCTGACAAAAAGACCTATTTCCCAAAGATGAACGTGGTACGGATGTTTTGCATTTGTTACAAAAAAATGGACTTGCGTCTATATTTAGAATTTGGGTCACCAGCAGCTTTCTGCCAGGAGACACCAAAACATCTTTTGAAACCAGGGTTGCAAGCTGGCTTTCAGCCAGGCAGCGGTGTCCTGTTGGGAGGGCTGCCCAGGGAGGCAGATAATTTGGGGGAGTCATCAGGGGAGAAGTTGGCCGCCTTCCTCAGCAGCACCCAGCCGGGGTGGGCTGTCCCTCCCAGCTGGGGACGCTGCAGAGAGCCCATTGCCATGAGCAGCCCCGCGTGACCCGAGCCCAGGAGCTCTCTGACTCAGTGTGCCGTTTGACTGACACGTTCTTGTTTTCTACAAGCTTCTCGCTTGGCTTTGGGACAGAAGGAAATAGCAGCTGGTGAGATGAGCCCAGTAATTTGACCCAGGGCGATTTTGGGGTGTGTGTCTCAGCGTGGAGTAACCTTGCTGGCCTGGGTGCAGGCAGCCAGGGTCACTGCCTGTGCAGCGATGAGCTGGTGCGGGACTGGGCACGGCAGCACCCCATCACCCCCTGCCTCTGCCACCTCCCCGGCAGCCTCAGCACCTCTGCCAGAGCCCGGCGGAGGGAGCAGGCAGCTTTCACGGGCAAGGAGAGCAGGCAAGGGTTTGCCCTCTCCCTGCCTGTGCTGCAGAAAAGGGGAGGGGGGAACTCAGCTGCTGCCCCATTAACAGCCACTGGCCATGGGTCATCTCATCCTTAGTGGTATCTCGGTGATGGGTCCCCTCAAATGTGTCTGATACCCAACTTCCACCTTCACCACAGCACCAAGGGAAGGAGCCTGCCCAACCTGCCGCCCTGCGCCCCTCCGCTGCCAGGGGATGGCCGGTCCTTCCTCCTCCCTGATCCGTTCAGTATTTGCATCCCCCCCAGGGCTCCCTTTCCTGCGTGGGCTCCACGTGTGGTTTCCAGCAGCAGCAGTTACCTCCCAGGCCCCCCCAGCCTCACCCCCAAAAGGGCTCATGCCACGAGCCATAGGGGGTGGCGTGTTCTCCATAGGGGTGGCGTGTGCTCCACAGGGGTGGGATGCACTCCATAGGGGTGTGGTGTGCTCCACAGGGGGTGGTGTGTTCTCCACGGGGGGGAGGGGAGCGTGTGCTCCATAGGGTGAGTGTGCACCGGGGGCTGGTGCCCCAGGGGGCACATTGTGGTGTGGAAGTGAGGAATGGACCCCAGCTCAAAGCTTGCTCTTCCTACAGTCCTACTGACTCCAACCAGTCTGGACAAGGACCCTGGAGGCCCTTGGGTGCCTCGGGACTATAGAGTCCCCCTAGATCTCGGACACCCCCTGAGTGGCTTCAGCAATGACATGGGCTTGCAGCTTTTATAAATCAGGGCAGTTTGATTTTCCAGGGGTTGGGTCACTCATGTCTCTGGCTCTTCTGCCTGCTCCCGGCTTGGAAGTGACCCCCTCCAGATAGGTGTCATGAGGTGGCCAGTGCTCTGCCCAGTGATGCTTTACTCAAGGGTGCTCCTGGGTTGTCCTCAAGTCCTCGAGCTCAGCCATGTGTCCCAAAAGGAGGATGAGCATTTGAATCAACATTCAGGGCCTCTTTAAGGTCAGGGTTAAATCCTGCCTAAGCTGACCGTGGGCCAGTGGAAGTTCAAGCCTGGCCATGCCTCGGTCACCGGAGGTGCTGCAGCCTGCTGGGTCAGGGCAGGTCACGCTGGAATGCCGCTGGGGCCCTGTGCGTGTCCACGCTAGCAACCTGCAAGCTGTCAGCTCTCACACAAGAGGGTTTCTGGCTCTTTTGACTCCTGCCACATATTTGTCTTGTGCAAGATGAGGTCTTGGCTGTCAGTCCCGCTGGAGAATGGCATTGAGCCCTGGGGATCCATCCAGGCAGGGGAGGCTCAGCCCTCCCATGGCAAAGGTGAAAAATGATGCTGGGCTGCAGCTGAATAAAAGAGCAACCCCTTGATCGCCCAGACAGGCTGCCCCATGGTTCAGTATGGATTTGCTTACTACTTGCCTGTTCGAGCTGGAGCCCTGGGAGTACACACACTTAAATGCGAACCACAGCTGGGCTGAGGCACACAGCAGCGGTGATCATGGAGGACGCAGCATGGCAGCAGCACCCTCGCATGCTTACAGGGCACCAGCAGCATGCTGGCCTTTACCCTGGATCAGCTTCATCTGCTCACAGTCCCATTTATTTGTATCAATTTATTTTAAATCACTCCCTAGGACAAGAGGCAGGAACTTCCTACACTCAAATTCAAGCTAGGACAATTATGAGTAAATAAAATGAAGCCTGAGTCTTCCATGTCAGGGGATGGGAAAATTATAGGGGAGAAAATCACTCTTCTGTGGGTGCCCAGCCTTGCTTGCTCGGCTAATGCTTTTCGGAGAGTGGTCAGAGCGGTACGTCCCAGGTGGACCAGTTCTCCTGCACTTTGCTGGTGCCATCCAGACATGCCCCTTCCCTTTGGTACCTGTACCTCACAATACAGGGTCACACCACACTTTCCCCAGCAGCTGGTGTCCACAGGGGACACTGCTGCTGGCCACCACGATGGTGACATAGTGACATGGTGACATGGTCCGGTTCTGGCACAGAGGCAAAGCTGCTCCCTCAGGCTTTCCTCCAAATGCCCATGCTCCCATCCAAACTACACAGTCAAAGATGTGCATCCTCATCCCAGAAGGTCTGAGTAAAGTGGGGAAAAGGGAACCCATCACCGCCTCTGGAGGAGTTTTCTGGCCTGCAGTTTGGTTTTGTCCTGATGTGGAGAGAAAGGGCTCCCCAGAGCATCCCAGGAAGGGGCCGGGGGCCTCGTGCCAGCAGCGGCTGGCAGGAGCAGCTTCGGGATGGCCACGCTGCACTCAGCTACCCTGGCCAGGTCACCAGCACCAATGCTGCTCTACTTTCTCTTTCCTCATCAGTGAGTTTTCTGCAATCTAAGGAGTTCATGCTGGAGTAGGAGCCCTGGGACAAGGACGGGTTTATCCAGCACTCAGTGTGACCCCCAGCCTTAAATAACAGTCTTGGAGGATCTGTTCCAGGCAGTGTCTCAGCTGTGTTGATGGCTGTCCTTGTGGTGAGTCACCTCGACTCTTTTTATGGTGTCTTCAGACCACAGCGAGCCGGCCGGGAGAGAGGGCAGCTCCCACCACGGTGTCTCAGCGCCCCGACTCCTTGTCCCCAGGGGGTTAGAGGGCAGCCAGGCGGGGACCTGCTCTCTGCAGCTGCCCCGGGGCAAGAAGGGAACTCGCTGCTGCTGCAGCCCTGAGCCCTGGCCTGGCTCTCCCTGGGGGACAGGGACTGGCTGCCTGCAGTTTTTCCCAAGTGCTGCCCATGAGCTGGTCCATGATGCTGGGAGGGTTCCTGCCCCCCTGGGATCCCCCTGCTCATTTGGCACTTTGGCTCAGAGTCTCTCCCTGGAGAGTCCCTTGCTGTCGGGACCCTGTTGAGCAGCTCTTCATCTCCTTCTTGAAGCAAGATTGTAAAGCCAAGTGTGAAAAATGGAGAGGAGGGACCTGGGGAGCTGATGGAGAGACTGGAGCAAGTTCACCAATTTGCACATGGCATTTCTCCAAAGGAGGGATTTTCCTCCTTGTCGAGCTTCTGTGGCTGCGGTAAAGGCTACGGTAGCACTGAGCAGTCTTTGGAGCCTTACGGCATGGATACCAACAGAGGCAACGTGACACCAGGCCAAGAGATCTCCCCTGCCTGCTGCTCACAGAGAAATGGGGTGGCTCCCAGGAGCATGAGATGGGTGCTGCAGGTGCCCAGCACCACCATACACCCCCCGCTTTGCATAACGTCAGCTCCAGACCGCAGGGACCTGGGGGGCTGTGCAGCATGTGCAAGGCAGGAAGACTCTGCAACCTCCTCTCAGCTGCCTACAGCAGCACCAAAGCATGCTCCCAGGTGTCATCCAGGAGTGAAACCCAAGAGAGCTCCCGATAAGGGAGGCAGCTATAAATGTCCTGCCCTGTACAGGTTTCGCTATATTGAGGGGAGGAAGGGAACACTAAAGTCTTCTCTTAATCCGCAGTCTGGTTTTGTGCTGAGGCGATAGGAACAGATCCCCTGTTATACCCAGGGTGCCTCCCCCGAGTTTTAATGTTTGTGCAGACATCCGTGTATGCACATCCCTGCACACACCATGCCCCTAGCACACCCCCGCCCTGTGCTCCCCACCCCAATGACCTGAAAAATACAACACCGCCGAGGTTAAAATTAGCTTTGGGCTATTTTCAGCCAGGCCAGCAACGCTGCTTGGTGGCAACACCAGCGGCACGGCTGGCGGAGCCACAGCCGAGGCCCCAGCCCAGAGAAGGAGCACAGCTCCCACACGGGAGCAGTGTGAAATTTGGGACCACGGCTCCAGACAGCCGGGCATGGGATGGGCATCTGGAGAGAGGGGCTGCGAACACAGCTGCGAACGTCCGTGCTCCGTTTTCTGTGCTCCTGGGGACATTCAGAGTTTCTGGTTAGTCCCTTGGGCTGAGCTATGGCCATGTGCACAAGACCGGGGGAGGCAGCACTGCGGTGCACAGCCACATTAGGACCATTGTGGAGAAACTTACCACCCCACCACCGTGCATCTGGTGCCTGACATGAGATGAGTTGATAGGCATTGGGCTGCAGTGCCTACGAGTCCCAGATGAATTGGGACAAGTGAAGGACGTTCAGGGCCAGCAGAAGGGCTGAGTCCTCGTCTCGTCCTGGCTCTGGTCGTGACTCTGGTTCTCCTCCTGCTGCACCCCTCCCACAGTCGGGCTGTGCCCAGGCACCAAACCACCACCGCCTCACAGCCGTGCTGCCTTCTGCGTGGCCAGGAGCGAGTCCCTCCGCACGGGGTTGTGCTTCAGGAGCAGCAGACTCCTAAAAGCCTGAGGACAAGCCACCTCCACTTGCAGTCATGGGTGGGCAGCGTTAATGGCCACATTTGCTCCAGGTGCTGCCAAACATCTGGTTGTGCTGGCAGGGTACCCTCCAGCAGCCCAGCATGGGGGCTAGGAGGGGGGTCCTGCCACGGTTGGGTGCTGGGTGAGCTGGGCTCTGCCAGTGCTGGTTGGGTGCTGCAGGCTGGGACCGAGGTCACCCCCAAGCCAGGTGAGAGACAGTGGCTCTGCCCTTCCATGAGCCCTGGGCTGACCTCAGCTGTGTGCAGCCAGTCTCACCGCATGCAGGCTGGGGTGGCGATAAACACTGCAGAGCTCAGTGACAGAGGACTGAAAACCTTCATGTACTCTGTGGCATTTCAAAAATCCTCCCCCAGACGACTGATGCAAGGCAGAGTCTCGCCATGTGTACCTCGGCACCTCGCTGAAGGACCATGTCACCCTCCCTGGGAGCTGGGAGAAGAGGTAGGATTGCAGTGACTTTGGAGATGGGGCTCCAAATTTGAGGAGAGGAGAGGGGAAAGGTTTTCCTTTGCTCTTTGGGCACCATCCCAAGACCTTTGACACATATATGAGTTTTAAAATACATACAATCCCTGGTAACCCTGTGCCTCTGGGTCGCACTGTCTGGGTCCTGGTTGCAGATCAAGTGCAGAGCAATACACGGCTCTGCAGCATTCATCCTTCCTGGATCAGGCACGGTGATGGGACTGGTCTGGTTTGACTTGCAGGAGCGCTGCACTGGCTGTGCCCGAGCTCACATCAAAGCACGGTGGCTCCGCTCCCCCCATGACCTCAGGAGCCATAGCTGCTTTTTGAGAGCAGCAGAGCTCTGACATAACGGGGAGAGCACAGCAAGCTCTTGAGGGGGTGAAGCTCCCCCAGCACTCGGGTCGACACGCTGCTCTGACCCGTCACAGGAGCAGGCAAGGGGGCCCGTCGCACTGGCACAGGCTGCTGGGGACACGTGTGCCTGTCAGTTTGCTCCTCAGACGGTGGCCTGCCCAAGCACAGCGCTTTCCAAGGAGCTGACCTTAAAAAGAGCAAAAGACAGGCTGCTTTGAAGGTTTCTGCTCTCAGGCATTTCCACTGGCTCTTGGCAGGCGCCCCGGTCCTGCCAGCCAAGCTCTCCCCCT
>NW_008795704.1:810846-821670 GCF_000699145.1 Aptenodytes forsteri | reverse complement strand
TCCACTGGCTCTTGGCAGGCGCCCTGGTCCTGCCAGCCAAGCTCTCCCACTGGGACGGTGGCTTTCACCGAGCCCAGCCACAGCAGCCTTATAAGGACCCATCACTGAAACCGCTCTTGGACTCCTCTGCTCTCTCCATGATGCACATGGAGATGGAACCTTCAAAACCCATCCAAGGCAGAAGATGCCCCTGGCACCTTCTCCCCTTCTCTCACACGTGAAGCCCAGGTTTCCGTTCCTCTGAAGGTCTCGTTGGAAGGAGGGAGAGGTGGCAAAGGCCTTTCACGGTTTCCAGGATTAGCTGCTGCATCAAAATGCTTAAAAAAATTTTTTCTCATCTTTTTTTGAATATTAATAAAGAAGCCAAAAAGTCCATTTGCCTGCCTTCTCCTCAAACCCCTTCCAAACATTTGGGTATCTGAGGATCCCAAAAACAGAAAGGCTTTCAACCTGTGACACAGCTGAGCACAAGAGCAAAAAGGGGCCCTAAGTCAGCACATGGCCCAAAAATAGAATGAGAGGGTTATCTGAAAAATGCACTAAATATAGACAAAAAAGTTTTGGTCCCCAGCTGCAGCGCTGGCCAGCCTGGCGCATAGCTAAGTGTCACTTGCAGACAGACAGGCTTTTTAAAGGTCCACGTCCGTCCCAGCTGATGTGCTCAGAGCGGGTTCACGTCATACCTCGGTTGGATATAACCCCACGTCGCTCTGCCATGGCTCTCAGGGCGCTCAGAAAGTGGGTGACCAAGATTATCATCCCTGCAGATGCTCGCAGGGTGAGCATCCCGTCTGCAGAGAAGAGGCAGCGAGCCCGGGGTCTGTACAATCCTGGTCACAGGGGAACATGTCCCCTATGCAAGAGACTTCCATAGTGGATCTGCACTGGCTTTTTGAAGGCATAGGCACTAGGTGATCCTGCTGGGAGTGATATCAGCTGGGCTCCGCTGCTGCCACTGCGGTGTGACAGCAGTTTGCACAAGAATCATCTCCCCTGGCCACCAGATTGCCCAAATCAACCTGAACTTCAGAAATGGCTTTGCTGTTCGTTTAACCCAGAGGGGAAGGTGCAGGTAGGGGCTCGTTTCATCTGAGGCAGGTCCTTCAGCTCCGTTTACAGCACAGAGTGGGAAACCTTTCAGTTTTCCAGCACTTTACAGCCCTGTAAAGGCCTAACCCTGCCCTCTGCCCTGCATGGCGTGAAACAGCAACCTGCTGCAAAAGCTTTCAGGGCAGGGGGGGTCCAGGCAGCCCTGAGCCCAGCAGCGTCCGTCAGTCTGAGCAGGCACTGCTGCCTTTGGCACTTTGCAGTTGAGTTGTCCCCAGTGAGCCTCTGCTTGCCCAAGTTGGAGCTTTACAGCCAGATCTGGGGGATGCTTTTTCCTCCTGCAGCCTGCCAGACCCCTGCCGACATCTTGGCCTGACAAATGAGCCACTTCCCCGTCTCCTGGCCCATTGCGGTGCAGGAGTGACCAAGCTATTTGGGCACATAAGTTGCCAAGGAGGACAAGCACGGCCAGGGGGAGCAGAGGTGAACACCAGTGGGCAGAAGGAGGGGAGGAAGGGAATTTTGCCCATGCAGGTGGTCCCCAGACACCAGAGGACTGCTCTCCCAGATCTCCAGAGCTCTGGGTGGACACCAAAGTGGATCCAGCAGCTCTGCGTGTTTCTGAGATTTAGTGATTTTTGGTCACCAGCTTCTGGGATTAAAAAAACCCCTCCCCTGAGCATGAGGACTGAGACAAAGGCAGAAGGAAGCTCATAAAATGTGTCTGATAGGACCAAACCTTGCTATCTTTTTGAAATGAGATAGGAAAGTCTCCTTGAAAAAGGTCCAAGATCCTTTGAAGTCCTTACGGCTCATTAACTGCAGCCTCAGCGAGCTCTGGCACCTTCCTCTGCCGGTGCCGGTGGCAGATCCAAGCTGCCAAGAAACAGCCTCACCTGCGGCAGCGGGGTCTCTTTTGGGAACGAAGTCACGCCTGGAGCACGAGGCTGGCTTCATCAGCTGATGCTTGCAGATGCACTTTATTAATGGATTTTTAGGTAAATACACACTTTGCCAGGCACATCTGACGCAACCGGCTCAGCACATGGGGCACGGGAAGAGGCGCTGCTCCCCACGGCATTGCCCTCAGGAGCTAAGGTGCTTCCCCGGCATTTCTGCTCCCAAGTCACATCAGCCCTTCCTGACCTCCAGCCGCAGCAGCCTGGTTTCGGCCGAGGAAGCTGGTTTTGCAACATCAGAAACACAAACACGCCTCCAAGATCTGTGACCAGACCTTCCCCGATGTCCCGGACCTTCTTAATGACTTCTTTCATAAAAACTGTGTCATGGTCTGGTACAGATAAGCTCTCACAAACAGTGTCAGGCGTTCCCATCCTTACCTGTCCTTCACGGGACCGTGACACCCCATCATTATAGTTGAGACCAGGAAGGGGCTGGAGAGGAGAGGTCAGCGCAGGGAATCGCGCTGTGGGTGTGTGGGGCAGGTTGCCGGCTGGTGGCTAAGGAGAACCCACAACATGGAGGAGGAACGGGGTGCGGAACTGCTGCAGTCATGCGAGTCAGTAACCCCAGGCGCTCATGGCCGCTGCGAGCCTTCTCCCTCTCCCCTGGGAGCGGGGTCACCCGCTGCTGGAAGTGCAGTTGGAGATGGACCAAGGAGAAACGGCACTTTGTGGGATTCAAGGGCAGAGCTGGCAGTGCTTCAGCAGGCATGGATGGCTCTGCCCACCTTGCCGGCTAGCTGTGACCTGGGCAGGCAGAGGGACCAGGGACCAGAGCCCAGAGCTCTGCCTCCTCCTCCTCCTCGAGCCATCCGCTTCTCAAAGTTATGGGGCCTGATTCTGCCTTACTGAGGGCACCGTGACCCTCATCCAGCAAAGCACACGCAATGGCTGGTGTTTGGAGCCAGCTGGGTTGAAGCCAGGCAGCACTGGGAATAACTCCCCCTGACACTGCTTCTCTCCTGCACTGCCACCCGGGTAGCAGCACTAGTGTAGGATGGTGCCTGTGTGCCCAGGGGGAGGTTAACCTTAGGCAAATGATCTCCTGAGCAAGGACAGACACCAGTGAGGTTGTTAGGGGCTGATCCACAGCGAGGGAGACCAAAGCATGGGTCCAGTGGAAAAAATCACCCCCATATCCTTCACCCCAGCTCCTGTCCCTGCATCAACAACCTCAAGTCCCTGCAACAGCCCCCTAGGCGGCTCCGCAGCATCCCTTCCCAGGCGAGCCATAGACGGGAATTTTATTTCAGTAAGTTTTTTCCCTGGTCTCATCCAAATGAAAGCAAAGACAGCAGGGCAGCAGCAGAAAGAGCATTTTTAGGAGCGCTACTGCTTTTCTGGCTACAAACCTCTTCACGTCTGAAGCATCACACACTTAGATGAAAGGCTCCTGCAGAACTGCTTCTCCTGCAAACCCCATTTTGCCCCACTTGGATAATTTGTGTGTGTGTATAACTTGGGTCGTTAAAAAAAAATCTTTTTACTTCCTGCTCTTCTGCAACTGAAGGCCGCTGGCGAGGTGATGCAAGAGCCAGCTGTGATTGCAGCCAGGGCAGGCACAGGCGCCGGTGCCAGCTCTGCTCTCCTGCCCCGGGTACACAGGGTGTTGTGCAAGGGGGGATTTACTGAACTGGTGTGAAGGTAAAGCTGGAGACAGAGCCAACTGCCAGGCCTGACCTCCCCTGTGGTGGGGGGAGGATGTGGAAAAGCAACAGAGAGAATAGAAACCATGCTTTTGGTTGCGATAAAGTATTTTAGATGTGCCTGGTTCAGCATCCCAAACGCTGCAATTGGGATGGAGCCAGAATATTGTAATTCCACCACTGGGGCTGGCATCAGCAGGGCCTGTTCAAGAGGCTGCTGTTATAGAGGAGCACTCACAGACGTGCTCCTGTTTAGGAAGATACTCCCGAAGTCAGCGGGACTCCACCTGCTCCTGTGCCGCCCTATAACCAGGAAGCTAAAGGTGGTGTTTTCATCGCCGCCTCTTTCTGTCAGCGATCTGAAGAAATAGAGCGGAATGAAGATGAATTATTTTGACCAACACCCCAAGGAGGGCGGTGCACCCCCTGCCCTGCTTCCCTGAGGTCTAGCAGTGGAGGTGAGCGAGCAGGTCAGCACCCGACCCAGGATCCCCTCCGCACCCACCCACTGCAGGCATGGCAGGGTGGCACTGGCACGGCACGGCTGGGGCTGTGCTGGGGGCCATGCGGCAGCGAGGACCGTGTCCAGCAGACCTTGCCGCTGCCTCCTGCCACGGTGAGTGCAGGCAGCTGAGCCAGGGCGGGCACTGGCCAAAACACCGGGAATCACCCTGGGGACAAAAACCGGGGAGAGCCAGCCTGAGCAATCCGGCTGGGCGAGTAGAGCCAGGGGTGGTGAGGAGCCGGAGAGACAGGTTTGGGAGAGGGACAGCACCTCCTCAGAGCTTTCTTCAAACACCCCTCACACCTGGGCTGGTCCCTCCACGGCCACATTGCCCGGATGTGTGTCCCTGCCGTGGCCATCAAACCCACCAGTGCCCTGTGGCTGCTCAAGGGGAGTAGCAAAGCAAGAGGTGAAGGGGGGGAGCGGAGCGGAGCGGGGGACCCCCAGGGTCTGCCTGTCTGTCCTCCCTGCCATGTCGCCCAGCACAGCCCCGACCTGCTGTTTGCAGCAGGTGGGAAGAGTCCGTCAGTGTGCAGGCAGGAGGACACACGGGTGCCAGGCTGGTGGGGTCAGTGCCCGGCTTGCACTTGCCCACCCTTGAGCCCCCACAAACCACCGTGGTTACTGTGGCAGACATGCTGGCGATCCCTGGAGCACGGCACAGCAGGTAGCAGAGGTGCCGGGGTGGTACCAACAGAGTATGGAAACAGACCCACACCCAGGGAGGGCTGCGAGCCCCAGCCCCATGGGGGCTGATGCTCCACTCCCCCCTGTGCCTTGGGGTCCCTCCCCGTAAGGAATAGCCATCACAGGTAGAGGTGGGCAGTGGGTGCACCCCAATGGGACAGGGTCCATCCCAGAGGGACATGGTGCACCCCAGCAGTACAGGGTGCACCCCAGTGGGACAGGATGCACCCCAGCAGGACAGGGTGCACCCCGGTGCTCTCTCAGGGATGCTTCGGCGTGGCGGTGGTGGGGAGGACACCGTTTTCCAAATGTTCACCAGAAACACCCCATTGTTTCCCTACAGCACACAGCTCAGGGGCGGGGAGCCCCCGATGCGGTCAGAGACCCCCAACACTCCCTTTACCCAGCATGCAATGGCAGCGGCTTGCCCTCAGGGTCATCAACCTCCTCTTGAGAGGCAGCAGCAAAACCTTCTGCCTTGCTGAGCACCCCAGGCCCTGCACCTGCCACCCGGCCACGGGGCGGGGAGAGCATGGGGCTTTGGTCAGCAGCTCAGGCAACGCATGACAGGCACGAGGGAAGGGTCCCCGGGGCGGCCGGCAGCCGAGTCACGAACCACAGGACAGGCTGGGTGTGGACTTCAAAGAGCCAGGTGCCACGGGACAAAACCGCCAGCGGGTGACTCCTCTCAGAGAGCCGGTCACGAGGCTGAGCACCCAGCAGCCATGCTGAGCATCCGGAGCGGTGACAGAGTCATGGCCAGGCAAGTTATGCATCACGAAGACTTCATGCATGACCACCAATGGCCCCAGGTTCAGGCCTGGGGAGGCAGGAGGACCAGAGGTCACTGGCTGAGTCACTGGCAGGTCTGACACCACGATCCTCAGCACCAGCCTCTGGCTCCCCTCCAGCCCTGCTCCCCAAAGCATAGCCCAGTGCCTCCTGCCGGCACCGTCCCACTTTGACCGAACTTCTGCCCTCTCCCTGGGAATGCCTGTCCCCCTCCTTTTCATCCTGACACCCCCCATCTGTGACAGGAGGCTCCATCCCCACCACGCTGGTGCCATGGGGAGACCTCCAGGAGCACTCAGGGTTGGGGTGACCTGTGCCTGGGCAGGATCACCCTCAGCCCTGCAAGGAGCCAGCCCTCAGTGCTCACCTAGCACCAGGAGAGGGAGGTGGGAGTCCTCTGCTCGGACGGCCCACCTCACCCACGCTGCTGCCTCCCTGTCCCAGCCCGCCCGGGTCCCAGCAGGCACACGCAGCCGTGGCAGGGCTGGCGTGAGACACCCCGGCTCAGCCAGTGGTACGGGCTATGCTGGGCGAAACAATCCCAGGTGGTTCCCTGAGCTGTCTTGTTCATGGCCACCACCTCGCACCAGGGCTGGAGGAGGGCAGAGATCTTTCTTTTTAACCCTAAAAGCCTGGGAGCATCTGGACAAGGCCTTGGGGTGAGGCAGGAACGTCCTGAGCTGCATCTGCTGCCGGGGAAGAAAACATGAGCATATGGCTCTGGCCCTGCCCACGGGGTCGGTGGGGTTTGTCACGCGAAATGGATGTTTGCCACCCCAGAGGTTGTGCAGTCGCCCGGAGAAGCCCGGCTGATGCAACCCACACCAGTGGGAAGGGAGCTCCTCGCAGCCCAGGAGCACTGCACAGACCATGGTCCCAACGTCCCCGGAATCACCCATCACCTGGAGGAGCTGGGGCCATGGGGGCTTTGACAATGTCAGGGTGGCGTGGGCAGAGGGAGGGACAGTCCCAGCTGTACCCTGACCTGCGAACTTTTCTAATTAAAAAATTCAGCTTATTTTGAAACCGGGGGCAGTCCCTTCTCCAGGAGGGAGGAAGCAGCGTGGGCTAGGGAAAAGTCTCCAGTGAAGGACCATTTATGTAGGAATGTGGGTTTGGGGAGACTCCTTTGCTCCTCATCCCCAGAGAGGACAGAAACGGGGCGGAGGGTGGGGGTAGCTGCAGCTGTGGGCAGCAGCGCTTTCGTGCAGGTTCGCAGCAGGATGGCTGTGCCAGGGGGACTCTCAAAGAGCCGGAGAAGCTCAGGGGTCCGTGTGCCCATGCAGTGCCCCAGCCGATGGTCCCAGTAAGATGCTGGACATCCTGCACCCACCTGGGGTCACAGCAGAGTGCCCATGCTACGGGTCAGGCTGCTGCACCCCCACCGCAGAGGCAGCTCTCAGCCCCTGCTCAACTGCCTGCAAACTCCAGCTTAAGTATCAAGAGGAAGGAATTAATTCAAATGTAAAGCAAACATTCAGTTTGCAGCCTGGCAGAGGCTAAGCAGCACCTGCAAGAAGGTGTCACCATGGGGGAGCGAGGTCGGCCCCAGCCAGGAGGGGACAAGCCTGTTCCCCTCCCCTCCTTCAGCATCCTCGGCAGCATGGCGCATCCTGCGCGGAAAGCACTGTTGTACTTCAGGTCACGAGAGAGCAAGAAGGAACCCCTATTTTAGCCTGGCTTTTGTCCCCCAAAGCCCAGCAGTCACAGAAAGCATCAAGTCGAGAGGTGACCAGACTTGGGCTCCCAAATCCCTCACACCTGGTAGTGTTTTCTATAGCCAGGCTTTTCGCAGTAATAGGTATGCAAATAAAAAACAATTGGTGGTTCAAAAGGTCCAACCTAAAATGTTTGCTAGTAGGACACAGGTGTACTTGGGCTTCAGAATGAATATATAGAATATATGGAATGAATATATAGAATATATAGAATTAATAACTTCAGTATATGGGAGAGATGTAAAGTCTATCTTAGCCCACAAAATAAGATGTATTAAGTGTTATGACAGGCATGTAACCAGTGGGAATGTCGGCAAATCCATATGAAAGCAGGAGCGGTGGGGTTTGTAGAGAGAGGTAATGCCTTTGTTGAAGTGGAAAAAAACAGGCTTTGGGCACTCTGAGTCTTCCTCAAGTCTGAAAAAAAGAGGCATGCATCTTTAAAGCTAAATAAATCCGTAAATCAAAAGGTTTAATGTTGAAAACAAGCTGTTTGATGGTTAGGCTGAGATGCAACTCCTTGTGAGAGATCTCCGATGTCTCTCCTTGATCTGGTTTCTCCTACGGCAGAGCGACGTCTGCCAGGACGGAGAACCGCTGGGGCTTTGGGTTTGCTATAAACCTCACCTGACGTGACGGAGGAGGTGCAAACAGCATGTTTTTTCTGGGCAAATGCAGGGGTTTCCCCAGAGTAACATCAGCAGCTTTCTTGTGGCTGCTCAGAAGGAGGGACACGACCAAAAAGAAGGTGTTGGAGCGGGTGGTTGCTACCCGGCAGTGTCTGTCCACACCGCCCACCAGCTGATGGACCGAAATTGAGCTTCTGTAACCCCCACCATACTTTTGGAAACTGTCCCTTGAGGGCAGCCCGCCCGCTGCGGCTGCTGTCACAGACAGACCTCCGCAGTGTCCTGTCTGAGTCAGCGGGGCTTGGCAACTGGTGGGACCAGCGCCCTGCCTGCTGCCTGTCCTTGGGCACCGATAAAAGTTCTTTATCTCGTGTAATGGTGGATATGCTCATCGTCCATATAAGTGTGATGTCTTTTTCGTGCAGGGCTCAAGATACCCTTCGCTCGGGGCATGTCCTCCCACTTCACACTGGGAGGGAAAGCTGTGCTGCGAGGAGCCGCCACAGCCGAAACCCTGGGGATGAGGAGGGGATGGCACTGTGCAGGGAGGATATTTGCTGTCCCTCAGTCTGCGCATTTTTCTTTCTTTCTCCAGCTCAGGCTCCCCTGCGAGGCACAGGTTGCTCTGTGCTGGGTGCACCAAGAGCTGCTGGCAGGGCTCAGGGCTCTCATTTTCCAGTAACGGGCATGACTCAGTCACCCTGTTTTGGCTTGGTGGCCTTTCCTTTTCTATGACTATCTTCCACTCGTCTCTCCAGCTGCCCAGAAAATGACACTTGTTTTTAATTACCAGGTCCCAAGCAGAGGGAACCAGGGGATTAGGACTGTGGAGCTGGGCTCAGGGTCTGAAGATTCGCTCCCAGCTGATTTGGGGCAAGCGGCTTCACCTCTCTCTACTTTGGTTTGCCATCTCTCTACTTTGGTTTGCCATTTGGGAAAGAAAAACAGACCCTTCCTCTTGCCTGTTTCAACAGGGAGTGTGTTAGTGCAACCCCTAATAGTGCTAAAAATGACTATATCCGTAATGTAACAAAAGCTGTACAAAATGCTGGCTCAGACCCCGTAGTGCCCACTGAGGGGGAATGACATTAGTAGGATATTTGGGATAACTTCAGCTGTAAGATTTGGCTAGGAAGGGCATGTCATTCCCCAGTGGCTCCTTCCAGAGAGAATCATAGACTCACAGAATAGTTTGGGTTGGAAGGGACCTTTGAAGATCATCTAATCCAACCCCCCTGCCGTGGGCAGGGACATCTCTCACTAGACTAAGTTGCTCAAAGCCCCGTCCAACCTGGCCTTGAACACTTCCAATGATGGGGCATCCACAACTTCTCTGGACAACCTGGTCCAGTGTCTCACCGCCCTTGAGAAAATGAAATCCTTTTTGCAACTAGAGAAGTCCCTTCCCTGCAGGCTTCTCTTTGCATGCGTGCAGTGTCCTCTCCACTGCGGAGCTGGCAGAGCAGAGGGCAGGTGGACGTTACAGCCCTTGCTCCCCTGTGCAGTGCAGGTGAGACCGGCAGAGGCACGTGGGCCTTTCCCATCCCACCCGTGCCTGTCCCACCCCCAACTCACAGACGACCAGTCCCAAGTGCCCTGCCACACACATCCAACTGCCCCCTCTGCCTCAGCCTTGTAGCCCCTCCAACAGTTCAACCCAGTGCGGACACGGAAATACAACTGCAGAGTAAGCCATGCTTAAATTTTCCTTTAATCTGTTTTTACACATTGCCCTCTTTGTTCCTCATGCTGGACTTAATCCCCGCAATTGCAGCTGAAACCCCAGGTGGCAATGTGACACTTTCCAGCAATCAGCCCTTAAACCGACTTTCTGTGGGGAACTCCCAGGAACTAACAGTGTTTCTTCAGTACAAATGAATATCCACAGAATTAATGGGGTAGGAAGAGGAGTACTTCTAGATGTCATCCAGGGTTACCAAATGATGGAAGTGACAAACCTGCACTTCCCAGGGCTGGTGTTGGTTCTGCTGCATTGGTTTGGACCAGGATCAAGCTGTCCACAAGTTTGGTTGATGTTTTGTGGAGGAGGTTGCAACTCACCTGACTTTAAATCTTTTATGTCACCATTTAGCCTGTTCCCTCCCGTCCCTTCTGAGGACTAGCTGGAAAAATATTGATCCAGACTCTTACCTGGTTTCATCTTAGCACTGACTTTCCAAGTGAGGGCTGCTCCCTGCTCTAAGGACAGCACTGCTGTCTTCTGTCACGCAGCAGGGACGGACAGAAAACTTGTCACAGGATGCATTTGCAATTCCATGACTTCAAACCAAGAAATATGTCTACTGTAACTAAAACTGCACGAGGGGGATTCTGTATTCCTGCTGCCTTTATTTTCAAGGAATACAGAATCTAAATTCATACTTCAGTGGTTTAAAACAACATTGAGCTTCTACAATGCAAAAAGATTGGCAAGATTTGACACACGAGTGCCCGCAGGCTCTGCCACTCTACTTCCCACAGCCCTGCAGCCACCTCCACCGTCTGCAATAGCCCACATAATAGGAAACTTCTGTGGCATCTATAGTGTGTAGCACTATACAACACCACGTGCCTTTTTTCCACATTCCTGGTGAAAGATAAGAGGAAAGAGAGGACAAGCCCTCAGACACCTCCACTGCAGTGACACGGGGCTGGATCAGGTGTGAGAGGCTGATGCCGGGAGAGGACAGGTCTGCGGGTGGACCTCATGCTCCAGGAAAGCTCAGCAGCTGGGAAGGGCTGCTCAGGTGCTCTGTAGGACGCATACACATCCCTCTGCACAAAACCCTCCTGAGGCCGAGCTCCCCATGGGCTGGGGGGGGGGGGTGTCACAGGTTG
>NW_008795704.1:801341-810534 GCF_000699145.1 Aptenodytes forsteri | reverse complement strand
CCGGGGCCCCTCCCCGGGGGGGGGGGGGGGGGGGGTGTCACAGGTTGTTTTTTCACCCCTTCACTGGAAACTTTGGTGTGCAAGCTGGTCCCTGAACCTGGAGGAAGTTTAGTCCAAGAACAGTGCACGAGTGGTGAAGAGGGTGCAGGGTGGGGATTCGTTGCTCAGGGAAGGAGTGGAAATGTGTTCCCAGTGCCTGGGTCAGAGCAGGGCTGCTCATAGGGCTTCTCTGCATCTGTTTTTTGCCTGAAAACACACACTTGCCTTGAAAACAAATAAATCTAAGGAAATGGCTGAGAAAACATGTTCTGCTCTAGCAGTCCCCACAGCACACAAAGGCACGGTACAGTTCAGCAGCTGCCAGTTAAAACATACTAACACGCCTGTGTAATGACACAAGGAGAGGGAGCATCCGTCATACAAACCGACTGCTTTATCACACTGGCAGCAAAGGCTGAAGCAAAAGGAATGAGCCACGTGTGTCAAAACAACAGTGTGTGCTACCACCGTAGCTGCCTGTCGGCAAGAATTGTGCAAGGGCAGGAGAGGGGCGTGGGAGATGCCCGGGGAAGGCATGGTGCCGAGCAGCAGCATCTCCTGCACCCACGGTCCTGCTCCCAAAGGCAGTGGGTGACTGGCGGCTCCTGGGTGGCTGGAAGGAGCCCACCCGAGGAAGCGTGTGCTTTGTTCTTCTCTGCTTTCCTTGTCCTGCTCTCACCAGCGGTTCCTCCTCAGCTGGGACAGTGCTGAGCTGGGTAATGTACCCCCTTGCTGCTCTTTGCAAAGGCAGGTGAGGCAGACCCAAGCTGAACTCACAGATCTGTTTTCCTTCGAGACCGTGTTGTCCCACTGGCCTCCCATAGAGGAAAACACGGACAATAAAAGAGAGTGTGATATACAGAGCTGCTTTTCATAACCCTCTTTGCCTTTCCAGTCTCTCCTTGCTCCAGCTGTTAAAGACCTGCCTGATTTTCTTTTGCTCGAAAAGGAGGAAGGAAACAGGGCTGCCGGCTGTGAATGCTCAGCCTGTGTCCTCGGGATCCTGGATCTGACCCAATCTTTTGGTATAAAGGACTTGAAAGCCAATATTCTACTTGATCAGAACAAACCCCATGTGTGTGTTATAAATAAGCGAATCTAGAAGATCCACAAGCATATTAAGTTGCAAATATTATCTAGAATACTGCAGATCTGGCTGTAAATTTGCTGCCACATTAAAATTGCTATTAGGCTCTTTGACGTATTGAAATCATAGAGATATGCAGAAATCAAAGTGCTGAATGCACTTAGCAGAGCAAAGACAAAGTGATTGCCCTCAGCAAGGAGAGGGGAGGGAATCAATAGCAACATGTTTCATTACTGTTTCGTTAGCCAGGTTAATCTGCCACCAGGATGCAATCGATGTCGTGTCCAAATGTGTGATCCCATTGTCCAGGAAAGCATTAACAGCTTCAGGGCTTATCTAAATACATTTAGAGCAGCAACCTAAAAAAATATTAAAGTGACAGTTAATCAAGAAATTTGTGAACCCCAGAGAGCTCTTGAAAGGTCCCTTTCTAATCAAGATTGGCTCAGTCACTGCAGCACTTCTGGCTACGAGAGTGAGGGACCTCTGGTGATGGAAAAGGGACAGGGATTGCACTGACCCCCCTGCTTTGCTGAAAAGCTTTTCCAACAGCCTCATTGCTGGCTCCCACAGTCACCTACATCCACAGCAGTCATACTCCTTTTATTAATTTTTAAATCTTTGTTTTTCTTCCTTTTTTTTAAACTACAAGAAGATGTTGTGTATCTTCAGGCTCCTCGCTCCGCTCTGAATAGGCAGTTCTGGCCAGAATTTGTCTTAAATCTTGAAAGAAAGGGTTTGAGCTGTTCTTGGCTAGATTCTCTCTGCATTTGGGGCTCCTGATGACATGTGGCAGTTGTGTGTGGTCTAATCTGTCTATACCGAGTGCTTCAGTTGGTCTCAGCTCCAGGTTGTTATTATGGCAATGGCATATTAACCAAGCCTTGTTCCAAATACAGCTTTGTTGAGACTGGATCACTAAATCTAAGTTGCTTTTATTTTTGGCTGCAGTCTGAGAATTTGGGAGCCTGAGCCTCTTCAGTTTGGTTTCTGTCAACAGTGAGTCTTTGAAGGAGTAATCAGTAAAGGTGGTTGTGTGGTTCTGATCTGTTGACCGGTGAGTAGACGACCTGGACTTACGTCAGTAACTGGTGGGCAGCTGGAGGTGGAAAAGCTTCATACCATCTTTATTGACTTCTTAGTCAGTGCCTCAATGCGAAGGAGGGGAGACAGAAATAATTCCATTTCACAGATGGGTTTCTCACTGCTAACCATACTCCCCCAGCCTGGACAGTGTGAACGTCTCGGTACTACGATATCTTGGCCCACTGAAATTCCCCACTAGAGAAGTATCCATTTTTTTCCCTGAACCGCAAGGTTCAATGGGGAATCGTCAGTATCCCCATTGCTGTTTTAGGAGCCCTGGTCTGCCCCTGTTACCTTCACCTAGACTTCAAGATTGAGGCAGATGTTAAATTAAGGATTTGAGAGGTGCTATGTAAAATAGGCCCCTGCATAGCAAGGGAGACAAAAGAGGTGAGGTTTGTGGGCTCAGCACTTTTACACTGGTTGTTTAAAAGAAAATCTTTTATTCCTGGGATTTCTGTGCAAATGTGTTTGAATGCCTCTGCTTCATGGTCACACAACCTCTGCAGCAGCAGTCATATAGACTGTATCTAGACCAGTGCAGTCCAGTGTATTACCTATTGCTCAAGGCCTTGGATGGCTCTGCACAAAACAGAGGATGTGACACTGCTCCAGACACGCAGCCTGGGAGCAGAGAGCCAGCTGCTCTGGACTCTCTCCAACACATTGCTTTCTGAAATGGCTTATATCTTGTCCCCTGCCTCTGTGACAGGTCACTGCTGAAGGTTCTCAGGCAGCTTTCCATGCAAACACCTCTCTAGGAAGGCAGAGCTCCAGTGTCCCTGGCAAGAGCTGCCAGCCTCACCGGTTAACTTTGCAGACAACCCACTGCAGCGAACAGCCAAATTTTAAACACTTGCATTCTCTTTCCCAACGCTTAACAATTTCCTTCTGGCTGGACTGTTCCCAAAGCTGAAAAGAGACAGAACAACTACAAATAATTCATCCAAACCTTGCTGACAGCAGCAAACACCCTACCTGTGATTCCCCATTGCAGTGGGGATGTTTGTGCTCCAGCATATTACTGCAGTTGGAAAAGGTGAACTAGGTACCATGGCACAGGTCTGGTAGGGGAAAAGACACTGCTCCTGCAACTAGCAACGCACCCTGGAAATGATCAAGGGAGGACAGAAGAGAAATACAGAGGAGGGTGGAGGGCAGCAACCTGGGCAAGGGCTGGTTTGCAAAGAGTCTTGGTAATGCACAGATAAATCCCTTTTCACTTCTTTCCCATCCGATTGTATGGTAGATCCCAGATGGAGGTAAACAAGTTGGGTTAGATCTAACTGGGAAAAGCTGACAAGCTTCCAGGTGCACAGCATGTTCTCCGAGTTCCCTCATCTGCCTGTTCCCATTCCTCAAGTCGAGTGAACAAGGCAAAGGAAAAAGAACATCTAGTTTTAAGAATTGCATTTCCATCACACCCTGTTGGCTCCAGTTCTTTCACTGAGTTCCTCACAAATGAAGAAAATCATGTTGATTTGGAAATCTGTATTGTCAACTTGGCAGTGCACACATCCTGTATGTTCCCTCCTCTCCTCCTTTCTGCTTCTCCTTTTCTTTAGCCCAGCTGGTGGATGCGCTTCCACGACAGTGGAGGTCTCTGCACATGGGTCTGTGGCCTTGGTAAGCACAGATTGTTACAAACTGTATGTAGCCCTTAGCTGCTCTGCCAGTGGGTGTTGCAGACTGTTCTCAAGCCCTCCAAAAGAGCAATACTGTGGAAAAGTAAAGCACTGCTGAAACGCTGGTACAGAAGTACTCTGAACTGTTAAACCAGTGACCTATGAACTCATCACACCTGAAGTGCTTCTCATCGTATTAAAAAAGACCTAAAACACCCAGTGGTCTGCAAGACCATATTAACCTCTGGTCTTTCCCCAGACTTGCCAAGAAAGGTGTAAAGCAGATGACTCTGCCAGGCAGCTACTAGGATGAGAAGTGAAACCAACAACCAAATCCATAAACCTTCACAAGTCTGATATGAACAATCATCACTGCAGCCCAGCAAGGGATTTTAACCAGGGACCTTCCCAGAAGAGGGGTGCCAGGTCCATCATGATATTATTATTGGGAGCTGATCACACGCCCAGGTGGTGCAGCCCTGAGTAGGCTGAGTGGAATGATGGCAAAGTCAACGCCAGCTGATGAGACAGCCCATTTTTTAAGATGCTGCTGTCAAGGTGAGTAGTTTGTAATGCTCTGTTTAGACAAAGCCCAAAAGCTGAACAGTGCTGTTTGTCAGACCCTTTAGATTCATCTTGTCTAACTTCAGCTGTCCAGAGTTTCGGTGTTCAGTTCATGTAAACAGCTTGGCCCTTCCCCACCTAGGAGAGATGTCTGAAGTAAGTTTTTCGCTCTCTGGACAAGCCCATCTCTCCCTCATGTAGGTGATGAGCTTCCACTAGATGATTAGCTGGCTTAAGTTAGCTGGCAGGGATTACAGCTTTCCTCTTTGGGTATTTTGATTTTTTAAACATTGCCATTTAAAACTCACTCTGGGAAATGTTCAGTGTGGCACCAGAAATATAATCTTTCTGGGGGCCAAGAAAAGCTGATTTCCTTTCTTACAAAGAGATCTGTCTTTCATGTAAAGGAAGTTCCTGGCATATGAAGCCACTTAAAGAGATCTGAAGTGCAATTTATTCACTCCTCTCTCTGAAGCCAAAGAAGAAGAGCTGATCACTCAGACTCCATTTTTGACACAGACTGCTGCTAAACTCCATAAAAGACCATAAAGCTCATGCTGTCTTCTGCCAATCATCAGCAGAAAGACTGGAAGATACCTACAGTGCTGCTGTTCCAGCCTGCTAGGAAAATCTGTTGTTTTCCAAGCTAGTAAATAAAAGGCAAGAACCTTTCTCCCAGCAATTTATAAAAACAGCAATACCCTTCAATTAAACAGCAGTTTTTACCCAAGAATCCCAAAGAAAAGTAATGAGAACTCATGTGGCCCACACAAATTAAATGCGTATGAATTGGGAGGTGGGTATTTTTTCACTGGCAAAACCAAAAGCTGGCAGGTGACCTAGCCAATAAACTCCAACAGGAGACAACCTGGAAAAGAAGAAACAAAAGCAACTGAAGTGTTTTATCAATAAAGGGTCCTGGTATGTAAGATAGAGTATGTAAAAAAGTATGTATTTCCTTCACAGGAAAACCAAAACCACTGAGGAAAAGTAATGACTACATTGCAACTATTGCTGTGTAAGGTCTGTGTAGGAAAGGCAGAAGAAGAGAACATGGTGTAGCACTGAAGTGGTTGACTGTAAGGAAATAAAACATGGCAGCTTGGCCAAAATAAATGGTGGGTGAAAATTATCCCTCTGGGACATGGGGATGGGGTGCAATAGATCCCACAGGAAGAGGAAGCATCTCTGAACTATGAACGCCATTGCACAGGGCCCTGATGAAATCTGTCAGAATAATACATACAGTTGTGGTCTCCCAAGTGCAAAAAGATTGAATTAGATTGGAAGAGCTGCCAGGAAGGGCTGTAGGGTGCCTAAGGAATCAGAACACCTATTTTATACAGCGAAGCTAGAAAAGGAGTGCCTTGTTTACCAAGCAAAAAGTCATCATTGCGTAATTCCAACAGGGCACACAAAAAGTGCCCAAACCAGCATCTGTTTGCAGGAGCAAAGATGAATCATCCCTGAATTGGCTCAGTCTTAAACAGAGTGTTTTATGAAAGTTCTGTGATGCAACATCACCAGGTTGTATTCATCACCTAAATTATCAGCGTGGGTGCCCCACATAGGCAATGCAATCAATGAAGTGAAGAAGCTTCCAACAGCAGCTTTCATTTGCCTTTTTGGCTCTGTCTAGATCTGCACTTTTTTGTTAGGCAAGAAAAGCTGGAGGCTTCAGGGTAGGCAGTGAGAATAAGTCCCCTTCAGAGCTGCATTTGCCGCTACCTGTGTGGACCAACAATCACTTCACCGTCCCACTGCAGCACTACTGGTGGTACCACAGGAGGAGATACTCAAACTTCAGATGGTTAAACTGCTCCCATGCTTCAGTATACCAAGCACTCTGTGCACGTTAGTACCAGCTCACTTGCATAGCAAGGAATTTCAGGAACAAAGGATAGCACGTAAAACCCCCGATGCTGCAAAAACTACCATCAGTTTGGGGTAAACACCAGGACATAGGAGATCAGGCTTATGCCTCTGCTGAAAAAAACCAAATTGTTGCTGAACCAAGCAAGCCCTTATTCCTCAGAGTTTTCTGGTTTGTATCCTTACAGCTCTTTGCTGCAAGTCTCAGTTCAACTCTGTACCAATCTCTGATAGCCCCTGAGACCTCTTCTCTATTGCTTCCGCTACCGTCCCTCCCTGCCTCTTCACTGCTGCCTGGGAAAGCGGCCGTCTATGCTGTGCTGGCCTTGAGCTACACAACGCTGCTTGGCTGCACAGTACACGCTGCCAGGTGATCTCAGACTATTGCCTTTCCCAAACCCACACCAGTTTGGGTCTCTTTAACCTCTTCCTGATTTTCACAAAGCTTGTAGGAACCTCGAGGTTTTTAGAGGTCTGCTCCTGTGTCTCATTTGGCTGAAAGTGGGTCCAAAAGTTACTGCCAGACAGAAGGCAGCACCACACAGTGTGTGTGTGCTTATCGCAACTCCTTAAAGACCCAGGTCTAATCCCCCAAATTAGTGTCAGTCTGTAGACAGATACCAAGACTCTAGCACCTAACCCACTCATATTTGCCTTACATACTTGATACTTTGAGGGGGCTGAACATGTGAACTTAGCTTATGAACTTGACTCCGTTGCTAGTCCCAGGATCTCCTACTAGAGAAACATTTGAGCAAACCTATGCTCCAGAAAAAATTGCTGCATGTCATAAATTATTCTTTTGACCTTTCTTTTTAGTTGGCTTTTGCACTCCAACTAAACACAGAACAACTGTAGTGGCATGATTTCACATCTGATTCCTGGTGCCCTCGGAGGTTATCTGAATTTCCCCAGGGTTTCCATTTGCCTGTGCCGCATCAGATGGTGCTGGAAAGCATACGGCACAAATCAGACTAGCAAAATCAGCACCTCGGAGCAGTGCAGCTTTAACCACACAACTGTATCCCAAAGTATGCAGCAAAGTAGCACTCTCAGGCAACTGCTGTCAATTACATTGGATCAGAACTGTCACTTGGAGAGCGATCAGTGCTGGAAAAAAAAGCATTTCTGATCAGAAAACTCAAGAGAGCATTGTTAACAGCTGCGAAGAAGAATCAGCATTTCTGGCTTCTTATTTACAGATGCCTGCACAAATAAATTAACTTGAACAAATCCACTCTGATTGATCAGAGGATGTGCCAGGCCCAGACAGTCCTGGGGCCATCAAGTCCCATGGCCAGCTAGTGCCCATGCTAATAGGAAATCAGTTTTACCACCACAACCAGTGCCCTCATGCTAGCAGCCTGAGAGCAGAAGAGCTGCCACATGACAGACTGAACACTGAAGCTCCTCTTACTGCTTCAGAACCAGATTTGTTGTCCTGTGGCAATGGATAGGACCACATTTGAGGAAATCCCTGCAAAGGCAGCAGCTGACCAGATGTGCTGCCTCACCCTGGCAAGGGAGTGAGCACAGTAAGAAACACTCCTTGGACCACCTGCAGCTTGTTTTGCAGTACGAAGGGACTAATGCTGTTCTAAGTAGCTATGGTCTTGGTCCAGAAAGTGCGTATGATTTACCAGCTAAATCCACCAGTCTCTCCAGTCCCGGGGGAGAGTATATGCTGTGCCATCCGGGCCTTTAGGCAACATGTCCCAGAGGCATTCAGCCTTTCTCCATTCCTGCAGGTGGCTGCAAGTCTACACTATGGCTCTGAAGCTGTATAAATCCAATGTAAATGTTGTGAGCTCTTTTAAATGGCAACCCCAGTACTGTCTGCAAATCCTATCTGCTTCTTACATGAAAATAAGTGTTGTCTTCACATACCATGATATGAAGTGTGTGTTTTCATTCTGTCCCTCAATCTTTTAAGAGGCTACCAGGTCTTCCTTCCATTTGTCTCCACTCCAGAGGAAGTGTTGTAAAGGCTGCTTTTGTGAGAGTTTGTGTGAATGGGCTGTATAGGTACCTACAGATGTGGATGGAGAAACAGTTATCGAAAAACAGCAGGAAAGCACGTGCTGGGAAGGCAGTGTGTGAAAGTCTTCCAAGAACTCATAAGCTCCTGTTGAAACTGTTGGACTGACAATCTCAGTTCACCAAGAGCCTGCTGAAACCATACAAGGCCACCAGCACTCACTACCATCAACAGCTGTGCAACTCTGACCATAGCCAAAAGGGTGGTAGCAGCTACATGCAGGCAACGGCTACAGGGGTATATATACCTGATGAAATAAAGAACAGTCTGAGGGACTTTCCAAACACCTGCCCAGAAGCCGCTGATCCTCCACTTCGGAGTGTACAGCCGGGCTCAGCCTGCCAGCCTCTGCTCCAGCTGGGCAACCTGCTGAGTGCAGAAATGAATGCGATGTGTGAGTAGCTCATGCTCGGGGGTAGAGCTGCGATCCCGAGGCACCTCCACAGGCTGGAGAAGTGGGTCAAGAGGAGCCTGATGAAACCCAAGGAGGACACATGCAGTGTCCTGCAGCTGAGGAGGAGGAACACCTTGTAGCAGTCCTGCCCGAGTTCAGCGCAGGGCCGCCACGACGCTCAGGTGCTGGAGCACTGGCTCCAAGGAGAGGCCGAGGCACCGGGGCCTGCTCCGTGCAGGACACGAGACGGCTTCATGGGGCAGCACAGCCGGCCACGGAAAGGCCAGCGAGGAGTCGGAGCCAGGCCCTCCACAGAGGCGGGAGGCCGAGAGGCTTTGTGCAGAACCGGGAAGCGGAGGGCTCTGACCAGACCGACGGAGAGGCCTGGCCCCGCGAGGCGCTGGGACGGGCCCCATGCCCAGGCTCTGCCGCGCAGGCGACACCGGCCGGCGAAGGAGAGGAAAGCTGACTGGAAAGGGGCAGCTCGG
>NW_008795704.1:775416-800066 GCF_000699145.1 Aptenodytes forsteri | reverse complement strand
CCCCGCGGGGAGAGGGCCGGGCTGCAGTCCCGGGGCTGGGGACGGGCCCCTCCTCTCCCGGGCCCGACCGAAAGCTGCATGAAATGGTCCGTGGCAGTTGTCCCCGAAGGAAGAGCGAGTGTTCGGCAGCTGCAAGGGGGCGGGAGGGACACGAGACCGAAGGCAGGAGGATGGGGGTTTAGCCATTGTGTGCAGCTGGCTTGGTTGCGCTTGTACAAACTGATTGTGTCACAGATGTATGTAAAATGGGAGAGTGACAAAATCTGGCACTGAATATGTAGTTTCAGCAACCTTGATTGAGTCGCTTTCATTACACATTAACTGCACAAGCACCGTCTCGTGGTGTGAACATGACTGCATGGTTCCCAGTTCATGCACAGCTATTCACCGTTTCATTTTCCTTGCTCAGTTTGTGGCCCCACACGTTACCAACGAATCAAATTCTCTTCTGAAGACTGAGGTACAGTTTAATCAAGGCTTTTTGGTGGCATTCATCTCTGTAGCATCTGAGCCCGTTAGGAACCTTAATTTATTTTAAAGACAGCCCTTTGGGAAAACAATATCCAGTTATTATGCAGGTAAAATTATTTGCAGTTTTGGGGTGGAAAACAGTGGCACAGAGTGATAAAGGTCAAAAGCATGAATGCATCTGATTGATCTAAAGCCTCTGCTCCAGTGTGTAGCACTTCGTACTTCATAGTTTCAAAATACAGCTCCCAAAAATTCCCTTGCAGCAATGGATACTTTCTAAATCTTACCTTAGGGCACCAAGGTAGGCGTCTAGAGAGTAAGGAGCACAGTTAGGATCACCTTGAAAAGTCCAGGCTGTCATCATAGGGGAACTTTGTAGCAGAGACAGAATCTACTTCTCCAGCATGTCGCTGAACTGAGAACCTCTTGTTGCTTCCTGCAGTCTCCTGCCTCATTTCCCTCTGAACAGATGGACCTATTTCCCGTAGCTTCTTTCACTGCATACGCTGCTCAATCCCCAGGGAACCTTTGTGCTCAGTAAGGTGGAGATCCTATGGAAAAACGTGTGCATGCATTGCAGTGCAAGCTGTAATTACATGATTCCAAAGGATCTGAATTAAGGCTGCGAAATGTCAGGAAGTTCCAACAACGGATAAAGCTTTTAGCTTTGCCTGGTAATATGCATTCATTTCTGCTCTTTTACTGTGGTTTTGGACGTTTCAGGTCTCTCTACATCTAATTAGGCAAAATAGTTCAAATTGTATATTATGTCGTGATTTGCCCTCTTAGAATTATGTATTTCTCCAGCGTAGATACCATGCGTCACATAATAGGTGACTTAAAATCAGTAAATATCATATATCTGATTTATATGTAGTTAAGTGCAAAACATTTCAGTTATTACATTTTTAGCTGAAACAAATAAATAGATTACAACTGACCATTCAGTTACAAAAGAAATTTGCATGGCAGAAGAAAAACAATCAATTCTAGCTGGTTGTTGGCTTTGTGAAATTTTGTGTCACCCATTCAGATAGCGATTCAATGTGAGATTCTTATGACCATGGGTGTGTTAAAAACTATAGTTTTACCGTCATGAGATTTTTCTCTTCCCACGTTACAGGATTCTAATGCAGGCGTTTTGTATGTTTCAGTGGTCGAAGGGTTAGCTCTGCTGGATTTAGGGGTCTCGCCATATTCTGGAGCTATTTTTCATGAGGTCAGTATGCACGCTTCATTTTAAACGTGATATTCAAGTGGCACATTTCTTAGTCTTACTGCTCACGGACTGGCAAAGGCTGGGGACCTGTCTTGTCTCAAAGACTTCAGAGAACTTGGAGTCATGTAGTTGTCTGTGCAATAGTTGTATACGTAGTGACTAGCACAATGAGGAAATGCAGTTCATCATGGAATAACTCGTTGCTGTGCAGATGATAGACATCATAATATTTATTACTGCATAAGGAGAGTCTGAAATAGGGGAAATCTGTAATAAGTAAAACATTCTGTTCACATCCAGATGTTCCTTTCAGCAGAGGCCGGAGCAGGGAGAGATAGTGTCATTGTGAGTCTGAACACAGTTTTACTGGATAGCAGCATCTTGAGTTTCTGCATTTGCAGAAATATTAACATCAGCACAAGCATGCATCTTGAAAACGCCTCGTTCCTCCAAACACTTAAGCACCTGTGGAGTTTTTGTGCCCTTGAGTGGTCTTACTGATATGAAGGTACACTCATACATAGTGTCACCTAGGGGTGAGGCAGATGCTTTGCATACCTCTGAAAACTTGTTTCTCTTCAATAAATTCTCCTTCTTTAAACACAGTTTTCTTCCAGACTGGAAAATATTTTCCCATGCTTATTTATGCCATCACATTATTTCAAAAGTATTTCAAAAGAAATATATTTCCTCACAGCGAAGACTGAATTTACACCATGTAAATACAGTACTTCCAGATTACGTTTTTCCGTCAAAGGAATAATTCAGAAACATGCTCTTCCTCTTACCCTAGAAGGGAAAAGCTGTTGGAGTAAAAGAATGATAGGACCGTAGTCCTACTGCTTTATGTTTTTAACATGCTTTCTTCTTTTTGCTTTATAAAAGACTCATCTAAACAACAGGCTAAAGAATGAAACCAGCTATGCAGGAAATACTTTCAAAAGTACCTGCAAACAACCTGAAAAAATAGATTCTCTAGAAAAAATTATTTTCTAAAGCTGTTCTTCATATGCTTTCTATTGTAACTCTACCACTATACTGGTAGAATTGAAAAGTTGGAATAGAATATACTTTTCAAAGTTGACGGTGTCTTTTATAAAGTGCATTGAGAACTTTGCAAGGAAAAAGACCAGTAAGTGTGCTTTGTTTCATCACTTTACTCTGAAGTAACAGCGTTGTAGAAGAGGCTAAGGAAAATTGCCTTTCGCAGTCTCTCATAGTACTGCTCCATTTTCCTCATCAAATCACCAGTTGTTCTGTCTGGACAGTATTTGACATGGGCTTCCCTTCTGCTCTCTTTTAGACCCCGTTGATAATATATCTCTTCCACTTCCTGATTGAATATGCTGAATTGGTGTTCATGGTAAGTGCTCCTGGAAAGCTCCTCTTGAAAGGTCTCATTCTGTGAAATGCTGAGTATGACTTTCCTTTTAGTCCTGCAAGAATCGGGGACCTTCAGCCTCCCTGTAGTTCAGATTCCTGCTGAGCTCACAGTTTAATTAGAAAGGCAGCTTTGCCTGTACAAATCCATGTTCGGGCTTTTCCCTTGTTGTACATGTTCCTTCTTTTTTGTGAGTTCTTGGTTAGATAAGTATCCACGCAGAGGGACAGGAAGTTGGCATTTTGTTTCAAGTTTCAAAAGTTACCTCTTAAAGGTCAGAATATTTTGTCCCCCCAGTCTTATCCCTACACTGCAGTGTTTCTCACTAAAACCCACTGCCAAACCCCAGGCCTGCAAAGAGGGCACAAATGGGTTAGTCCTCCAAATGTCTCCTGTAAACTATTCTCCGAGTCTGCGTAATTCAGAAGGACAGAAATCATATAGCTGGCTGCACATGCCACCTGGTGGAGCCTCTCTCCCCGGATCCCTGCTGGGCAGGTCTCATGCAGAGCTAACAGCCATCTGCGTTGTGCTTGTGCTGATTGTTCAGATGACTGTACGGCTGCCTGGTAAGTTTGGGACAGCTCAAGGCACTGTCGTGCTCGATTAATGGACAGGTGGGTTTAGCCAGCTGGGCACTGCCCCAGTGTTGCCTGTGCTCTAATTAGATCAGTGATTCTATTACCCTCACATACTTCTTTCACCTTAAGTCCCCACTCTCTTGTTTTGTAAATATTAATATCTTTGATACAGCTCATGGCTTCAAGGTTAAGCGGTGGTGTGTGAGCACAGTGTACAAATCAGCAGTCTAGTGTTTTTAAAGCTTGTTTTTTCTTCTCGTGAGCTGAGTCAGATCAGAGTCCTTATTGTATTACTGTCCAATATCTTTTTCTCCATTTGTTTATTTTGCTTACAGTCAGTCTGTCTATGCCTTGCTTTTTTAGATAACTGATGTGCTAACTGCTGTTGCCCTTTACTTGGCCATTCAGGACTTCAACAAAGTTGTGGTAAGCTGACTTGCCAGTGTTGCTGATCCTCTTCTCCCAGCAAGTATAAATATCTTGTACCAAAGAAAACACATGCCAGATGATGCAGTATCAACCAGTCCTCGTTGCAGTAAATCTGATCATATCTGGATGATCAGTAAACATGGGGACTGAATGTGGTAAACAGCGGAGGTATTTTAAGTTTTGTTGTGGCAGTATTGCGGTATGAAACAAATTAGTGTCCGTAGCTACCACACTGCCCTTGAATGATGATCACAGCAGTGTAGATTCTTTAATCGAAAAGGAGTGTAAAGAATTTGAGAAGTTTGTGAGAATGCAATAGCCAATGAAATGCGGACAAGTCTAGGGTCATGGTACACAAGATGGGATGTGAGATTTTAGAACGTGTACTGAAAACCCACCTTCAGTTGTTGTGGCAGTTTGCAGTATGCAGAATTTAATTACTGGACTATGGATTTGGCAAGACTTCTGGCAAGACTTGAGCACTTCTTTTCTCACCTCTGCTCCTGCTACAATCTTCTGTAAATTTTGTAGCTAGAGCCTGGAATGTTTTACCCTGAATATGGTTTGTATTTGCACACAGCATGAATTAATACACAGACTGGAAATGTGTAAAGGAAGGAATAAACCTTCCAAGGATGCTGAGGTGACATAAATCATTCTACTGAGCAAGGTGAAAGTCTGACACCAAATATTACTTGTTCCTTTCAGATTATAGGTACATGTATTTTGAGGTGAGCTCTCTCATAAGTAGCTCAGAGAACATTTTGTATAAGCTGTGTAATGCTGTGCGGTCTGCGATCCTAGAGGGGCAGTGATTCAGCATCAACATGAACAGGGAGGCTGCATTTTCTACAGCATCTCTGTGGTCTCCCGTCCAGCTACATACTTGTTCCTTGTCCTCTGAGGTTGGAGAAATAACTCATGATAGAATGACAGCCGTGTAAAAATCCTGTGTGTGAGCTACTTTGCTCATTGAGAATTTATTGCCAGCATCTCTCTCCTTCTGTCTCACCGTGATATAGTTCAGTAGGTTCATAATTCAGATTTCTCTTTTGTCTCCATAGAGAGCATCATAGAACAAGATAGATTAAAGAGAGAGATCTTGGGTTCCTAAAGGAGATTTGGCATAGAGGTATCCATCTTCAGAGTAGCAAAGACCGCATGCTTCTGTGACTTGGTTTCTTAGGGGCTTGTATGTTGAACAGTGAATTTATAAAGTCATTGGAGATCCAGACAAGCTTTAGGAAGATTGAAAGTGTTAAACTCTAGCGTGGTGAATTCAGTCAGCTGTGTCAAGAGTTAGACACAGGTAATTAAGGAAGTTCAAATAAGTAGAGATTATCTGCTTTCTCATGACTTCCACTTCAGTTGTTATGTATTTGGGAAAAGAGAGGGGGTTTTTGTTCTGTTTGTACAACACCTCACATAACATGAGTTTTGGCTCACGCCTGGGGCTCATATATACTGTTCCACAGTAATGGAAATCCTGAGTGATAAGAAATAATGACTTTCCTCATCTGACAGTCTTCGGTCATTCTCTCTTGTTCAGTTCAAAAAGCAAAAGCTCCTAATAGAACTGGATAAATATGCACCAGATGTGGCTGAACTCATCCGGACGCCCATGGAAATGCACTACATCCCCCTCAAGGTAGCACTATTGTAAGTATTGCTTCTTGTAGGCTGCTTTGGTTCCTCAGCTCCCTTTGGGTTTTATTTGTCTGATTTGGGGCTTCAGCATTTGTTGAAGAATTTTTTTTTTTCCCCAAGAATTCTGAATTTCCTATTATACATAAAAATCCCCTCAGCTCTGAATACTCGGTTTGAAAGTGAAAAGCAGATGCTTTTCCAAATGTTTGTTGCCAACAAGTAAATTCACTCAGGCCCTCTAAGAGGCTCAACAGCATAAGGTCATTAATTTGGTAGCAAGAATGTTGTGTCTGCACAGATCACATGCCCATTTATTCTGCCTGTATGCTAATGTCATCAAAACTGATTTTATGCCTCCCAAATGTCTCGGGTGTCTTTTCAGAAAAGTTAGGACAATTTTTGAGCAGTCAAACAAAACGTTTGCTGAATATCACAACTTGAATATCCCAGAATTGCTTATAATAATTCAAAAATATTTTCAGGTTGTCATCTTAATAGTGTCATGTCTTGTTGTTCCTCTGTATCCTAAATACTTTTTATTTCAGAAAACTTCAACTAAAATAAATAATATACAAGCAAGGTACTTAATGTCAAAGAATTATTCTTTTAATTGGGGTTTTGATGTGAATAAATTATCATCTGAATTATTCTGTGTCAGAGAGAGTTTTCCATTAGATAAGTTGTTATTTTTTCTTATTTTCATATGAATTTTGTAAAATGGTAAATTCCCCAGGGCGAGAGAGTCTGTAAATTGCAGACTGTTTTGTATTTAACATTGTTGCACGTTACCGCAGCAAAGTTGGCATTAAGTTGTACCTATTCTGCTGTACGCTGTCTCTCTGGAAACACAGAAAAAGCCTGGGACTCAGAGAAGTGGGAAAAATGTTTATGTAAAGAGATAATTAGGAAATCATCAGCCCTGTCTATTCACTCTGATGATTGATTTAGTTACTAGCAAGGCTGATTGATACATTATCTTGCTTATTGTATTGGTAATCCTTCCAAACATTCTTCTGTGCTTTTGAGGTTATTGTAATTCTCATTTCCAAAAGCAGCTGGCATCCTTACTAACTAAAGTGTGGCTGCATTCTGGAAGGTAGAAGTGTTCAGAGTTTGCTGTCTTTCCATAATTCCAGTTAAAATATGCCAGGTTTTCATAGCTGGCAGGTTTTGTGCTCAGATCATGTCATGGTGAACAGAAATGATTGCTCTGCCGTAGCAGGAGTGTGCAGGTGCCATTGGGTTTGGGGAAACTGCTCGTGCCTGGGGATTTGTTTCCATCTTGCTATCTTCTTATTTTTATTACTTTCTCAGAGTCAGTAGATATGAGTAACAGAAAGAGTTTACTTTGGACCCAGTATTCCTAGGTCTGACTGGATAAATGCACAATGTTTCTGCAAAACAAGGAACATTTTTGGTAGTCATTTTCTAGGATAGAACTTGCATTTTAGCCATCTTCCCAACCGTCTCCTTTTCTCCAGTGTGCTCCCTGTGGCCACTGTGTCCAAGGCTACAATCCAAGAATCTGTTTTTTGCTCCAGACTAAAGAACCTGTTCAGCTGAGTTAATTTGATGAGGAAAGGATCCCATCAAATGTAAATAAACAAAAAGAAATGGCAAACTGCATCTGTTTTTCCTTTGAACGTCTCTTTAATTAGATGGTATATCCTTTGAATGGCATGAATGTAACTCGACCTTTGCTCTTTTTCAGCTACCTGTTAAACCCCTACACTGTGATGTCTTGTGTGGCAAAGTCCACCTGTGCCATCAACAATACTGTCATTGCATTCTTCATTTTAGCTACAATAAAAGGTAACATAATGAAGAAAAAATGGTTCATTATGTCTTTCTATAAAGATCAGAAAATTAGCAGAAATTAAATCAAGGTGGAACTTTACAAATATGATTGCTACAAAGATCTCAGTGAAACACATCAGAAACGGGGACTGGAGCAAGGTCAAAGTTTGACCTGAAATCACAAGAGATCAAGAGACTTTATAGTCAAGTCAAAACTTGCTTTCATCTCAGTGTACCTAGGAGTTTAAGAACTGACTCCTTTTCCTGGATGACTTTGAATAATTTTCTGTTTATGAAGAAATGCCTGTCTGTGTGTAGGAGGACATAATGCTCTGCTGCTCTTTCTTTTGTACGTGAATATACACTTAAAGTGTTGTATACAATTTATTTTCAAAGTGTATCTTTGAACTTTTATTCAAAAGCAAGCAGTTGCCTGCAGCTATTATTTGGCTTTCACTCACAGTTGTAACCTTGGTTTGAAATTAGCTAATTGAGCTTTGGGGAAGCAGAAACAGTAACCAAAGACCATACCGACACAGCTGAACAGATTATGACAGAATAGCTGTTTCATTCATTTTGTGCATAATGCCAGGTTTCTGTTTCATTTATGACTCCCCAGTGCTGAAGTCTTTTAGCGTATGTGATTTGTACTAGTCACATAAGTTTTAGGAGTTCTGTGCTGGATCAGAGGAAAGCTCAGTCTGATCTTTTGTCTCCAGCAGTGCCCAGACCCAGACGTTGCGAAGAAAGCTGATATAGATTGTTTTTATTAGTGTTTCCAAAAGAAAGTTTTCCTCCAATTATTGACTAATTGAGGCAGGAGGGGTTTTGGTTTAAAAGCATTTGCAAAAGCAAACGAGTGGGGTCCGTTTACTTAAACTGATTTTTAACTGTTCACTGATAGCATAAGACAAATAGCTCAGTCATAGACAAAACTGTAGTGGCTGCCGCCTGTGTTTTCTCTCTGAGTGGGAGTGTGGCAGCCTCTAGGTTTTAAAGTGGGCAAAGAGAGGATATCAGATTATGACTATGATTTCTGGGTACCAATTCTTTAGATCTGTGCAGAATTGAACACTCGATAAAATAGAGGATAGGGAGGTTTCTGTCTAGGAGAGTGTAGTTGAAGAATGGAGAAGGCTCATCACCAGGTAACCCTATATTTTCTCTTTCAAAAGGTGGAAGCAGAGAGAAGCTTACTGAGTGTTTGATGTCAGTAGGCTGACAATTAGTCCAATGCACTAGAATTCTTGCTGTCTAAGCTGTATTTTTACAGATGACTTCCATCGAATGACATAAGACTGGAAGTTATAACCAGGCTACTGCACTGGGTGCTTGTATTTTTATTGTTTAACCTGGGATCTTTTGCACTTGATTTCTGGTTTTGGTAGTTGGGCAATGTGAGTACTCAGCACTTAGCTCAACCTGAGACACCTCAAATAAAGCTTCCTCAATAACAGCATTCATATTTTTAAGACCACTTGGAAAAGCTGTGCTAATCCTTTTTACGCCTCAGTTTTGGTATCTGTAAAGTAGGGCTAATGCCACTTCATTCCGTCAGCTGCAGACTTTCGCTTGCTCTCTTTCACAGAGCTTTGCTGAGGGCCCTGACGCATTCTGGTGACGAGGTTATCCAACATGCCCAGTATGAGTATAACAGCTGTTTCATGGCAGATATGACTTAAGTGAGTGTATTCCCATGCATAAACAGCAGACAGCATGGTCTATATATAGACTGAATTACATGAATCTCTGTATGTGAATGATAGGAGATATAAACCACTCAGCGGTTCTTTCTTGTGGGAGAATCACCTTGGTATGAGTCATTCTCCGTTCAAAATGTAGTTAAGAAAAGGACACTGTCCAGGACACACTCTGCTAAAAACGCCTTTAAGCGGTGTTCTGATATTTGTAAAGCCCCTGCAGAGGGTTATGCATTTCTTCCCATTTGGACTTCCTGTCTGGAAGGCTGTTTATATTAAATGTTCCTTACAAATGAACATTTTTTTTTTCTTTGCAGGTAGTGCCTTCCTCAGTGCTGTGTTCCTGGCCTTAGCAACATACCAGTCACTCTACCCTCTCACATTATTTGCTCCAGCACTGCTTTACCTTCTACAGGTAGATGATTTCTAACTGTTGGTACCTGTTGTCTTCTTGTAGCTGTGCAGAGACAGTCCTTAGCTATTGAGAGGGAAGTCGGGCAAGTCCTGAGTTGCAGAAAAAGTGACTCTCGTCAAACCACGGGAAGTTTGAAGCCTTAATGGGGATGCCTGTGCATAGAGAGAAGGGAGCAGAAAGTCATCTACAGAACTGGCTGGTGTTTAGCTTGCCCGAAATAAGTGCTATTCTTTGTGTCGTGTGAATAACAATGAGGATTTTAGACCTGGAGAGGAGGAATGAGGAGCTGTATGTTTGAATCACTCAAACTCTGAAATGCTGATTTGGAGTTTAATGGCAAAAGGCATGTGCTTGTGAAAGCGGCTGGTTGCCCTTGTCCTTTCTCCCTCCCCATTAACAGGACCCCTGAATTCCAGCAGGGCTGACCTTGGTCATTCATGGGTACACAGTGCCTCAACTGACAGACACTGCTCCAGACAAAACTAGCGCAGCAGTAGGCTGGTAGGCACATCTGCAGGCAGGGGTAGGGTTTAAAGCTGAGGCAGCTCTTTGCTAGTGAGTGGATTCATCACCGGTTTGCCTGCATGCTTCCCGCTGGTCTCTCTTAGCTCTTGTGCTGATACTATAAACAGTGACTTAACCAAGAATCCAAATTATAATGCACTTAATGAAAACTGATCATTTGATAGTCTTATTCTGATACGGGAGCAAGGTGAGGCTGTGACCACTAGCAAAGGACTTTTACCCCAATTCACAGATCACTTGGTGATCATTTTTATTATTTTTGCCATTCTGAAAGTCCTGCTGTTGAGTGTTTTGCCAGTGTTTCTTCGTTGCTTCTGTTCTGTCTCCCTCATGATTTTTATAACTAATCTTAACTACAGGTTTATTACAGCCTATTCTCAAATCTATGAGCTTCAAAAGAGAATGGCGAGTCAGTTCTAGTCCATTTTTTTCCCTGACTATCATCTGACATGAATGTCTCATTTTTTTTCAGAAATTTTATTGTTATTACTCTTTGCAAGACAAGAACTTCTGCAGAGTCAGTGTTGCTTTTTCAGTTTGATAATTTTTAGGAGTGTTTACTTTATATATTTTATATTTTGGTCTCATTTGTTCTCTTTTAACTTTAGTCAAAGTAAAGCAGCAGAAAAGTACAAGCGTTGTGTTCACAAGCAACAACAAGTGCTTTGATATGTGAATGCCTAATTTGCAGCTTTTAAAGGGGATCATGCTAGTGTGTGTTCTTTTATCCAGATTTGTAAATGAACTTTCCTGCATTCTTTGTACAGAATTAAATAGCTTTTCTCCAGCACTTTCCAATCTGTCCTGCCAAAAATCCTTGGTAAACTTGCTTACATTGTTCCAGCAAGTGGCATTAAACACACTATGACTGAGAAAACAGAACATGCTTTACACAGAGCCCACATCAGTTAGAGCTGGCTCTCTGTACATCTCCTGCCAGTGTAAACCCTAGTACCAAATGGCAAAGCTGCATCACTGACTTGGAGCTGCAGAACTCTGAGCGATTCCCAAAGGTGTTTGCCCCTGTGTGTATATTTGTCTTTACAAATGCAGTCAGGGGACCTCTTGGAGTGAGATACCCATATGTCACGTTATGTGACAAGGGCTTGTGGTTGACTTATCAGGACATGTGGCAGTGGCAGGACTGCAGCAGTTGTCTTTGTCTGAGGAGGCAATCTTTTAGAGGGGCTCCTTTGTGCTTAGGAACCCACTGGATGTCCTCTTTCTCTGCTTTCAGCAGAGCATGAGTGCCAGTCCATGTGGTGGAGACCTGGCATCACAGGGTGGTGGGTCATGGAGCAGGGCTGTCCGTCACCCAGTTGATATGGGTTCATGCAGTAGAAGGCAGGCAGCAGTACAGTATTGCAAACATCTAAGATACAAGTATAGCTGTGAGGAGGTGTGTGTAAATCTTATATTGAGTGCATGAGACTTGACTCGCTGCAAGCAGAAATGACCAGCTTAGCTACTGTATTTTCAAGCACAGTTCTGGAAATATGTGCAATATGACTTAACTGGCCAGAGTGAAGAACATCAAGCAAATTGTGCTTGAGAGCTGCTCCTTCCAGTGCCATAGTGCCAGTGTTTGATGCTTTCTTTCATCGATTTAAAATTACGTTCTGAACGCTCGGGCTTTCTTGTGGCTTTCCACCTGATGAGGGATATCTGCTGCTTGTATTTCATTTTCAGCGTCAGTTCATACCAATAAAACTGAAAAGTAAAAGCTTCTGGCTCTACACCATGCAGTATGCAGCCCTGTACCTGTGCAGCCTAGTGGTGATCATCTGCCTCTCCTTCTTCCTCCTCAACTCCTGGGATTTTATCCCATCTGTTTACGGGTTTATGTAAGTATAAGGACTCTTACTGTTTTTTCTGTCTAGCCCCCCCCCATGTTGTTTCTTGTGCATCACACACAGGTGCCCCACTCCCTGTCCTAAGGAGTGTGTGATCTGTGATTTTATTGGCAATGCAAGAAAAGAAAGAGCGTGTGGAGAAGAGCAGGCATTAGCCAACTTCTGTTAATTAAGTAACAGCAAGAATTAGAGAAGACAGGAGATGTTTTCCACTGAGTTGATTGGAAATGGATTTGATCGTTGAGCTACCGTGGCTGTGAAATTTTCATCTCTGGAGAAATGTCTGCTTGGGAACGGTTTAAATCCTGCTGGGGATAGGGAAGGATTAGTCCTTTTTCTCTCCGGGTTTTCACCCCTTTGGTTTCTCTTCCACGGGTTTAAAATATAGGTCCTCCATCCAGTAGCACACAATGATTAATTAATGTAACAGAAGCAGGGCAGTGAAAAACAACCATTTAAAAATACTACCTTGACTTTTCTTTTCAAATTTCAGCCTCTCTGTTCCAGATCTGACACCCAATATTGGCCTTTTCTGGTACTTCTTTGCAGAGATGTTTGAACACTTTAGTCTTTTCTTCGTATGTGTGTTTCAAATCAATGTGTTCTTCTACACCATTCCCTTGGCAATAAAGCTAAAGTAAGTATGTTTCTCTGCTAGTTTTTTTACTCTCATTTTTCCGGTGGAAGCTTATAAGGCTGGCGTCAGATGTCTGGATCTACAAGCCTGAAAAAAATAGTCTTTTAACAGGGCCTATCCTCTTCATTTCCCAAAGTTTCAATCTTTATTCCTCTTAAATAGAGTGAGTTGGGCTCTGCTATGCAACAGACGTGTTACAGGCATCAAAAGAGAGAGCAGAAACTTAGGCTATAGAGGTGCCTGCTCCCTGCCAGCATAAGCCAGTGTAGTCAGAAAGCAAGAACTCTTGGCTGCAGCTTCAAGTTAGTTACTGTCAGGAAAAAAGTGAAAACTTTCCTAGCAGACTGCGCTAACAACATTACCCTTCTTTCTGATAAAAACACCCGTTAACACGCCTGGATTCTCAGTGAGCTTATCCTGTTGGCTTGGAATGGATACAGACATCATGACATACCAGAGGGATAACTATGGGCTTCTCCAAATAACCTTCAGACAGGAGGTGCTGCTTGCTTTTCGGTGAATAAGACAGAGCTGGGGAAGAGCAGCCCAGATGACCAACTGTATAAATGTATGTTGAGTTGAGACATAAAGTTTCTGTGTGAGGGCAGCAAGCAGATGTGCATCCCCTTATACTGCTTCTCTGCAGAGCAGCTCAGTCTACCCCGCCCAGCACTCAGAGGCTTGTTTGGAGAGAACAGAGAGCCTCTTTGAGCCTATCCCACAGTACATTTGTGCCCTTGCTGATACTTATTTCCAGTTTCCAGAGACCCTACTGCATCCTCTTATCCTTTGTGTCTTACCCTTTCTAGGGAACACCCTGTGTTCTTCATGTTTATCCAGATTGCAATCATTTCTATCTTCAAGTCCTATCCCACTGTGGGAGACATTGCACTGTACATGGCCTTCCTTCCAGTCTGGAGCCACCTTTACAGATGTAAGTTCTTTGTGTTTGATTGTTCCTTATCTGGAATGGGAAAGGGCCTGTCCAATAATTGTCACCATTAAACCAAACCAGGCCCATGTCCACAGGCTCTTGTGGCCTCCTTGGGGTGTCTGGAAGGAGGCTTGATTTTTCCAGTGATACAGTCTCTAACGTGTCTTTAGAACTAGGTTGAAATTGGTTGAGGAGGGAATTTTCACTTGTACCTTATCTTCCCCCTCTCTCCAAGTTGTTCTGAAGATTAACTTTTTTCTAAGAACCTTTTACAGTCCTGCACAAGGGATGTGGCTTATTTAAAGTACATCCATCCTTCAAATGCTTCACTCCCATTTAAGGCTGTGTAATTTGAACACTGCTCCTGCAATTGGCAAGTCCCCCAGCCTTAAAATCCTGCACCTTGCAGTGGTTCTTTGTTTTGCATCTGCTTTTTTGCTTAGAGTGAAAGTAACTGAATTACTCCAAGCAATTTTCCAGTTTTTCTTAAATGCTTCATAAAGAACCTCTTTAGCTGTTTAAATCACCAGAGAGCTTCCTGATGATTTTCACATCAGTCTCTAGAACCTGCCACACTGGGGAGATTTGGAAGCGCTGTGTTTTTCCTGGTGTTTCTTGCTTAAACCAACTGCTTTGGCCAACCCTGCCAGGTTGTCCGGGCCTTTTACTGCAGTCTTCTCTAACCCAGGCCAAGTGTGTTTATGGACAGCTAGCCTGTTATGTCAGGAGACATAATGGACATCATCAGGAGTCAAGAGACTTGGAGACCATCTGCTCTATTAGTTTCGGACTAAGGAAAGCTAAGGCCAAAGCATCTGTGATAAAACAGGGCAGGAAGCCACAGGCTAGCCCTGAGCATGTCACAGCCATAGCAGGTGATGTACTTCTGAGAAATCCCGATTCAGTGTAGTTCAGTTGCATGTTCAAGCATGCAGATAAGGGGACTACGACCAGTGAGAGGGACAGTCATCTGTCACATGCTCCCACCCCACAGTGAGTGAATAAGAAGTTTTAAAAGATAGGTGTGAACAGGTTTGGATGTGATAATGCTGTTAAAATGTCAGATAGCTCACTTCAGCTGCAGAATGATCGGGAGTCTTTCAGTTACCTTCAGGGACATTGGCTGCGCTATAGCCAAGCACAGCAACACAAGTGCCGGGATGAATTATAATACTGCTGCCAAAGGACAGGCATAAATAGTTCACAGAAAACAAAATCTCTTCTGGCCTAGTAGCTCCCAGCTCTTTTAGACAAAGTTGTGCTTGGTTTTTGTCCATCTGACACATACTCATGCAGACTAACGGATTCTGGCCACACTTGCACCTCCCGAGGTCATGTGTTTGTCAATGCATTTGGCCTATATGAGTTTCCTCCTTTTATGGTGCTTTCATTTCCTTACCACCTCCCAAGAAAGTATCTCTCTTCCTATGGCCCACAGGTTCATTTTTTTCCTTTGTCGTCACCTGGATGAGGCTAGGGAATGGTGTGCTCTGCTCTCTGAATCATGATGCTGGTGGAAAGGCCCTTCTCAAAACTGCTAGTTACTGTAGTGTGGACACCAAAAGGCCAAAGTCCTCTGAGGAAGAGTGTTTGGAAGCAGGACCTAGAAAGAATGAGGATTTCACATTCAAGCAAAGGCAGAAGTATTTGTTTTAAAGGGAAATATAGTGGATTTCTTATAAAAGCTAGCCAGGAAATTATTAAAGCAAACTGTGAAAGATTATTGGAGAGAAGTATGTGTTGGCAAGTGCCTCTCCCCCACTGCACATACCCTAAATACCATTGCTGGTTGCGTGAGCATGGCTGCTCAATAATGCATCATTTTAACAGCTTGGTTTTCTTTTGCAGTCCTCCGGAACATCTTCATCCTGTCATGTGTGCTCATTGTCTGCTCCCTCCTGTTCCCCGTTCTATGGCATCTATGGATTTATGCAGGAAGTGCCAACTCCAATTTTTATTATGCCATCACGTTGACTTTCAACATAGGGCAGGTTAGTAGAGCGAGGCAAACAAGGCTGCACGTTGGGTAGGTCGCTGGATCGGGTGTCCTGTCAGCAACAGTGAATTCTGCAGGATGTGTCTAGCTCTTTGCATCCTGTGTAGTCCTGCATAGCAGCTTCCTGCCTCTCCTTGCTCCAGCTGAAATCTGCCTAGTCCTCACCTTCTGGCACACTAATGGGAAGGAGCTCTTGTAGTATTTGAGCTACAGCTTAACAATCCAACTAGACTGCACTGCAAGTTACATGGTCTGTTGCTTGATAGCAGGGGAAAAGCATCTCAGTAGGGCAGGACTAAGAGCACAAGTGAATGAAGAAGGGGAGCTAAGAGGGGAAATAGAAAAACCCATGGGGCAGCAGCAGTGGGGCCAGACAACAGGCAAATGAGAACTGCCCATACACGGGGACATGGCACCAATTTTTCTGAGCGTTGTACCTCACTGAAACGTAAGGTTGTGGGCACATGCAGGGTCCCAGTCGTGCCAGGGCTTGCTCTCCCTGCTTCTCTCAAGGCCATTCTAGATACATGACTTTCACTAGCCTTAGGGGAAACAGAGCTTAGCACCCCTGGAGGATGGGGTTCAATGTACACAGTTGCTACAACCTTTTCTAAGTCCTTCCTCTTCTCTGTGCTATTTCTTATGTCCCTAAGCCCTGGGACAGTTTCACATGTGGGTGAGCAGAATGTTCATTTCATGTTAAAGTTGCCTTTATTTTGAATGTGCCTCAGCCATTTATGTTTGTCTGCTTCTCCTAAAACTAGAGGAGTGGTTTTGCCAGGGGCTGAAAATCACCTGCTTGTACATCCCCCACCCCCTTGATAAATGGGGACAAACACCCATTCTGTAAAAGCAAAAAGAGACTCCATGCAGTGAGCGGGGTGAGGAAGAGTACAGAGATACTACTAAGAAGGACTTGTAGGAAATTGGGAGTGGGTCATTAGCTCTCTAACTACATGTCTTGCTATGGAATGAAAGGAATAGTAAAACTTTAGAGATGGCAGGTTTGATATTCTAAGAGAATTTTTATTTCCTACCTGAGAAAGCCATAGCAGATCCTGCAAGGTCTTGTGCTCTGTGTAAATGCAGAGCAAAAATCTGCTTTCTGATTTCCTTGTGAGAAAGAACTAGCCCTCATCCCCACTAACCTCAGCTCTTTCTTTTCCCATTAAGACATCTGCACAGAAGTTTAGTGAAAAGTAAAATCAACCATATTGATATAGCATGTCAGTAGTCAGCCATGGTGTTCAGCAAAAGAAGCGGACAGAATAAGCATGGCTGTTTTCACTCTCTCTGGGCACCTCAACCCTTCTCTGTCTGTTCTCCTTCGCACTTTCTCCTCTGACCTCAGCAGTCTGCAGCCCTGTTTCTCTTTCCCTGGTCCTCCATATCCTCCCGTCCTGCCACTGAGCCTTCCCCGCAGCTGTATTTAACAGTAACCCAAGCAGGCTCTGGCTAACAGCCTGACTGTCCCTCCCTCCGTCCCCTTAGCACTGCAGCATACTTCAGGTGAGGGTCTCCCTGGAGTGAATTCCCCAGGGAAATGGATGAACGCACTGTCCCAAAGTAAGAAGTGATGCATTAAGCGGCATCTGGACATTAGGACAATAACTACTAGCTTGGTCTGGCACCGAAAAGGTTTTCCACTCCAGTTATGTGATGCTGTTTCCAGACGGAGGAGGTCAGCATTCCTGGGGAAGGGTCGCACTACAAGAGGCTAAATGACAAATGGCACTACTGAGCCAGCAGGTCACTGCCTGCGCTTACAGCAGCCCAGCCTGCCCCTGCAGAGGCAGCTTGCCCAAGGTGACTGCTTTAGAAAAACTGCTGAGACCCACTCTTGCATTCTCAGTGCTTTTAGGCAAGGGAGCAGTCACACCATGGTGCCTCAGTACAACCAAAGTGGGGCTGAGGAGGGGAGGGACCTTGTGATTTCCACATCAGGTTTCCACGTTCACTGCGGTTCTCTGCAATGCACTTCAGTTGTGATTTCACACTACAACATGGCCAGTGGCAATACCAGCCTAAGGTACGCCCATCTCCCGAGCAACACAGGACGGTGCCAACGTCCATGTGTCTGGCAGCATGCTCTGACCTGGATCAGGGGAAAACCTGGGGGATAGCCAGCTCTGTTCACCACTTAAAGGGAGACAGTGTGCAAATGTATACACAGGGTTGGCTGCCCCACAGAGAGGGCATGACAGCACAGGGGCAGGAAGGAGATGCAGAAGTGATGGGGGTGGAAGCAGTGCTTTTATCTGGTGTTGCTCCTGGACGTTGTACTGTGAAGCCACAGCCTTGACATTTCAGCACTTCTCTTCACCCCTTAGCCTGGTAAGTATCATTTTGTTAAACTGCTAAAGCTTCTGTTTGCTAAGGCTGACCTGAGGAGCTGTGGTATTCCTTCTGCTGCCTGCAAGCTTCTTACCCTTTCTGAGTAGAAATGGCTGTTGAAAAACAATCACAATTAAGAAGTATTTAATAGCAATCAGCAGCAGGAGACTTTCAGCATTTGGGTTGAACTGCATGACAGTGCTTGCATGGAAGGAGTCCTGTGGGTGAGGCTGAGATGGTCTGTAAAGCTGTGGCACAGATGGACCTGCCATTGTCATATATTTTGGTCAGTTTATGGAGCTACTGTCTCCTTAGCAGAGATGTCTGTGAGAACACACTAGTAGTGCAACAGATATTAGTTTAAGTCTCCCTTGGCTTAATATTGCAAGGCAATGGACAAGGAGTGTTCACAGGATCCCGGTGTGTCCTCTCGCAAAGCGTGATGAACAGTCTAAGAACTTCTTAAACCCCTTCAAGGTCTGTCACAAACACATGTCCCTGTTTATTCCTTGTTCTGAAGCACCACTGATGTGTCTGAACATCTCACTTCTGCAGATCCTGCTCATCTCGGATTATTTCTATGCCTTCCTTCGGCGGGAGTACTACCTCACTCATGGACTCCATTTGACAAGGCAAGATGGGACAGAGGCCATGCTTGTTTTGAAATAAGGATTGTGCCCACCATTCCCTGGGACATGGACCACTCTAAGGAACATGCAAAGCTTGGGGTATGTGGGGTGGGTGGGCAAGGTTCCCCGAATGAGTTCTGACTTTGGGAATGATACCTACTGAAAGAAAGGGCTGAGGTTCTGGGAATACCCTCCTGAGCTGTGGGCTCAGTGCAGAGACTGTAAGAACTACAAGTAGGAGCTGCAGTGCCTCCGTTGGAGCATCTCCCTTCTTCCCTGAGCTGTGCTTTTCACTGCGACCTCAGCCATCAACTCTGGGGCAGTCCAGCAGGAACTGGAGAAAGTGTCTGAGCTAAAACCAGGGCTGAATCTGTGTCCCAGAAAGAGCTCAGACCATAAACTGTTTACTTTACTATCACTGCTTCTTGGAGATGTTTGCTTCTCCTGGAAATTTCCCCTTCGCTGCTTTGACCAGTAATGCTCCCGCTTGGCACAAGGCAATCTGTGGGTACCTGGTGCCTAAGCCCTGGCTGCAGATGCCATTTCTTGTTTCTCCTACTGTTGCGGGATCTGGAAAAATCACATGTGCTCAGGCACAGTGGGTGCTTGTGAAACAAATCGGTGACCAAAATGAATGACCTGTTGGAAGGAGGACAGCTGAAGCTGCTGCCACAGGTAATAACCCTGGCGCTCAAACACTAGTAAGAACTGGAATTGGGGTGAAAGCAGGAGCAGGGTGGGTACTGGGTAACTAACTGTTCTATCCCGTTGAAGCAACACAGACATTTTCATGTCAGGAGCTGCACAGAGGCATTACAGGGTCTCAGAAGAAGGAAGACTACTGTGGAGATAGATAGACTCCCGCTACTCCTTGTTTCTGTAGGGTAACAAAGCTTGGCAGTGCAGGGCTCACACTATACCGTTGTGATCGCTTGGGGCAGCAGCCTGGACATGGAACAAGCAAGCTGCCTGCCTGGGCTAGGGACCAGGAGCTGTCAAAATCTCCCCTTTAAGGCCCCAGACCAAATCCAGAAGGAGCCTCAGCCACCGCTGTTGTTGAGTTGTTGGGCTCCAGGTGTTCCACAGTTGCTTAACACTACGGGATATGCACTTCCCCATGTTACCCCCTTGCAAGTACAGTGATGGTATCTTGTGGCTGTGCACAGCGGACTCCGTTAAAGCACTACCCCTCGGTTCCCCCATGGTTCCCCTCTGTCTGTGTTCAGACCTGCTCACTTCAGAGCTGCTGCCGCTGCTGACCTGGTGAACGTGACCCACTGGGGCAAATCCACCAGGCTGGCTTCTTGCTCTGCTGGTTGCGCGGTGGCACTGAGAAGCAGTAACTGCAGTGTGAAAGCCTTCTCACTGGTGTTGGGGCAGCAGGCAGCCCCAACTGATCCCAAGAAAAATCCAAAGGGCTGGGAATGTGACAACATCGAAACCAAACTGCACCTGGTACAGAGCAACTGAGAGACCAACGTGCCCAGGCGGTTGTCAACAGCTTTTCTTTCTTTCTGGACAATTAAAACTTTTGCCTTACTGCACTGCTATTAGCGCTTTGGTGGGGGGGTGTTAATCCGAGCCCAGCTCAGCCCCCTGTGCTCAGCTGCTCCGGCCGGGGCGGGCCGTCCAGCAGCCCTGCGGCTCGGGCCGCAGCAGAGGCACATGGAGGCAGGGCTGCTCTGGGCTGCCGGCTGTGTGGCATTTCAAGGAGCATAATAAACTGTGCAAGTTTTAAACACCTCTTGTGTACAATATGTTGGGGGGGGGGATGGGGGTGTGACACTGGAGGGTGAGTGGGGGCTGGGAGGCACCGAGAGGCACATGGAGGGGTTGTGAGGGGACTTGAAAGCAAACACAGGGGTCAGGAGGGAAAACAAGTGGCCCTGGGGCACACCAAAAAGCAAACAGACGCTCCTGGGGCACACTGAAACCCACTCCCAATTTTAGGAAAAGCCAGCTATGCACAGTTCAACCCGCCAGCAGTGTAAAAGAAAATAAGAGGGTAAACAGCTGGGGCTATCTGGGGGCTATCCATTTTACAACCCCTCCTCTTCCCACAAAGCAGAAAATAATTCGCCCATCAGGAGGGAGACGATGCTGACGGGAGGCGGCAGAACTGAGCCGAGGGGCCGTGGGCAGCAGCGCCGTTCTGTTTCCAGCAGCTGAATTTGTTCCTGTGACTGTGCCCAGGGCCCCACCCCTGGCCACCCAGCAGCCCCCCCCCAGGCTGGCTCCAGCTGGGTCTCCCAGGGGAGCAGGGCCCAAAGTTGGACTCAGAAGTGGTCCTGAGAAGAGGTAACGGTGTGAGCACTGGGGGCAGAGGAAGAGCATGGGGCAGGGGCATGGGCACTGGCATGAACAGGGGCAGGGGCAAGGGCAGGAGCCGAGGCAGGGGATGAGGCAGGGGCACAAGAGGGCCGGGGCAGAGACAAGGATAGTGCAGGGGAAGGGGCAAGGGGCAATGGGCAGGAGCAAGGGCAGGGAAAGGGCAAGGGCAGAGGCAGGGACAGGAACAGGGAAGGGGCATGAGCAAGGGCAGGGGCAGTGCAGGGATAGTGCAGTGTCAAGGGCAGGATGGGCAGGGGCAGAATCAGGGGCAGGGGTACAGAAAGGGTGGGGCAGGAGCAGGGTCAAGGGCAAGGCAGGTGCAGGGGCAGGGGCTGGGTAAAGGACAGGGACAGAAGCACTGGCATGGGTAGGGGTATGGAAAGGGCAGGGGCAGGGAGAGATATTGAGGCAGGGGCAGGGATGGGGCAGAAGCAAGTGCAGGGGCAGGACAGTGTCAAGGGCAAGGTCAGGGACAGGAACTGGGCAGGGGGAGAAGTAGGGATAGGGACAGGGGCAGGGATGGCTGTCCTATGGCAGTTCAGACAGGGACTGGGTTCCCCGTCCTGGCTCCTGAGCAGGGGGTGGGTCCCAGGGGAGGCTTTTGGGGCCACCGGGACCTCCTGGCCCACCCAGGGCTCTGCCAGTGGCCAAGTGTCAGCTGTGCCAGGCACCAGGAACCCCCAACCTCCTGCTGCCATCCTTGGACCACTGCTGCCATCAAAGCCTGGTGGGGACAGTGGAGCTGGGACCCACCCACCAGGGTAGCCAGGACCGATGGGGCTGCAACGGGCCCTGCCATGGAGGCAAGGAGCAACCCCAAAAATGCCTGCAGTGGGGCCAGGGCCTGGGACAGGCCACTGCAGCCATCATGCCACCATGCCGGGCATGCAGAAACTCCTGTATTGGCATAAATGGGACGTTTATGGCTCATGGCCATGCAGGCTGCTTTGGGGAGGGAGGCACCAGTGGGACGGGGACACACTGGAACAGCACAGCCCTCCCTGGTTTGCAGGAGCTTCTCCAGTGGTGCCTGAGACAGGAGGATGCCTCAGCCAGGGGTTTACTCCTCCTGCAGCCGCCAAGCCCCACCAAGCCCCAGCTCTCCCGGGGGCCCTGGCTCACCTGACTGTAGGTCATCAACCCAGGCTGTCTCTCCCAGAGCGAGGGGCACATGTTACCACATCCTCCAGGCAGGTGTTGGCAGTTACTACAACCATTGCAACAGTCGTGTTGTAAAGAGCAACACAGGCACGACCTGCCAGTTGATCCCAAAACAAGGGCTCCCCCACGGCCTCGGGGCTCCCTGCTTGGCAATCCAGAGCCTGGCCCAGGCGGTGGCTGGGGTGCAAAGGAGGTGATGACCACTGGCCACACAGCGCCTGGCTGGAGGGGGACACCTGCCCACCCGTCCCAGCACCTTGCAAGACCTGGCTTTGCAGGGGGGGCACATCTTGGACCCCCATGAACCAGGAGAGGCTGTCAGCATCCCCACCCACCGTGTCACGTGCTGGGTGGCCAGGGAGGGGCCAGTGCAGGTGAACATTAACACGGGGCGGTGTCGAGGGCTCCCTGGCAGTGTGGCTCAGAGCACCCCGGCAGCATCCACATGCCCATGATGAGGGGACTCCGTGCCCGCTACCACCTCCTGGTAGGTCCAGTGTGGCGGGGTCCCACATGGCAGTGTGGGTGCTGGGAATGAGCTCCGGGGCAGCATCGGGAGACACCAGCCAGGCTGGACGCATGGCCAGGCAGACAGGGCCTGCCCTGGGGCAAGCAAGGGGCCAGGGAGGTGCGGAGGGTGATGGACGTGCTTGGGACCTGCCTGTTTAGCCCTGCTGCCCTTCCCCGCCCACCCCCCCACCCTGGGGGCAGGAGATGTCCTGCCACCTGGGACTGCCTTTGCTCATCCCTCTTGTCCCCTCAGGGTGTTTCCTGCCTGCCCCCCCCACCAGCAGCAGGGAACCGCTGCCCACTCGCCCTCGGGCAGGCGCTGCACCCACAGCCACCCTGAGCACATGGCCAGCTGAGACACTTGTCACCAGCTGCCACAGGACCAAGGCACATCCCTGACCCCACGCGTGCTGTGGGCCAGCCCGGCCGTGGGCAAGGAGGGGAGCAGTTGGGCTTCACCTTTTCTGCTAGAGCTGAGGTTGGGCTGAAGTTGTGGAAGCCTCCCCGCCTCTTCTTCCTCCTCCTCCTCGGGCAGCCCCACAACCTTGAACTTCCGTGTGCAGTAGTGTCATGGCCTGGCAGGGTGCCAGGGCACAGCATGGCACGGCATGGTACGACATAGCACAGCAGGGCTGTCAGGAGCAGCAGGCAGCTGGGAGCTGAGCTGCAGGCTCAGCCAAGTGCCCATCCCTGCGGCCTTTGGGCCCCTTCGCTCAGCCCCTGGACACAGGATGGAAGACACCCCATGCAGGGCGGGTTCGGGGATGCTGTTCCCTCAGGACCCGCAGAGATACTTACCTCCACCTGCCCCCAGCCCGACCAGGACGAGGAGCAGCCCGTGGGATGTGGGGAGCCAGTTGGAGAGGGGCAGCCGGGCTGGGAGAGAGCCCCAGCAGCAGCCCCAGCCCTGGAGCAGCTGTGCAGGCTGGTGCTGAGCACACCAAGCAGCATCCTGCGGAACGAGGAGTTCCAGGAGGTGAGAGACCCTCCTGCCAGCATGGGGATCCCACCTTCATGCTCACCTCTCCTGCGCCACGCAGCTATGGCCACTGTCCTGCCAGGAACTGGTCCAGTGCGAGGCCAGAGAGGTGACATCCCCCTGTCCCTGGGGACAGCCACCCCAGAAGTGCTGGGGGCAGGGGGGGGATGCTCAGGGATACATCTCAGAAGGGCTCTCAGGGTGAGGATGCTTGGGGGAAGCATCCTGGGAGGCTGCTGCATGGGCCGAGAGCTTGAGGAGACCCCCTTGGGAGCATGCTTAGGGGGAGGATGCTTGGGGACACCTTTCGGGAGGGTGCTCGGGGGGGGGAGGAGGTCTCTTGAGAGGATAGTTGGAGGAGGGGAGGGTGCCTGGGGAGACCTCTCGGAAGAATGCTTGGAGGGAGGATGTCTGGGTAGACGTCTTGGGAGAATGCTGGGGTGGGGTGGGGTGGGGAGGCTGCTCAGAAGCAGCTGCCAGCCCCGGCTGAGCCCACTCTGCCCCAGTTGGGCCCCCACCTGCCCCCCCGGCTGACGCAGCAGCCCTGGCGCCTGCTGTACTGCACCGGGCGGGATGGCTTCAGCCTGCGGACCCTGTACCGGTGCGGAGGCCAGCCGGGCTGCCCTGCCCTGCTGCTCATCAGGGACACAGAGGCACAGGTATGGCCGGACCTTCCCCAGCCCAGCTGCCCCATGGTGCTGGGGGCAGCGAACCTGGCATCACCCGGGGCCTGGCCACATCCTCGCTGCTGCCAGCAGGATGGGGGGTGCCTTCCAGCGTTGGGGAGCCCCATCAAGCGCTGCGGCATGGGACTCCCCCGCTCTGTTCCCCCCAGGCCTTTGGTGCCTTCTGTGCCAGCACCATTCGCTGCAGCAATAGCTTCTACGGGACAGGGGAGACCTTCCTCTTCTCCTTCTCCCCAGAGCTGAAGGTGGGGGCTGCAGGCTGCCAGCCGCGGGGTACCCTGGGGGGGTGGGGGGGCTGGTGATGCCCCTGGGACCCGGCCACACCTGGGGGTCCCCAAGGTGCTGGGGAAGGGTCTGGGGTGACATGACTGCACTTAGCCAGACGTGGGTGAAGCAGCCAGGGGACCCTGCCGGCTGGGGTCCCCCGCGGTTGTG
>NW_008795704.1:771658-774631 GCF_000699145.1 Aptenodytes forsteri | reverse complement strand
CTGCCGGCTGTAGTCCCCCGAGTTTGTTCAGGGCTGGGGCAGAGAAGGCAAATCCCAGCCAGCCGTGCAGGGAAGGGGGGGGCGCTCAGGAAGGTGGATGCTGCCCAGCCGGGCATCACCAGGGACCCTTCCGCATGCCAGGGCAGTCACAGCCCAGCGTCGGCACGATGGGGAGGCAGCTCAGCCACATCTGCCTGTGCCAGCGGAGGTCCATGTGTGTGTGATGGGGTTGGTGGCATCAGTGAGCAACACTGCTGGTGGCATCAGTGGGTGGCAGCCGTCCCCCAGGGGGGAGCCCCCAGGGCTGCTGGCAGGGATAGGCCAGCACCAGGATGGTGCCCACAGGCTTGGTGAGGTCTTCCTCTGGAGAAGCAGGACATGGCGGGGACGGGCAGAGCCAGCTTTGCTCAGCAGCCCCCAGCTGTCCCTTGCAGGACAGGGACAGGGATGGGGATGGGGACACTGTGCCCCAGCCCACAGTCCCAGACGACTGCTGTCCCCATGCAGGTGTTCAGGTGGACGGGCAGGAACAACTTCTTCATGAAGGGGGATGTGGACCTGCTGATGTTCGGTGGGGGCAGGTAGGAGCCACGTCAGCAGCTTTGGCAGCCCATGGGGTCCCCAGCCCTGGTGGCCATCAGGGCCACAATCTGAGCCTAGGCTGCCCTGTGGAGTCGGGTCCAGGCACGTGCTTGTGGTTTGAACCCAAAAACACCTGTGGAGGTTGTCCAGTAGCACTGGTCCTTTCATCCCCCTGACCAGGCTGCCGGCAGGCCTGCCTTCTCCCTGCCTGCAGGCAGGGGGGCAGCCCCAGGGGTGACTGCTTGTCCTGTCTCATCCTCATTTTGCCTGTCCCTTGTGCCTGGTGTCCTTAGCAGGAGGGTACCCAGGAGTGGGGACGGGGATGTGGCTCGTCCCCCAGGAGGTGGCTGGGAGGTGTCCAGGCATGGAGGAGGCAGGAGAGGGGACCCCCAGCTGATCATGTCGTTGGCACCTTCCTAGTGGTAGATTTGGGCTGTGGCTGGATGGAGACCTGCACCACGGGGGCAGCCACCCCTGTGAGACCTTCGACAACGAGACCCTCTCAGCCCGGGAGGAGTTCTGTGTCCAGGACCTGGAAGTGTGGGGCTTGGCCTGACCCTGCCACCCACACCTGGGGACAAAGATGGCATCGGGGCGATGCTTTGGGACCAATGTCTCATGCACAGCTCTTCCCTGCCAGTATCCGCTGAGCCTGCCGGGATGGTTGCACAGCCTCGCGCCTGCCTCCCTCCACCCTGTCCCCACCAACATCCCCATTTCATGTGCCAACAGCCGGTGGGGGCAGCGTGATGGGGACAGGCTGCAGTGGGATCTCAGCCCCCCGCAGTGCTGCTGCGACCATGCCGGGGTCCCTGGGGTGGCTGCAGGACCGGACCCCACCATGGCACCAAGCACCCTGCCTGGCTGGGATGACGCAGAGCCACCCTGGCAGGAGGGCGCATGGCAGGGCCAAGCACCACAGGGTCCCCAGACGGTGGAGCAAGTTTTGAGAGCAGCATGATGCCACAGGACCGAGCAAGCCCAGGCAGCCTCTGCCCCACTGGCTGCAGCCCCCGGAGGTGGCACTGCCAGGGCTGGCAGGCAATACGGTGACCACTCATCAATAAACAGGTGGAGCTGTGCTCCCATCTTTGTCCTTGCCGTGGAAGCTATGAACAGCGCTGTGAAGTTGTGCAAAGCAAGTGGCGGTGAGCAGACCAGGAGCCATGAGAGCGCCGGCCGTGCCCTGTCCCAGCCTGGGGCTGTGTGCGTGCAGCAAGCTCAGGGGGTCGGCCCGGGGCGCTGCGCCAGGGGGCTGCAGGGACCCGTCCCTCCTCTGGCAGAGTCCACACTCTCTGTCTACCCCGTCACCTCCTAAGGAGCAGGGCCTTCTCCTCAGAGGTGTCCAGGCTATGCCGGGCATCTTGCCCCAACCTGCTCCCAACGGGAAGGGGATGACAAGAGCCCTCCCCGGGCCCCTTCCAACCTGTGGCTCTATGACCTGCTGCCTCTTGCCTGGCTGACATAGCCTGGCCTCTCATTCCTGGATGCTGGGCCAGCTCTCCTCCTCCTCCACCATCCCACCGTCCCTGTCCAAGCAGCAGGACCAGCCCCACAGGTGGGATTCAAGGCAGGGGTGGCTCAGGGGTTTCCACAGGAGGACAAGGGCCTGCCTGGTTTGGCCACATTTGATTTATTTTGGGAGCGTGGCTGGGCAGAGCTGAAGCATCACCCCATGACCTCACCCGTTGTTAGCTCCTACCCTAAACCTGCAATTTTGTGAAGCCTGGATCCCATCGAGCCCCAGACTGCATTATTTTACACACAGCCACCCCACTCCATGCATACCCACGTTGAACCTCACCAGCCATTTCCCTGCTGATTCCATCTCCCACAGCTCTTCGGAGATGAGCCATGGCTGGCTTCTCTCTCCTCATGCTATTTGACTACTCATCCCCCTTCCAGTCATTTACTGAGCTCAGTAAATGAGCAGCTGGGTGAGCAGCCCCAGCGATGACTCTCCATTGCAAGAGCTGACACTGTCCTCCTGTTTCCCACTCACCCACTGTCCCCACAGAAGATGCTCCCTCCTGCTGAAGCCTCCCTGCCTGCTCCCCTCTCCAAGGCAGCAATTACCCCAGACATGGCACCCAGCACGGCACTGCTGGGCAGCCGGGCCAGGGGAGCGCCTGATGGATGCTGAAGGGTGTCAGGAGCTGCCAACTCCTCCAGCCGCTCCAGCCCAGGACCCTCCTGCCCGGCTGCTGGCCCAGCGTCTCTACCCAAGGGAAAGGACTGCCTCAATCTGCCTGGCCCCCTGCCCTCATCCCGGCCCTCTTACCCCCACCACGGCCCCATACGCGCCAGATGGTCCAGCTTAAATTTTGCCTGCAAATGACGCACACCTCCCCCACAGACACCCGGTTTGGGGACGATACAGCCACCCCCCCC
>NW_008795704.1:771344-771633 GCF_000699145.1 Aptenodytes forsteri | reverse complement strand
ACCCCCCCAGCCGCTCCAGCCCAGGACCCTCCTGCCCGGCTGCTGGAGCCCAGCGTCTACCCAAGGGACAGGACTGCCTCAATCTGCCTGGCCCCCTGCCCTCATCCCGGCCCTCTTACCCCCACCACGGCCCCATACGCGCCAGATGGTCCAGCTTAAATTTTGCCTGCAAATGACGCACACCTCCCCCACAGACACCCGGTTTGGGGACGATACAGCCACCCGCCCCCACAGCAGCTGGCACTGGGACTCGCACCCGCTCCAGTAGCTGACACCACAGGCCAGGGGG
>NW_008795704.1:770952-771194 GCF_000699145.1 Aptenodytes forsteri | reverse complement strand
TGTTCCTCGGGCGACAGCCCCCCCAGCCGCTCCAGCCCAGGACCCTCCTGCCCGGCTGCTGGAGCCCAGCGTCTACCCAAGGGACAGGCCTGCCTCAATCTGCCTGGCCCCCTGCCCTCATCCCGGCCCTCTTACCCCCACCACGGCCCCACACGCGCCAGATGGCCAGCTTACAATTTTGCCTGCAAATGACGCACACCTCCCCCACAGACACCCGGTTTGGGGACGATACAGCCCCCCGC
>NW_008795704.1:752954-770908 GCF_000699145.1 Aptenodytes forsteri | reverse complement strand
TCCCGGCCCTCTTACCCCCACCACGGCCCCATACGCGCCAGATGGTCCAGCTTAAATTTTGCCTGCAAATGACGCACACCTCCCCCACAGACACCCGGTTTGGGGACGATACAGCCACCCGCCCCCACAGCAGCTGGCACTGGGACTCGCACCCGCTCCAGTAGCTGACACCACAGGCCAGGGGTGCCTACAGCCCCAGTCCGACTCCAGTTGCTGGCCCCAAACCCACCCACGCCGGTCTCTCCAGCAGCTGGCACCTAGTCCTTGCAGCACACATCCACACAGGCTATGTGAGATTAATGGAGAAATAGTTAAGAAGGGATTTAAGAAGACGACAGGACAGAGAAGATAAGACAGATCAGGTGCAGGGCTCAGGCAGACAACGCACTGGCCGGCCCTGTTTTACACGCAACCCTTTTATACCCCTTTTCTGCCTACCCCCTCTTCATTCCTCCCTCCTCTGCTTGCAGAGTCCCACCGACTCCCTCCACTGTCCTGGACCTGCAGGGTTACACCCTGACCAGCTGCAAAGTCCCGGTTGCCTGTAGCTCCTTGAGAGCCCATCAGTTAGTGGGACTGAGGAGGTTTGTCTCTCTCCCTTTCCGTACCCTCCCAGCTGAAAAAATGAACATTCTCCTGCTCGCCATACCCTTCCCAAGGAGTGCTGACCAGGTCCGTCCTCATCACCTTCCTTATCCCATGACCGTGAGGGTTGGCTCACTGTGGTGTTGTTTACGGCTCCTCTGACCAGGTGCCCTTAGGGAAGCAGACCCCTCCATCCCCGTACCCTCCCACAGGGCTCCTGGACACTCCCAACAGCGCATGCCAGGAGCCCACTGCGGCCGTTCAGGGTGCCCGACCTACTGTGCACTGGTGCCACCCAACACTCCCTGCTGAAACCAGCTGTGCAGCACCGTCCCCCTGGGGACCTCGATGCACCCCGTGGTGCCCACGTGTCCTCCTCACAGAGGCTGCTTGTTGAGGTGCGATGCCTGCTGCTGTCAACACAGCCTGCAAGCATAGCAGAGCCACCGAATTAACAAGAGCCCCCCACACCCTGGGGCGCCCCAGGGCTGGCAGCCTGTGGCCCCCACCTTCAGCTCAGGGAGAAGAGGAGGAAAATCTTCCCCACCCCGTAGAAGCTGTTGCTGCGGCAAATGGTGGCGATGGCAGAGAAGGCACCGAAGGTGCAAGCCATCACCAAACAGACTGGGGAAAGGCTCCGATAAAGCTTGCCCACCCAGCAAGCCGCCGGGAACGATTCCTCTTCAGAGGCCTCTCAGCACTGCCTCACCCCTCGCCGACACACGTCCCGTGACTTCAGGCCCATTTCACGTTTCTGCCAGTAGCGCTGGGGTAGGATCACAGAATGGTTGAGGTTGGCAGGGACCTCTGGCGAACATCTGGTCCAACCCCCTGCTCCATCAGGGCCACCCAGAGCTGCCCAGGACCGTGTCCAGGCTGCTTTTGAGTATCTCCACAGATGGAGACTCCACCACCTCCCTGGGCAACCTGTGACAGTGCTTGGTCAACCTGACAGTGTAAAAGTGTTTCCTGATGTTCAGAGGGACCCTCCTCTGTTCCAGTTTGTGCCCATGGCCTCTGGTCCTGTCCCCGGGCACCACTGAGAACAGGCTGGCTCCATCCTCTCTGCACCCTCCCTCCAGGTATTTATACACCCTGATGAGATCCCCCTAAGCTTGCTCTGCTCCAGGCTGAACAGTCCCAGCTCTCTCAGCCTCTCCTCGTAGCAGAGATGCTCCAGTCCTTTCATCACCTTCATGGCCCTTCGCTGGACTCTCTCCAGTATGTCCCTGTCTCTCTTGTACTGGGGAGCCCAGCACTGGACCCAGCACTCCAGGGGTGGCCTCACCGGTGCAGAGCAGAGGGGAAGGATCCTCTACCTGCTGGCAATATTTTGCCTAAGGCAGCCCAGGACACCACTGGCATACTTTGCTGCAAGAGCACATTGTTGGCTCATGGTCAACTCATGTGGCCACCAGGACCCCTAGATCCTTTTCTGCCAAGCTGCTTCGCAGGTGGGTGGTCCCCAGCACATACTGGTGAAAGAGGCTGACCCTCCCCAGAGGCAGGACTTTGCACTTCTCCTTGTTGAACTTCATTTCTCCAGCCTGACGAGGTCCCTCTGAATGGCAGCCCAACCCTCTGGTGTATGAGCCACTCCTCCCCATTTGGTGTCATCTGCAAACTTGATGAGGGTGGACCCTGTCCCATCATCCAGATCAGTAATGAAGACTACTGGGACTGGACCCAGTATTGACCCCTGGGGTGCACCACTAGTTACTGGCCTCCAACTAGATTTTGTGCCACTGATCAACCACCCTCTGGGCCCAGCCCTTCAGCCAGTTTTCAGTCCACCCCACCGTCTGCTCATCCAGACCATACTTCAACAGCTTGTTGAGGTAGACAATATCCGCTGCTCTCCCCTCAGCTACCAGGCCAGCCATTTCATCATAGAAGCTGATCAGGTTGGTCAAGCATGACTTCACTTTTCCTTTTTCCCCTACACAGTAGTTGGAGTGGTGCCTAAAGCCAAGCTGGCCACTGTAAGTGTGCCGAAGTCAGAGGCCTGCCTGCTCTGCCCAGGCGTGGCAACGGCCGTGTGGCTGCAGTTTCACCACAAGGCATGAGGAGAGGTTGGATGCTCCGTCTCGGCACAACCTCCCCACCCCGCCCCTGGTCCCTCACAGCTGAGCTGGCTCCACTGCAGTCACCATTCACACTCCACTTGAGAAAACACAAATTAAGAAACCATCTCCTCAAGCTGGAAGATCTGCACTTCCACAGAGCAGCGTTTGTCCTTTAGAAATACATTTGGCTGTTTATAACTGTGCAGTAAGACCATTTTTAATAAAGTTCACACACTGCAATTCCTTAAAAGAATAGTAAAATCATTGTTTATAAATTTACTCTTAGTCCAGAGAGGCTCAGATTAACATGTTTGAGAAAAAGAAATGCTCTGTCTCAGAACTTAACATTAAGTACAAATTTTTGCTTAAGCATAAGCAAAAGATATTTCCCAAGTATAAAGTGCACCTTTTATAACGGATTCAAAACAAACCCACAATAACAAAATTACATTATTCTGAACAATACTTGATTTTATGCACATAAGAGAGATAAATGCTTTCACTCTGTGATGTTGTTTCTTGAAGCATAATAAGAAGTTCTGTAAAAGCTTTTAAAGAGGTCACAACCCCTTCTAATAGTTATCTGGTACAACTGCAGACCTGAAAGATCCTGTTAAAGATATGAACAGCAGAGGTCGCACCGCATCACCTTTACACGCAAGCACAGGTACATAAGAGAGCAGCAGAGCGCAAAACGACTTCTGGTTATTTCAACAAATGAAATCTGAGTAAGTACATGAATACTCATTCTCCTTCCCTCTGCCTAACAGCTATCAGTTCCCGTGATAAAAAGGGCAAAGGAAACGTAATCAGATATAAAGAGAGTTCTGCGGTTCTCTCACAGTGACTTCCCATTGTGTTAGTTTTCAGAAACTAACCTAGTTACCCACGCTTGCCTGCCAAAACTGAATGCTGAACTTTTCTTTCCCCATTTCAGATGTAAAAACCCAAAGCTTGTTCCAATTTCTGAGCATTACTGAACCTTTTGCTTTGCATTTTTAGTTTTGAGGGCGGGCTTTTTCAAGCTTTTAGGTTTTATTTAATGAAAGCAGCCTTCCTCTTAGACCTGAGTAAAAGGTGAGAGGAAAAAGGTCTTCCTCGTTCACTTTTTCAACTGGACAGACATTTAGCAACACTCACATTAGTACTGCCAGTAAGGGAAAATGTAAGAACCCTTATAGTTCTACAAGGGAGAGAAAAATTACACAGGAACAGCGATCAGAGATCCAGGAGAAACAGGGAAGGGACACAAGGATGGAGGGATTCCTGAAGAGCCTGTCTACCTAGTACAGTGTAATGCAGAAACAAGGTGCGCTTGGCGCACGGAAGAGCAGAGCCAGCGCAGCATCCTGCCGGGCGTCACTAACCGTGCCAAGAGCTGTGCGCACGTCCACCTGCCCTGACAAACATTCGGGTAGCTCTGCTTTCCTGCGAGCACTCAAACAATGGAGGTTCCGAGCAGTTTTTGCAGTTCAGTGTAACAGTAAAAATATAACATTCAATGTATCAAAAATACACTATAAAACAATAAAAGGCTGCATGTCACTGCAATGCATTGTTACTTCAGTAAAAATTGTGGTCACACTTATAGCGAGAGGCCTGCATCATCATCAGCTTTTTGAATACCAGAAAAGTAATCTTTGGCTATCAAAAAGATTCCCCTCTCCCCTCCTTTTATTTTTTTAAATGAAATTCATTTTGCTATTCTTGAAGATGCCATCTGTGGTTATTTCAAAGTTCTATTTCAGTTCTATTTTCAGAAGCATACTTACTCCTCTCTTCCTCAGGTACTGGGGAAAAAAAAAACAAAAAACAACCTGAGCTGGAAGTTTTTCTGCTAGCTCATGCAATATCACAATCATCTTAAGAAGGGATCAGGACTAGAAGGAACAGTACCGTGTCTTCAGCACTTCTTGTAATAACGATGAATTGCAATTCTTAAAGTTACTCTTGCTACACAGTGCCAATACATTCAAAAATAGATGAGAATTGAATTTGCTCTGCTGTAATAGGTTGTTAATTTTTTAAAAGGCCATTTGGAATATGCACTTTGTTTAAGTACCTACATTAAAACATACTGTATTGTAAAATGCATTTCTGCATTGTTCCATAAATCCTTACAGTCCATCCCACTGGCTTTTAAAAGCGTTGCTGCCCAGGTTTACCCATCTTCTGAAGAAGCAGACTGAATAGTGCCAAAAGGAAAAGTGTTACTTATCAAATGGAAGCCTTTGTTTGCAACTGGGTTCTGAAGCTGTCCTGTGTTCATCATCTCTCGTGTTATTCCAGCTTTTCTTCATTGGAATTAGATGAGGGGCAACCACATCACTATCCTATTGTTAAAAGTCAGAAAACATTAATGATAGTACATTCACTTTTGCTTTCTATCCTAAAGCAGGGGAAAAGCAGCTCAGTATCAGACTTAATAGGAAAAATAAATCCAAGGTCCTAGAAGCATTGTAAATCAACAAACATTGAAGACAGCGCATCCCCGAGATGGAAGTAGTCAGTGGTAGCATCTGGTGGGGAGAAAAAAAGTCCCCTGCATATCTGAGAAGCCTTCACCATTGGCAGTTCACCTCTTCCTAAATTACCACCAGCAAATCTAGGAAGATCAGCAGGCTTGTATTTTGGGCATCGGTATGCGAACCGGAAACATTATTGTGAGTGTTTCCTCTGAGTTTGCCACAGTATCTCACTGAAAACTGTTGCAATCTACCAGCAGCGGGTGCTTGGATGTGCCTTTCACTGTCTTAAAGCACGTAACGTTGGTACAGTAACTGGTACGGCCTAAGGCAGTGGTGCTCATCCTCCTCAGGTATGTATGTTAACCTAGTGCTCAGGCACCGCAAACACAGACAAGACGGCAATGAGCTCTCTAAGCTTAGAAATAAGCTGGTGAGACGGGTGTTGCTGTGTTCTGCAACGTGCCAGGGCCTGCAAGATGGGTATGCCTGAACTAGAAGAATATGCTCATAGAATACAACCATACTCTACAAGCAGAGAAAGCTTGTTGCTTGATCCATTTGTAAAAAGCCCTTCTGAAATTAACTGCTCTCAAAAGACAGATGCCAGAAGTATGACATAAGAACGAGCCTTAAAACAAGTTGTTCGTGCCTATAGCTGTAGCTCCAGCACATAAGAACACTCATCTGCTGGGTTGTCTTTCATTTCAGAGGATGTAGCTCTTTCCCTGAATGAGACTTGCAGGTGTCTCTAGCAAATAAGATGCAAAGTCAGGGATATTAGCATATTTGATGAAAAGGAAAAAATATACATGGTTCACAGAACAAACTGTTCACACTGCATTTCTTAAGCAACCTGGAGACTTTAATATAAGCATTTATTTTACTTTGAGGTTTGATCCCAGATAGTGGAAAATATCTGAAAAAGTGCACGGAACTGAAGAAAGCTCTTCCTGTCCCTGGCATGACTATGAGACAAACAAAAGTGAAAGACAAAAGTGAAAGCCAACCATTAGGGGAGAAACGTAACAGCAGATTAGCCAGCACATCTATCAAACCTACTGACGCTTCCAGCCTAGAAACTTCACAGCTCACGCATGTAGCCAAGTGGCTCCATTAGTGTTTTCTACTGAGAAAAACTTACTTGATACAACCATAACTGCTTCCCTACAACAATGGCTATACTGGAAGTATCAGCACATACTAATTCTTTTAGATGAAGGCACCCACCTCCCTGCAAGGGGGACGTGATGGGGATGATGCTGTATCACACATCGCCCGTTTACAGCCATGATTGTTACAGGCTTCTCCACCACCTTTGGCAGGAGGAATGCAAAGCAAGACGTATGGATTCAGGGTCTGCTTTAGAGTCTCCATTTTACTTGCCAGGGCAGCTCTGACGCGGTTCCCAACACAAAACAAAACGTCAGATGAGCTGTAACATACCCTCTTCCTTCCTCTCAGCTGGAAACTTGTATGTTCTGAGAGTTGACAGAAAAGGGAAACGCCTTGCAGGCAACTCAGACTACAGACTAGTTGCCCAGAGAGTAGAGCTTTGCAATCTTGTTCCTGCAGATATTTTCCACTCTAACTCAGAGCAAATGGACTGACTGTGAATCTCCTGGGGGAGGAGCGAGTTTAACAGCTGGTGAACAAGGAAGGAAAAGAGGGAAAGCAATAGAAGAACTGATCTGACCTCTTCCCTAGATCTTTTAATCTTTCAGTCCTTTCTTAAGCCTTTGTATGAGGAAACCTGCATCCATGAACTAGTGAGTGTCTGTGTGGATACTAACTTTGTTATAAAAACATGACTTTTTAAATCATGTAAGTTAAATCAATACAAATCCATCACTATTTCAGTGAAACCAAAGCATGCCCAGATGCGAGCCACAATAAAACCAGAAGCTAAGTTAGTGAGGAGTGGCTCTGCACAAAGACAAGGCCTGAATGCCAAGTTTCTTAATGAAAGACCAAGCTTATGGACAAAGGTGAAGAGCTCTAAGAACAAGAAAAATAACGTGGATTTGTTACCTGTGGTTTGGTGAAATCCTTCTTTATACACCACTGAATAAAATACTGTTTTGCAGCTGAAATAATATCTGGATCCTGACTTTTGCAATAAACACGGATAACCTGCTCTGCAAATGTCATGGGTAAAAACTTTGAAACCTTTGGAATAAAAAATAAATAAGTTTTAGCATTTCTTGGAATTCAAAGTCCACTGAACTTCAATTTTTTCACGTGAATACAAATGGAAAGCAGTAAAAAAACATTCCACTACAATCCATGAGCTTTATCCAAATCAACTGTATTTTTCTAAGACTTCCAGTGTATTCAAGTTAAATACTGTTCATATGCAAAGGCTGTCAGGATTCTAGATTGTCGTAGCACAACACACACCGAAGACCTGCAAGGACATGGATTCCACAACCTCTCCACAACTCCTGCAAGAGCTACCACGAAGGACTGTAATCACTTCCATCGCAAGCTGTGAAGAAGATGCCCTTCAGAAGCCAGTTGAGGAAAATAAAAAACTACCTGCTCTTTACTGATCTTGACTGCCTGGGAAGGATCAGCCTTGCAATAGAAGAGAACATTATCAATGGGATTCTGTTCTTTCATTCCATAATCCATATTGATAACCTTGCATGTAAAACAAAGAAAATGGCATTTGTTAATGTTTGTCTTTAGTTTTCTCACAATAAATACAAAAGGATACACACTATACTTCTGTAAATGACACTAATCAAACAGAACAGTAATTAACAAATGATTACTTAATAAAACAATCTGGTATTTGCATTTTGTATCTTTTCTTCCACCACCTTTCGCTCTGAAGCTGCCAGGTGGATATATTCACATTTACACCAACCAGCTCCCAGTCGTGCTCTGAAACACTCCAGTTTCAAACAGTGGAAGCATGCTAGTCCCTTGCCAGCCTGTGCCTCCCCAAAACACACAACCTACGGAGGCAGCAGTAGAGTTTACAGTTTTAAACATGAAGTTTAGACAACATTATTTACATCTGCTTGGTACACCAACAGTTTTGTGGTCAGCAGGGAGGAGCCCACTTCCCCATGACTTCAATTTGTGGGACAAGGAAAGCACAGTCAACTACTTTAAAGCTAAGTAAACTGCTACAATTTTACCCAGCCTGAAGTGAATGTTCAATGCAAGGGAGCTTTAGCAGTAATTTGTGATGTGCTCTATGGAAAGCCATTTGTTAGCTTTGCCCAGAATTAACGAAGAACAGGGATTAAGCTATTTGATACTTGCAGACTGCTCAAGCTCTCTCCTTCCCACCAGGGCTGGCTGGAGACTGAGCTGTGGCAGCAAGGTGATTTATGCAGAAGACAAAACCCAGGAGTGACTGCCATGCATCAGGCGTGCAATACTAGAAACCTGGACGTCACTGAGCCTGTTATCCTCCCACTGGGGCCCGCAGTTTACCTGCCTTCATAACCGGCAGCCGTGGTTCCTAGGCTGTTGACTTTAACACCCGTATGCTAAAACCCAAAGGTTTCCCTGCTGCTCCTTTTCAGGGTGAGGACAGTCATAGGAGAACACATTTGTCACCGGGAGCAGAAGTGCCCAAACGACAGCCCAGTGAAGCTGCCTGAAGCCTCTGCCCCCAGGCCCTCCAACCACAGCAAACCTCCCGGGGGGAAGCTCGTTGTTCTCGGAGCCTTGAGCTGAACAGCTAGGACAGCATTTAAGAGGCAACCCTGTGGTTTTGTTTTTTCACTTTGCAAATGTATTGAAACGTATCTCCAATTTTCACTATGGTATACAAGGCCCTCTGTGATTGCGAAGTTTTTACTCTGAACCCGCTCTGAGAGATATTTACATCAATTATGAAATCTTCAGCCTTCAGCTGCACATCTGGAGGATCCTTTTCTGGCTTGGAATTAGCAATGCTTTCTGCCAGGCTATTATTCTGAAAAAAGATGGTAATTCAGATTACATGTATGCACTATCAGGTCTAGACCAAGGCAACAAAATGCATGACAGAACGTGTCACTAAACTAAAGCTTTCATTTCTTCATAGCTTGACAGACTCCTCTCGCAGCAATCTGTTTGTTTGAATCCTTGTATACCTCAGCCATAAGTTTTCTACCAATTTTTAGAAACAAAACAAGCTTATATAATTGAGAAGATCCAAATACTGCCAGCCTGTGGAAGAAGAGTTTTACACCTGATGACCGGGGTGGGGGGGAAGGGAGAGGGAGAGAGAGAGTCAGTCCATCCAGGATGTTGAATTCTCCACGAAAGCAGAAAATAAGTACCTTCAAGCAATTGTTTTACTAATACAAATGTTTTGCAATTAAGTTCCCCAAAGCTGAATACTAAACCTTTTTACTGAACTTTTTTTTTTTATAATGAAGGGCTGCAGGATCTCACCCTCTAATAAAGCTTTTATACATTGAAACATATAAAAAAACCCCAAGAGACACACAGGATCAGTAATGTCATTGATCACTATAAAAAAACCCCACAGAACCCCAAACACAGAAGCAGCAAGCTCCTAGGCAAACTTTAGAGGGGATGGTGACCTACTTCAAAAGCTGAAAGCTGAAACCCGCAAGGGGGTTTTGTCTGGTTTTGGACCTAGAGACTATTCCCTGCTGACAGGTAGGCTAAAGCCAGAGGAGCACGGTGTGATGGAGAGTAGCTGTTCATGGAAATGTAAAAGTTCTCATTAAAAGGCTGTGGCTGGGCAGCAGCGAGAAGGTTGCCTGTTTACCTTTGTCCAGGGCTGCTATGTTCAGGGAAGGTGCAGGATTTGATGAAGCAAGATTTCCTGGGGGCAACTGAGACTCATGGGAGAAAAGCTTCGAGTGCAGCACAGAGCATCCAGGAGACAGGTCCAGAAGGGGAGGAATTCAACTAGCAGCATTTTTTTTTGCTGCTGAGCAAAGACGGGGAGACTGCTAAGAAGAGCAGGGAATCACACACATTACCAAGCTGAGGCATATGTGTGGTTTGTTGTGACTCTAGAAGCCAAGGAAAGGTTTAGACTGAGAGCAAACCTAGAGGAAAGAATTGTCAGGAGGCAACTGGCAGGAGGCAGCCTGTTTATAAGCTATTTATTTCTATTCTGTATCAGAATGTATGTATGCTAACTTTCTCCTTTTCTTTGTTGTTGTTCGCTTGCCTTTTTTTAAAGTTACCTCTTCCAGTTTGCATAAATTCAAAGCTAAGTTTCCAGTTAAAGAACTCTGTAGCTATTTGGGATGTTCCCCTGGCTCTGGCCAGCTTGAGGATCACAAAACTGGACGGGGCCCTGAGCAACCCGATCTAGTTGAAGATGTCCCTGCTCATTGCAGGGGGGTTGGACTAGATGACTTCAAAGGTCCCTTCCAACCCAAACCATTCTGTGATTCTATGATTCTAAACATAACGGCATTGTGGTCTCTTAAGGAGAGAACAGACACAGCTATGTCTTTTCTAGCCACAGCCAAGTCTTGTCTAGCCACTGCTCACCTCCAGCACTTCAGAGGAAGTTGAGCCTCCAACACTCCTGCAACAGGCAACTCCTGCACCACAGGAGGAAAAATTCTCCCCCAATCCCTCAGCTGAGCATCAGAAGCTGCAAAGCATTGCCTGGATATAATTATAGCACCAACAGTGATCCAGTCTCCCTTCAAAACAACACACTGGATATCCCAAGACTCAATGCCTCTGGCTGGATTTTCAAAGTGAGAGTTTTTCTTTTCACTAACCAAGCTTCTAAAAGGAACTGTTCAAAGGTGGAACTCATGCAATTCACTCTCCTGCCCATCTCCTTATTTGTTAGGCTATCTATCCTGAACTCCTCCTCAGAAGGGCAGAAACCTGACAATCAATGTACAACCATTTCATGTTTTCCTTCCTCCTATTTCCTCCTACTTTTTTAATACAGAATCTCTTAAGGCTACTTTTTCTTAGACAAAGAACACAAGCAAACCTTCTCTTCAAACAAAAAGATGAACAGAGCTATAAGACATCTAGTAGTCTTTCTCTAACCCTATTCTTTAAAAGTGCTGAATTATTTTTATTAAGGCTTTCTAGATACAGTCAACCACTTCTGGAAATTTGGCATGGAAAATTTTAAGCATCATGGCTGAAGTTTAGAGATAATTAACTAATGATTTGATAATATGGTATAGCACATTACAAGAAAAGCTGAGCCATCTGAAGTAATGTCAGCTCCAACACAACATTATTTTAAAATAAGACAACAGCGGTTAAACCGATGTCTGATGAGTGCTTTGAAAAGCAAACACTGGAAAAAATACATGCATGATCATGCTAAGTACAGAATTTAATACCAAGAAATTCAGAAGTTATTGTTCAGTTTGACATTTGTTCTCAAAGCACACAAATTACGATTCAAAGCAAACGTGTTCCTTATTATTTTGAAATTTTAATGAACATAAGATGATAGTAATAACCTTCTCAGTCACTGGACTATAACAGCTTTTTATGCAACTTTGTATTTTTTGGAAAACAGTTTTTTTCTGAAAATATTTCTGCAATAATCAACTTGTGAATTTCCACCTCTTGCCATTCTCCTGGCTGTTCGTAGCTAAAACTCTTCCCAGTTTCCTATAATGTTTCATGGCTCAGCTACATAAAGGCAGGAGAACTTTTGACTCTATTTTTGGAATAACAGTTAAGCAAAAAAAAAAAACAACCAACCCCAAAACAAACAAAAACTACACAGAGACAGAGAAAAAAAAGATGGCCAGCAACTTAGAGAACATTTTTACAGGGACAGAATTCAGAATCTTCCACCAATGGACATTACCTTTACAATTTCCCTCATTGTTTCAGGTTGAGTCTCTCCTAAAAACTTGTATAATTCACGTCGTTCTATTTTATGCAAAATTTCTCGTGCCTCCTTCAGTTCTGGACAACTTGAGTGCAGAATTTCCAGGTAGATATTATCTGCCAAAGTTGCATTAATTTTTGTTAAGTATGTCACAATCCAGTGTCACGGCAAAATCCAAGTACAGGGACAAAGGTTAAAGCAACAAGAAAAACTGCCGGTTCGGGAAAGACACTCACTTTCAGAGAATGACTGAACATACTAAGTCTGACAACTGAGAAGTCACTTACAATATCATCTTGATTATCATCAGATTCATAACCATTGTTGACAGAAAAAACTAGTTCAATTCTCACATTATTTCACTGGAAGTTGCTTCCTCTTCTTGTTTTGCCAATCTTGTTCAGCAGAATATCCTAAACCCCAGCACTAACTGGCTCAGGGACAAGGGTGCTCTATCTTCTAAAAGTATAAGGTACTTCCGTTAAACCTTCAGAATTTCTCAGACTTTGGACGCCAGCACCAAAGTCCCCCCTCCTGTCTCCACATGACTGTGAAGTACGTGGTGTGTTTCCCACCGTCAATATGAGCAGCAAGACACAGGTTTCTTTTGATGTGGCTTCGGAGCAGAAAGGTTATTTTTGGCTGTCCTAAAGAGACTGCTGCTGTCAGGATGCTGCTCGCCTGTCACAACCAACACAGCTGCACTCCGTGTCTATTCACATTCCCTGACCAGAAATACCTAGGCAGCTTTGACATGTGCTGCAAACACAGCTCTGCAATGCCCCACCTAGGACCGCAAGTGGCTTAAGAAACTCCCAACACACTCCAGAAGCAAGCTATGAGCCATGTACCAAAATACCTTTAACTGAGGGTTGTTTTTATGGACAAAGTTGATCAAAGTCAGGAACTTCTCCACGAGGAACAGCTGACTAGGTCCCTTCAGATTGAGAGATGAGATAATGCAGGGGAAATAAGAAGCCCATGAACACATCCACTGTGCAAAAGCAGTAGTGACAAGGAATGGTTTGTTGTCTCATCCTTTACTAAAACTAGAATTTGCTGTCAAATCAGGAAGCAACAAATTAAAAACTAACGGTGGTTCTTCACCCATCATGGAAGAAAGCTATGGAGCTTTCTGCTGCAGAACCTCACAGAGGTTTATCATTTGCAAAGATCCAAGAGGCAATTAGACAGTTTCAGAGAAGCACCACTCATCATGGACTATTAAAAACAAGCCTGTTGTCCTCTCAGAAGCCCCCAGGTTGCAACCACTGGAGGCAGGGAAGGAAGTGCCTTGGTTTAAGAGGAGGAGAACATACTCGTCCTTCATGGTCGTGTTACATCTGATGTTGGCATATTCCTCGCATCACTCTCCTTGCTGTTCAACTCTCCTTGTTGAACAGGACAGCCCTGGCAAGCAGCTCCTTGCTGCGGCAGACTGTAAGAGGCAGGGGACAGAGCTGGTCTCCTTGCCCTGAGAGCTGTGCTCCTCACCAGGTACCGCAGGTCAGCAGGCAGTTACAACAGGACCCTGGTGCTAACTTGCTAGCACAGCTGATCTCACAGACCAGACAGCTGCCAGGGAACAGATCCTAGCCTGTTAAGAACTTAATCCCAGTTCTTGCCTTTCTGCCCAGCCTTCCACAGCCCAACACTGCTATTCATGCTCTCCAATAGCTACTGCCCCTCAATCAAAGCCAGCCCCTTCTCCTCCCCTGGGGCAGAGGCATGCAGTGACAGAGGGGCCAGGCAGCCCCTCATCTCAGCATTCTGTGCAGCCCCTTCACCTGCTCGTTGCATCAGGTCTATGGTCAGGCTGAATGTGGCTGTGGCAGATGAAGGATTGCCAGCAGAAGGCTGTTAGCATGACACAGGTTAAGGCACACAGGATCCTCTGTGACACTGCCCTTGAATCTCTCTGTGGGCCAGCCAAAGCTTGCTGACGGAAACTCAGGAAAGTTGCCTTGCCACTCAGGAGAGATGCCTTGGGAGTCCTCATGAGCTGTAGCTCACAGGTGCTGCAAGAGCTGCCAGTACTTGGGAGCACTCTTCATCAGGGTCTGCAGCGTCCTCTGTCCTGCAGTCACCCAACCACAAACCCCTCAGTGCAGCAGGGTCTGCCTTGCCCACACTGGCCTCCATCCCCCATGCTGCACGAAGTTGGTAATGGCATGGCGCAGCACTGAACACCAACCAGAGGAATGCTGGTGTGCCTCACAGTGAAGACCAGGAGGGGCAGACAAAACCAAGACGCCACTGTGGTGGGAAACCAGTAACAGAGGACACAACATAACTCAAGCCAGTTTCCATGAATTCAGTAATTTCTCTGTGTTTCCTCTTCACAGCACTGAGCCAGACCTTGAGAAATGGGAAAACATCACAAGTCTCAGCTCTTGCTTGCTTCACTCTGTAATCACGGTGGAGTTCCCCCACATGTCTTCAAGCAGGTTGCTGCTCCATGTACTTACCCTAGAGAACCATTCTCACAAGCTCTTATCCGAGCAACCAGAAACTTTCAGCAATAAACTAAGTTGTTCATATATATTGTTTTCTTCTGTTATATTTGCAAGCGGGGTAGAAATGTCTCAAGCAAATCAAATCAGACCCCATCAGAGGCCTTTGAAACCTGCCCTGGGGTTAGTTTCACACTACAACACACACACAGTACTTCTCTACCTGATGTAGCTAGATGTAGTATCGCTCAGAGCTGACTTACATCCCACTTGTGACAAGCGCAACAAACTCAGGGCACAGGCAGGACCTCCTGACAGCACTGCTTGCAATAATCTGAATTTGAATGTGTGTGGAACATAAGAAGTTGGTGCTTCTCTCTCTCAACATAAAAGTAATTTAAACTAGAAGGTCTTGCTCTCCCAGCAAGACATGAGAGCATGGAGATTGGGCGGTCCAGGTCTGCCCCACCATCTGTGCACAAAAGCAGTACTTGAGAGTCCTAGTCATGGGCAAGGGCCCACTGTGCCAACAGCTGTAAAAGCAGCATTTTAACAGGTACTCATGTTCTTTTACTTTAAAAAAAAAATTCTGAGAGCTCATACCAGTTAGCTTAGTGTAGGCTTCCATGTCCTCCATTGCTGTAGAAATCTGGTACAGTTTTCCTCCAGAGCCTTCTATTTTAAAAAATTTGTCTGCTTTTTGAAAGGCTTCCGTAATCCTAGTTTGAGACAAAATTAAGATGTAAGGATAGCATCATTTTGAAACACCTTATTGCTCAAGAGTCAAAAAAGAAATGCATTAGTATGTTATAAATAGAAGACAATAGATGAAACTGCATCCCAAGCACACAGCAGACCCTGATCGCACTGCAAGATGTCCTGTCTCCATGCTGTCATTGCACATTTCAACAGAGTCTTTCCATTTACTGAAAACAGTAAATGGACAGATCAGACCTTAACCTTCTTTCAATGAATGAGCAAGTCCACTTTGTTCTGCTTCAGACTATGAGTTTAACATTGCTTAGATGATTGCAGAACCCTGCAAGACAGTGACATGGTCACTCAGCTGCAATGAGTGATGATCATATCCTTTTACAGACTCATTGCTCCAGGAGTTAACTGAGAGAATACAAAGCGTTGTAAAGGTAGAGCATCATGAGCATGTGGTGGGAAAAACTGATGTTCTAAAGATCAAGTTCTTCCAGAGTTCCCTGTACCTTGTCATTTCCAGCTCGTATGCTCATTTGAATAGGCTGCTATAATTATGGTAAGCCAAGAACTAAATTTCTTGGCTGTTTTCCTCCTCACACATAGGTATTGTCAAACCTTAGCGTTTTTTAGTCTGAGTTTTAGGGGATCACTAAACCAGGAGGCTGAAGTTTATGAAATGAAAACAGTCATGAATCACTCTTGTACTGTGTAATCCTCTGCGTTCCTTTTTTCCCAACTCAGCAGATGGTTACTCGGCAGCCAAGATCCTAATGAAAAAATATTTGGGGATACTAGTATTTCTGCTTTTCAAGAAAAGTAAAAAGAATAATGCTATAGGGAAACTTCTATAGACATCAACAAGAGAGGAACAAACGTAGGTAGCCAGCTGCGTTGGTCCTGAACAATTCCTGCTGTGGCATTACATAAACATAAAGTCAGGCCTCAGCTGAGCTACAGTAAGCTTGCTCATTATTTTACTCTGTTAGTAACCTTGCCCTATTAAACAGCCAGTTCGAGCTAAGTGGTCTCTAACTTGTAGATAAAGATTTTACTTCAGCTGTCAGCAGTTAAAACAACATAAGCACACCCTGGTCCTATGCTTCTTCAGGGCTTTAGTAATTTCCCTCTAATTGAATTTCACGTGGACAGATGTTGTTGTCCTTTTTTTTAGTATTTATTTTGTTAATCACAGCCTCTATGATACTCTAAGCGCTGAGCCTTGCCACAAGAATTGGGTTATATAGCCCAGTGGCTTTTATTCTGGGTCACACCTTATTGATTATCTGAATATTCCAAACGGATATACAGTTTCAAGAACTTAAAAATAAATGGAATGCAAGAAAAGGAAAGCATAATACTTGCATTATTTCAATGATGTTGCCAATCTTATGCTGGTATGCTCGCCGGTGCAGGCAATTCCGTGTGTGGAACATATCATACAAATTTCCAACTTCCTGAATCAAAAAAACCCAATCACCTTTTACTTTCGACATTGTCTTAATTGGAAAACTAAAACAATCAAGGAATCAAATGAGTTGTCTCCTTCCATTTGCAGCATAGAGCAGAATGGTTATTTGTCACAATTTACAAATTTTGAAACAGACTCAGGCCACCGTGGCAGAGCAGAGACCTGAGAGTGACCCCAGGCAGCCCGGGCAGAGAAGAGGACCTCTTGCTCCTTTAGCAGCCCCTCGCCAAAGCCACATTCACCTCTTGCTCAGAAGACTTGGAGCAGGATCGTGCACAGCTGATGGTTTTGTAGAGGCTGCCCTGGAAGGACCCACCACAAGCACTTTCAAACAGGCTTGCTCTGTCCCTCCCTTCCTCAAACCAGTTGCTTCTGAGATTTCAGAGCAGCAACTACTTCTTCCTCTCTTGGGCTAAAAAAGCATCCAGCAGGCAACCCCAGCATCCCCCTGCAATCCGGAGTGCAGCTGCACCACGCTGCCCGAGGCTGCTATACCTCACACTCATTTTGCTGCTGACCGTTCCGTCAATTCACACACACTGCTTACCTTGTCACGGGTACAGATATGCTTCTGGTTTTTTACTTCACAGACCCGAGTGAATTTAAGCAATCGCTTATAATCAAAATTATTCTGGATTCCTAGGTGATGGCAATCCCTAAAAATATTCCAGAGAGCGTTTAACAATGAGATCATATTTGTACATACAGTAGCATTGTTTCAGTAGGAATTCATAATAAAAACAAAAAAAGTAAGATTTATACCTTGCAAAATAATCCCATTTGTCAACATCAATGCCATTTTTTTTGTTAGCTACTATCTCATATAGGAAACTTTTCTCCTTTTGTCGACCATGGTAGGGCCACTAACAACAGGGGAGCCGAGAAGAAAAAAAAAATTAGAAACAATAAGAAATTAAAGTGTGCAAACAATCTCAGAACAGTTTTTTAAAGACAGTGGGAATACACTTTGATTTTGCCTGTGATAACCAACCAACACTGAGGTAGCAAAGAACACAAAGACAATAAAAGAGCTTTCAGAAGCTATCGGGCATTAGAAATCCAGAACTAGGGCTCAAGCAGCTGACTTCCCAGAATATCAGGAAGAATAAAAACCATGTACACAAGTATTTCATTTCCCATTCTACTACAGCAAAGCCTGCAGCTTTGAAATGCCAAAAAAAAAAAAGCATACAAAGAGGGGGAAAAAAGCAACAAAGAAGGGAAAAGGTTGGAATCATTTAATCCCCAGGGAATTAGTTAAACCCACAAACATGTCACTGTCTTGCAGTCTGCTGCAATTAACTACATAACTTTAAAGAACAGAGATTTAAAATAATTTAAAATAATTATTTAGATGTTTTAAACAAAAAATTGTTTAAAACTTTTAAACAA
>NW_008795704.1:745017-752577 GCF_000699145.1 Aptenodytes forsteri | reverse complement strand
AGAGATTTAAAATAATTTAAAATATTTATTTAGATGTTTTAAACAAAAAATTGTTTAAAACAATTGTTTTAAACAAAAATTGTTTAAAAAGCCAGCTACTTAAACTCCTAACCCACAAGGGATAATTCAGCCATGAAGCAAACAGGAAATCAACGCCAAAATAATGATACAAGTTGCACATAAACATTATTTTCTTGAAAATTTAATGATTTTTCAGCTAAACAAAAAATGCCATAAAGTGGTCTTGAAATTCTAAAGGCGGAAAACATTGTATACAAACAGATAAATGCTTTCATGTTATCTGCATTACAGAAATATTAAAATTGATATGAATAAGAATGGAAACGTGTAAGCAGCAGGAAGAGAGCACATCATAGATAAAAATATCCCGTGCTGATCACTGGGACAATGTTCAGGACACTGTTTATGTTCAACGCATAAACAACCTGTTGTTCATGCCTCCTCCACCAGAAGGCCTGCGATGCAGTATCATCACAGCACAGATGCCTCATCAGCAGAGGAGCCTGTACTCCGGTAAGACCACCACAGTACAAATGGCTGCCAGTGGAAGATCCTGCAGCCAGGATGGTGGCAAGAAGGTTGCCACGTATTCATGTATGACACTAATTTTCATGTTATCCTGCTGGAAAACAGGCATAGAATCCAAACAAGGAAAAACAGACATTGGGTAAGAACCTGGCACAAGATCAATAGCAGTGGCAGGCAGGAAGATTTGTGTGCAAATGAGTGCGAGTGGGTAAAAATCAACTTGCAGACTTTGTAAATTAATATCCCCTTCCTGTAAGATCTCAGACTGAATTTTATTATGCTAAGTTCCCTGTGTTTGTCATCAGAGTGCTGGAGTACACATGGTAGAACTACACACTGCTATAGCAGAAAATAATGGGTAAGTGCTAACATTTGTGGGTGATTTGCTTGGGACAACATACGAATTCTGATTAGGACCAGATTGTCATGACAGATCTCCCACTGACGGGTTCTTAATTCTGGTAGCAACTGAATGGGTGTCCTTGAAGAGATGACAAGAGCTGCAAAGTGAGGACAGAGAACTTAATTCTTCCACAGAGTTGCAAGGATTAATAATCACGACCTCTTCCTCCTTGCCTCTTGAGGCAACACGTTTCTTCAAGTCTCATCCCTGCCTCTATGTTTGCTACTGCAATAAATCCAAGCATTTTGCTACTGTCATTAAAGCTGATGCGGCTCTGGTACCTGGGCCACGCTTTGCATTGCTCATTGCCTCATCTCTGCCAGTTCTCAGTTTTGTTATCCATTATCAGCTTGTTACCCTAAACTATCTCCACGTTTTCTTTGTATGGCCACCTGAAAACACAACCTCCCATCACCACTGCCTTCAGGCATCCAGTGAACAGGCTGTTATCCTAACCTGGTCATTTAAGGTTTCCAGTAAAAATTCAGTTCTACCAATCTAGCTACAGTGAATTAGGTTCACTAAATGCAAATAACATTCTTAAGCTTTCCTCTAATCTGAAAACTTTGAGGTAAGAACTTCTCAGGAAGATGTAAGCACATAACATAGTGAAGCTACCACCTCCTGCCAGCACTGTAAGAAATAAACACTGCACTTCTCTAGCATCTCTCGTGCCAGGATTCTCAGAATTTCATGGGGCTAAAAAGAAATAATAAAACATAGCAGAAGCAAAAATTATCTACCCTTTCAGTAAAATTGAAGACATTTATTGGGATAACCACAGGAGCAGTACACTGACTCACCGATTTCTCACAAGCGGTTTCATCTATAGGCCCTCCTATTTGTTCCTTGATGAAGTTCATATCTTCTTCCAGGACAAGACCATACGACTTCATGACTTCTTCTAGTTTATTGGAAGCGATCAGGTGCTCAAACATTTTAACAGAAGCAGTTTCATGCTGTGAGAAAAACACACCTAAATGTTGTGTTACAAAGTTTAAGCAACTTTCCTGCAGCGCCACAGCTTTCTCCTCACCCAGCAGCACTGCCTGGCAGGGCACCTGGGCATGGTGGTGTGAAAGTGCAGCACTTGGGTGATTTTCTATTCATTTTGTATCTAACCAAACAGGAAATCACCCTGCCTACAGAGTCCAGAAACACACTCTTCAGCAGAGAGCTGTTAATTTTGTATTTTAACAAACAGCAGTAAAACAGTCACAAAATAACCAAGTCTGCTGTGCAGAAGATTAACAAGTTTACTCAGCTGATTTTGCCTAGTAATTACAAGCAGAGAGAGGCCCCAAAGGACTGTGTTACATTTAATTCACAGCAAACAACCCTTGAAACTCTGTTCAAAGTTCCTGAAAGTTTGAATTCAAAACACTATTAAACATCCTGGCCTTGACCTAAAATCTTAAACTGGAAAGGAAGCTCCCAGCTGGTATTTTGCATCTGTAAAATATATTCTGAAGAAAGCGCGCAATACGCGTTTTAAGGCACAATGCTGGCTTAAATGATCAGTGCAGTCCTAATGAATTCTGCCTCTTCAGAGTCACACTTACAGGCATTGACAAGACTGAGACATTTCATTTCTCCTCTGTGTCACCCAGTGTGACATCTGCAGGAAGAGAACATGCGTACACAAACAGATCTCATGAAAGTACACAGGAGTTCAAGAGCATTTGCACTTTCAGGGAAGAGACGCAGGTGACAAACATCTGCCCTCACTTACTTCTCCCCACACCTCTTTCTGCTTTGCTAGTAAGGCTGCATCTGCTCACAGCCACGCTGAGGGGGCTTACATTCCCCAAACAAACAGTTAAAGAGAACAACAAAGAAATCATCACAAGATTAGGAGACAACATTCTGGTTTTTAATTATGCCATCAAAATGATGCAATAAGAAAAGGCTAGATGATCACTATATTCTCACAAGCACTGGCAGTCTTTAAAGATGAATTATTCTCCCTTTAAAAATTTCAGTTTTCTATTTTTCCTTTAATAGTGAAAAGCCTACCTTCCACTTCAAATCTGGACGAGCGAGTGGAATAAATCTTCCATCAAACATGTGTGAAAATGGCCCATGACCTTAAAAATAGAGATTACACAGGTTTAATCTGAGACACGGTTGTCAGTAAAAATATTTTGAGCAAGCTAAGGATCTGGATTCTCTTGTATTTGACTTGATCTTGACATCATCTATGAGGAAGATTCAGCTATAGTGAGTACACTTTCCTAAGACACCTTAAGTACTACTGCACTTCACATAGCCAGTTCCATTACCTACACCACAGGCAAGTACTGCAGTAACACTGAGAACATTAATTACTCGGTGCCAGCTCTGAAGAAAGTTAGTTATAAAATAATTATAACAATTTTTGAAAGGGCCACTAATTTTCGCTCTGAAAAGTTTTGAGAGACCTGAGGACATCACAGAAGGAAGCGGAGACTTCAGCCACTAATGGCAGAACTCTAAACACCATATGGAAACAAGACAAAAAACAGCTAAGGGTGGCTACAGATTCACCAAGTGGAGTTGCCTCTGCAGACCTACTCCGAACCAAACAGGAACAGATAAATCCTGTCTCGGAATATGGCCACACACTAAGCAGCCCAAAACAGCTCTCACGTTCTGATCTCGCAGCCAGCTTTTCACCCGGGTTAGCTTTCAAAGAGCAACAAGCCATCTCAAGTGCTGCTTACCCAAATCATGACAAAGCCCAGCAATTTCTACACAGAGGATATCTCGCTGGGTTATATCTAGTTCTGGTTGTCTCTCCTTCAGTGCACGAACCAGACATCCTGCTAGGTAGCCCACCCTGTTGCAGGAAAAAAAAAAGAAAAAAAAATTGAATATAGTAGTGTTTTAGGCTGAACAGAAGAAGAGCAGTTCACCTATTCTATTTTGCTCCATTAAGTCACAGCCTTTGTCTGAGACAGACAAACTATTTCCTGTAGCAGAGTTTTAGTCATCAGTAACACATTTGAAAGCAGAAAAGCATGAGATACCATGCCCAAAACATGGTGACAACAGCATCCTGCAGTATTTCGTAATGCACAATCACGGAGTAACTGTGTAAGCAAACAGCAGTGCGTTATTGACAGTGTGCATCTTGAAGCACCACAGCTTACACATCATCCTTTGACTTCCAGTCAGTGCAACTGCAAAGGCCCACAACAGTCACCAAAGCATTTTGTTCTTCTTTCAAATGGCTATTTTAACAGTAGCTTATGACAATTATTTCCCTTCCTTTCATTCATTTTAGATTTGACATTTAATTTCACTGAATGGGACCCTCTGTTCTCGTGATACAAAAACAGCAGAAATGAACATACGGCACATACTCCTATAAACTGTTTACAAGCTCTACACCAACTTCCTTTTCTACTTGCCTCAATAGTCCCCCTTGCAGAACATCTTAAAAGAAGACAAGGTTTTATATGACGAGGTAGTAGCTTTTATTAGACCAGACTTTACTGTTTGGTGTTTTTTTACTAGACCAATAAGCACACAAAGCTCACTTCTTCTATTTTAACACTGTAGAAATCTTTAAAATGATATACAGATTGAGAACAACTGTCCTAAGTTTAACTATATAGATTAATTGAACTGTTTAGAAGAAAAGGTTGTTAATACCACTGGAGTTTTCAGACTCCTGTGGTGAAAGCTTTGGTTATATTCCCCACATTTTTGTCTTTTCAGGTTTACCAGATGCAATCAATTCCAGCTTGCCTCACTGATTTGACACTTTTGCAATAGCCATTTGCGTCTTGTTAGTGTCACGGAGCAGGGGCAGAAACCAGACTTACTTCACAATATTTCAGCACTAACAAAAGCAACTTTAGGCTGGCCAGATCACCTGAATAAAAACCATTGACTAGTTCAATTTCTCTGCACCTTGGCATATACCTTTAAAACAAGCTTAAATCTGTCATTAATCAGCTTCTCTGTGGAGTGTGAATGACCTAGCCACACTCTGGGAATCCTTGTGTCCATCGTCTGTTTTTGTTTAACTTATATTACAGCTAACAGCCTGACAATCTGCCATCGATTGCATAAAGCACACGTAACTACAAATGCAAATATTACAGATAAAATGGGTTTTAGCTGTGCTGGACAATATAGGGGGATCACAACTGTCTGGCAAGTCATTTATAGCAGCCCTGGTACCCTTCCCAGGTTTATGCTTTAAAACTCAAATTTTGACCAGGGAGAACATAAAGCACTCACAGTTTTTAATTAACATTATCATTAGAAGAAGAAGGGCCAGGGGAGGAAATCTAACATTGATCCACCTTGTAGGTTTCTTTATCTGTCTTTATTAAATCAAGTTCAAGGGAACAGCCCATAATCACACAGGATATCGAGGAACATTTGAGAGACCAACAATGCCACCATAGCAGTTTTACCAATGCTCAAAGACAGCGATGCCCCTTGGCTGGCACTCCACGTTAGCAGAACCAAACTCGGGGAAATCCAAATGCAAGAGATGTGCATGCAAGACAACATCACCTTACCCTATAGAGTGTTCAAAGCGGTTGTGAGAGGCTCCTGGAAAAACGAAGTAAGTGCCACCCAGCTGCTTAATGTATCTGAGGCGCTGAAACTGAGGTGTGTCGATGATACGAACAAGAAGGGGATGTATTTCAATGTGCCCATGAATTGGATCGTTAAAAACCTACAAAAGCCAAACAATAGTTTAATTAACATTTAAAATTTGACTTTGAAAAGAAACGGGCACCAAGGTAAAGGATATCTAGAATGGTCAGGTATTTGGTGGGAGAGGTCCCCATGAATTGGATCGTTAAAAACCTACAAAAGCCAAACAATAGTTTAATTAACATTTAAATTTGACTTTGAAAAGAAACGGGCACCAAGGTAAAGGATATCTAGAATGGTCAGTATTTGGTGGTTTTTTTTTTTCCCCCCCCCCCCCAGCCATATCCTGCCTACCCTATATCAAGATTTATTTTGGAGAACTACTTAAGCATGACATCAAAAAAGACAAAGCTGCATATTTCAGAGGGCAAGGGAATTAAGTAAAAATCTCTAAGAATGTTATCTGCACCTGTGTAATTCCAAAACTTAACACTTGAGAAAACCACTCTCTCTATTAATCTGCTATTCCAGTTAAAGCGGGATACTGCAATAATTGGATATCTCAGACATGAAGTGTTTGATTTGACATTGTTCATGTTTTTTAAAATCAAGTGAAATTTTGCAGAGTGAAAATTATGATTCTTACCTTTTTCATAACACAAAATGCAAAACCTAAGATAACTGAAATATGAAAGAAGTACTCCCTGATCATCCCTTAGCATGCATTTTAAGAGACATCTGAGTAACTACAGTGACTTACTAGAGAAGATAAACACACACATTTAATCCTTGCCTCAAAACAGCAGATAAAACCATTTCATCACACACATATCTTTGTAAAATATTAAGGCAAATAAGGTTTTCCTGTGTTCTCTCTACTCTCGGTCACTGAGCTGACAGGGCTCTAGCAGATGTGCAGACTACTAAGGAACGCGTGCAGCCCTGGCCGGAGTTAAACCAACATACACCACTGTGAGAAACGGCTGGACATGGCAAACAGTGGAAGTGAGAAGGAGTCTGTCAACCCAGGCCTGGGGCTAAACTAAGAAAAAAAAAAGGGGGGGGATCCTCTACACAGGGAGATGTGAGAGGGGAGCTTCTCAACACATTTCAAACACCTCATCTGCTCATTCAATCTCTCACAACCGCCAGGTGCCCACATCAAGCTCTTAGCTGATGATTTTAACAATTCTTCTGGTAAATGTGGTTTTTCAAAGACCACCCACTATGAAGGAGAAGGGCTCGGAGCTTGCTGCTCTGCAAAGGAAAGACACCACCGCAGCACCAGCTGGCACCACCAAGCCAAAAGGAGAGGAGGCAGAGAGACAGCGAGACAGACAGCGCTGCAAAGCGCCAGCAGGGCCCTGGAAGCGGTGTCCTCCCGACGGGGCGCTGGGGCTACCTTCATTATGTCCACGTGCTGCTGTCTCAGTTTGTTCAGGCAGGCCAGCACTTTCAGTCTCTCAGCTGGGAGGCTAGAAAGGAAAAAAAAAAAGACAGCGAGAGCAAAGTTTGCAATGCATTTCCCTTTACAATTTGCAGTACATACGGAATTACTTGTGCAAGTTCATATTACTCCGATATTTGTTGACTCTTACAGAAGTACGTATTTCTGTAGCTTTTTCAGAAAAATATTGAAAGCATTTATCCTTCTAAAGTTAAGTATAGAAGGAAGAGAACAAACAGCTACAGAAGTTGTCTGTAAAACAGTGTAAGTGCTTCTCCCTCTTATACAGAACCGAGAAATAGAAACACCAGGAAATACACAATTTTTTTAATCAATTTCTTTTAGGTAAAGTCGCATTTGGGGATAAGTCCTTTAAGTTTATGGGAAGGACAACATGCAGTGCCTGAATAACTGACATTTTTTAAAGTTGAAAAATTCCTTAAACTAAAACGTCAAAGCCCAATAAACGATTGTCGTGGTTTAACCCCAGTCGGCAACTAAGCCCCACACAGCCGCTTGCTCACCCTCCCCCCCCACCCCGGGCGGCTGGGGGGGGGGGAAC
>NW_008795704.1:739569-744922 GCF_000699145.1 Aptenodytes forsteri | reverse complement strand
ATAATTGCTCACCACCCTCCGACCGATGCCCAGCCAGTCCCCGAGCAGCGGCCCCCCCCGGCCAGCTTTCCCCCAGTTTATGTACTGAGCGTGACGGCACATGGTATGGAATGTCCCTTTGGCCAGTTGGGGTCAGCTGTCCTGGCTGTGCCCCCTCCCAGCTTCTTGTGCACCTCCAGCCTGCTCAGTCGGTAGAGCACGGGAAGCTGAAAAGTCCTTGACTAGTGTAAGCACTGCTCAGCAACAACTAAAACATCGGTGTGTTATCAACTTTGTTCTCATCCTAAATCCAAAACACAGCTCTGTACCAGCCACTAGGAAGAAAATTAACTCTATCCCTGCCGAAATCAGGACAACGATTTTTATAAAAATGTCTTTCAGTTAGTCAACTCTGTATTAAAAGAAGTTTGATTTTGCCAAATTAACTTGAATTTTATATAAATTAATTTCAACTCCAACAGCGGAACCACCGGAGTTTAAAAGATGCTCTAATTTTGTTGAGAACTGATTCTTCTGTTTAGTAAAGATATTTTGCCGTCATTTTTAATAAATTATTAAAGGTCCCCTTCACAACACACACGTAAACTTTCAATGCAGGTACTCTGTTGTAGCCACGGTAGTCTAAGAGCACAGGCAGGACAAGTCTGGAGGGAGAGATAATACACTCTATTACACCCACTTTAACTCTGTCTGCAAGCCTTGTCCTTGAGCAAAATGGTTTCACCCTCAGTATGACAGCAAACACTTTATCACGAGAAAGTACAGTTTGCTACCTTTTACACTCTTCAGCAGTAACCACACCCTGAGAGCAGTTTCACATCAGTCTTTCAATTTAAACTTTAACAGAAAGCAATACTATAAAATGCCAATTATTAGCAAAAAATACTGCTTGATGCACTACATATTTTCATCCGAATCATTTAATAATTCACAATCCATAAAATATTAAACATATATGATGTCTGAGCTGCTGGTGAGCAGTTTTTGTCTTAATCACTTAGTATCCCGGTCCCTAACAGGGAGCTCTTGGGCTGCAGCCTCTGCTGCTCACACTTGCAAGCAAGATGAAAAGCACCAGTGGTGATGCTCAAACCAGCGTGTTACTTCACATCCCAAGCAGCTCAGTCTGTAGGAACAGTCACAAACCCCCAGATACTTACAAGGGAGTTCCTGAAAGAGCCCACTATTTACAGGGCAACAGAAAGCAGCTAACACTGAGGACAAGACGAGGACCACCTGCATCTGCCCGGCCTTCCTGCTCTCTGCTAAGAGGAGAAGATGAACTTTGGCATGGTGGAAAAGCCAAGGAACCCTTCTGTGGCCAGCAAACCAGAAGCTTGTACACACCTATCCTTACACTCCCAGGAGAAGCAACTGCTCTTTGAGGTCTGTCCTGAAAATGGGACCAAGAATATTCAACTGCTGCTTATAAGAAATGTGTAACTTTTCCGACCACAGGTATGGCTAATTCAGGCAGGACTAGCGCTTGGGCTAGTAACCAAGCACCTCCATCACCACCCCCAAAAACGGTTTAGGGACAGCAAAGTCAGAAACGATCTGCTTCCAGCTATCTACGTTCATTTTACTTCTGTGGAGAAGTTCTCTCAAGACACTTACCTAACATGCAGAAACACACCTGGATTAGAGCATCTTTGCTCCAGCAGACTTGAAAAATTAACACCCAAACTTGATGTACAGAGATGACCCCCATATTCTTAATTACAACTGAGTTCTTCAGTGGTTATCACTTCAAAGCATGCTAATAATGGAGTTCAAACATCACAAGCGTGTTTTTGAATGAGCTGTAATGCTGCAAGAGGTACAGTAGCACCACCATTTATAGTCATGCAATAGACCTCAAGTAACAAATGCCCCAAAAGATACTCTGGGTCACACAAAGTACACAAGGTAGGATTTCATGACATTTTTGAGAAGGTGAGGCAGTGCAAAGCAGCACCCAGTGTTAAGCGAGGGACAGCACTGCTGAGTACAGGGCACAGCCTGTTGGTTTGAAGCACATGATTATACTTTTAAATGCCACAAAAATTCAGGAGCGAGGAGAAAATTAACTGGAAAATAGCCAGGTACGTAAGGAGGAAGGCATGTGGGCACCTACCATCTTGAGAAATTACCAATGACTGCAACTACAGGAACAGCAGAGAAAGGACAGCTCTGTACTACTGACAGTACAGGTTACTATACAACTACCTATGCAAACATTGTCCACAAATAGCATAGCCCAATGTGCTGCTTTGCTCCAGAAACTCACCTCCAGCGGGGCTGAATTAAACGGTGCTAACACAGCTCTCTGCACTGTATGATACATCTGCTGGAGTCACCCCCGGGACGGATCAGTGCTGCACACAGGTGAGAGAGCAGCAAAAGGAATAGGCCCGACCAGGGAGGCTGGGAAGTCCCTGCCTGACATACCACATCAGTGGCCTGCCCTTCTTGTCGTCCTGCCCTGCCTCCAGGAACACTAACCCTGGTTCTGGGTTCGGCCTCCAGATGACAAAGCATGCTGTCAATACAGTCCTGGCGCGACTGATCACCTGAATGTTGCACCACAGAGCTCTCTATCCTTCTTCAGATAGGAGATAACAGCAGGGGATTTTTCACCTGGTGTCTACATGGTAAGACTGCCTCAACCAAGAGATAACACACAAATCGTGTTAGTACTGTAGTTTTCCAGGGCTCTGCAGGCATAGTTCCTCCAACAGCCAAAGCAGCAATGCTGCTGGCTGTCTTTGAAAGGGTGAGTACTGACACTTCCCCATCCACACCCTTCCATCCCTCCCTGCTTTGCCCACACCCTCCCTCATGCCACAGGTGACAAGGATGAGAAAACCTCTTTCCTGCACCCATCAGGAACTTAACCACCCCAGAGAGGTCAGCCAGACAGCCCTACTCATCATCTGTATTTAACACACAGCATGCCGCATGCCACACAAAACATCCACTTCCAGGAACATGAGAACGCATAGGAAACCCACAGCACTGCCTCCAGGCCCCTGTCATCCCGAGCTCTCCCCACTGAATATCCAGGAATGGCAGGGAACTAAATACACGCATTCGTTACCAGCCTGTCAGAGAAATGAGGAAAGTTACTGTAGGACACCGTGCGGTGGAAAGACGCATGCAAAGCGATCATTCTTTAGCGCAAAGTTGAGATGTTTTAAAAAAGCAGAAGGCTCTAGCAATTTCTCATCCAACTCACAACATTTTCAGCTTAACAGAAACAAGATGTCAGATCTCACCAAAGGAAACACCTTATAAAAGAAAACCCACAAGCATGTCATTCTGTACCTCTGCACCATCCACTCTCCATACCAACCGAGAGCTCTTCGCAGCCATTTGACTCCATCGCCTGTACCACATGCTTAGAGGGACTTCCTCACTACCCAGTCCTGCCTGCCTACATTTGGCACTAACAGAGCCTGATGACCCGCAGAGCGGCCTGCTCGGTGTGTCCGAGCGTCCGTATGGGCACTCGATGCTCAGCCAGCCAGTGAGGTACTAAAAGCAACCAGCCTCCTGGTAGTCTCTAAACAGAAACTATATATCCGCTTGGTATTTCAATTAGACAATTACCTTATACTTCAGAAAAAATAAAGCCTTTAGCTGCCTTCCCCATGACACCACACCATTTCTATCTGCACACTTCAAACAGCTGCAGTTAAAACCCTTCTTCCAAAAAAACCTTAATGACCCCTGCCAACATCTTGCCTCCTCCAAAGCGCAATCCTTCTGCCTTGTCATTCTGAGTCACACCAGCTCTTCTTTCTCTACCGATGGCCACACCCAGACATCCACTCTTTCAGCTCACCCTTCGCAAATTGCAAGTGCAGCCAGGATGTCTCGATATAATAGAGATGGGGCCCTTCATCCTCAGCATGGTGTTAGCTCTGACAAGTTTTCACCCAAGGAGCCAACCTGCACACCAAAGTACTCAAAACTCCCAGCAGACAAGCACAGCTCTGCACTTGTGTACGCCCGCCAGACAACCACACTCCAAACTGCCTTAGGTCCACTAACCACAACATTAGCAAATAGCTTGAGCGGAACGGTTGGCTTTTGAGAGAAATTTAGAGGAAACAGCATAAACAAGGTTAGCAAAGGAGTAAAGACAAGACATTCAAAGATTAAAAAGCGCTAGGAAGTATGGGGTGAGCAAGCAGGCTCACATCCCAGGAGAGGTGAGCAAAACCAACCCCAGTGGGGCAGAGAAGGGGCAGCGGGGGCCCTTCAGACACGTAGGACGACAGGATGCATTTGTACTCTCTTCTCTTTCAGAAGAGCAAGAAAGTACATTCACCACCAGAAAAATTACAAGGTTTTTGGGACCAGTCATTTCCCTCACTGCCGGGAACAATCCTTTACATGCTTTAAGACAGCATTCGGTTTTCTTGTACTCGTGGCAGGTGACTGCTACCGAGCTGGGAGTAAGACTTTGCCAGACTGCCCACACCCCACAGCCAAGTGCTGTGGCAGCTCACAGGGGCCACTGAACTCCGCCACTCGCCCACAGGCCCATATTCTGTCAGGACACACAACAATATCTCTTTTTCCATAACAGTCCACCCTATTGTAGCAGGTGCAACAAAGAGCAAAGTCCCAGCAACTGCTGCAAGATTAAGATTTCAACGCCCAGGATTTGTCTCAGGGAAATGGGTGAAACCCAGCCTCCACAAAGCAGTGCCTACTCGCTATTTTAAAAACTGTTGCTACTGTCATTACTAGAATCGGAGCAGCATTAACTTTAGGCTGAGAAGAAACTTCTTATCAAAACCCCTGGAGTTTACACTGGCATTCCTATTAACACTTAAAAGGTTATTGTGCTACCAGTGGTATTTTCGTTAAAGCTTTTTAAATGGATTTTTTTGCTTCACATGGTTACTGGGCAACTAGCTTCTGTGCTCTGAATGGCGCTGGCTGTGCTGGGATCAGCAGGGGGAACTGGTAAACCGTTCTGGAGGATCCGAGATCAGCCACACAGAGCCCGTTCCATCACGTACACCCGCTCCGACCGTCCTTACGTGCAAGCTCTTGGGCATTTAGGGTGGAAACGGGCGAACGGAAAACAGCCACCCTGTTTGGGAGAAAGACATTTCCTGACCCGAGTTCGCTATCGCGGACGGGGCCTTGCGAGGCAGGGACCCGCCTGCGGCAGCTCCCATCGCTCACGCACCCTGCAGGGACCTCACCGCGGTGAAGCCCCTCGCGAAACGCGCCCTTCCTGCCCCGAAAGAGAAACTGTTCCCGGGGGCGGTGAGGACGCCCCCAGCGCCCGGTCAGCACCGGAGGATGCGGGGGCTCACCCAGCCAGCGCGCGGGCCGCCTCACGAGGCTGAGA
>NW_008795704.1:719303-738711 GCF_000699145.1 Aptenodytes forsteri | reverse complement strand
GCTGAGTTACGACCCGGTGGCAGGGGCGGCGGTGCTGACTGAGAGGAATCTGGAAAGCAAACTACAGGCAAAATTCCCCGAGACACCTGCATGCTCCAGCCAGCACCCTGGGTCTGCACGCCAGGCCTCCCTGGCACCCCCGCCACAGATGGTGCCCGAGGCGCCACACGGCCAATGCTGATGCCGGTAATCCCGGCAGCTTCCTTATCACGCTGCTGCCCTGACCCTTCCCCGCACTCGTTTCGTGGCACCCTGGCGCACCCACAGATTATCAACACTGAAAATGTAAAGTAGCTCGCAGTGACCTGTTATTGCAGAGGCCATCTCTCTTGCATCCGATGTAGGAGGCTGCTTTCTGCAGCAAGCCTTTTTCACACAAAAACAGGTCGTGCCAATGGAGCCGTGAACAGGCAGAGCTGCTGGAGCGAGATGAGCGATACTCCCCACAACGGCAGGTTACCGTGAGGGATTCAGACGTAAATACCTGGAAACCAGCACCAGCAAGGGTCGTTCATCATCCCAAATCCCCGCTCAGTCACAAACATCATCCACGAAGGTGCTCCCAAAAGACATGATGCCACAACACTATCGCCCTCAAACAATGCTGCTGAAGACACCCAAACCCAACTCTTTCAAGATCTCATTCCCAAGACATCACAGACAATGAAAACAGATGCACCCCAGCTGCCAGACTCTCAGTTGCTCACAGCCGTGACAACCAGACACCACGGCCACCACAGATAGAGACATGCGTGCTCGTTTCCACATATCATGTCCACAAGTAACATCCCAGCATCCATGAGACCAGCTCTGCTGCAAAAGGCCTCTGCGTGCCACAAAGGCCCCAGAAGGGGCCTGAGGCGTTGGCTCCCAAATACGGTCCCCACAGAGTGTGGCTGGCAAAATCCCCACTGCCTCGATCCATCCCTGACAGTCTTCTCAGAGATGCACCTGCCACATGTGAAGCTCACACCTCAGTGCCCCTGATGGACTGGATATTTGCACCAGCACAGCTTTTGGGGGGAGCCCACTCACTGGCTCGCTGCTCCCAGCAACCCCACGGACTGCGGTTGTGCCAGGCACCTCCTCCTTGCTGACAGCCTGCCGCTCCTCTGCCATCACCAGCACCAACAGGGATGTCCCAGGAGATCCAAATCCCCATGCACCCCTGAGCTCCCTCCATGCTTCAGCAGTTCTGCGATGCCCGGCACAAGCTGCGCTTACTGCAATGCTGCACGGGCTCCCCAAGGGGAGGGTTACACGTTATCCCTCAGCAGTATGCACACACGCGTTGGGTTTACATGGCAAGGTTTTGGTAGCGGGGGGCTGCAGGGCTGGCCTCTGTGAGAAGACACCAGAAACTGCCCCCATGTTGGGCAGAGCCAGCTCCAGCTGGCTCCAAGACGAACCCACTGCAGCACAGCTGCAGCTGGGAGAGCTGAGTGAGAAAATGCATGAAACACCCTGCAGGCACCAAGGTCAGAGGAGGAGGGGGAGGAGGTGCTCCAGGCACCCGAGCAGAGATTCCCCTGCAGCCCATGCAGAAGACTATGGTGATGCAGGCTGTCCCCCTGCAGCCCATGGAGGACCACAGTGGAGCAGATACCCACCTGCAGCCCATGGAGGACCCCACACCAGAGCAGGTGGAGATGCCCTTAAGGAAGCTGCAGCCCATGGAGAGCCCACACAGGAGCAGGCTCTTGGCAGGAACTCCAGCCCATGGGAGAACCCCACGCTGGAGCAGGGGCAGAGCATGAGGAGGAAGGAGCAACTGACCCCAACCCCCATTCCCCGTCCCTCTTGCTTGCGGAGAGAGGAGGTAGAAAAGTCAAGTGTGAAGGTGAGCCTAGGAAGAAGGGGATGGTGGGGGGAAGGTGTTTTTGTGTCTCATTATCCTACTCTATTTTTGATTGGTAATAAATTAAATTAATCTTCCCCAGTTCCAGTCTTTTGCCCATGACGGTAATTGGCAAGCAATCTCCCTGTCCTTACCTCAACCCATGAGCTTTTTCATCATAATTTCTCCCCCTGTCCTGCTGAGGAGGGGGAGAGAGCGTGGCTGGGCAGGCACCTGGCAGCCAACCAAGGTCAACCCACCACAACACATTTCCAGGAGTTGCTGTGTTCTCATCACAACTTCCCCACCACAGTTCAGACATGTAGGAAAAAAAAAAAAAGAAAAAATAATCATCTTAACAAAAAGCCCTTTCTAGGTTTTTCTTGAGGTCTCCGTATGGAGCAGAGCTTACTTGTTCTACTGTCATGCTACAGTAATTGGCTTTTGTAAGCTTTCTCGCTTCTCAGCTCTTGTTGGGAAAGTGCACTTAACACTCGCTGCCTGTTTTTCATTTGGCTGAGTCTCTCTCCATCCCCTCTGGGTCTTTCCGAGATTTCCATCAGCGCTGTGCCCTCACCCTCTGAAATGAAACTGGCTGAGAGCTTGTCCCAGCCATTTAGAGGAAACACTCCTCTCCTTGGAAGGAACCTTAGGAGACAAGAACAGGCCAGATCTGTTAAGGAACACGACTGTATAAAATAGCCTCACACCTTCTCCATTTCCCTTCTCCCACGCAAATGACACCCAAATGTCACTGGTGCTTGTCCTTTTAAGGAATAATTCATCACCTGTCCATTCCGTACCTCTACCAGTGTCAAAAACTGCCCTATATAGCTTAATAGCCAGCTCATACCTAAAGAGCTTTTTGGGGAGGGGATGGAGTTGAAGGACATGCATTCTGCCCACAGGCCCAATACATCTGGAGTGTATTCCACAACCTCATCTGCCTGAGCCCCGTATCTACACGTTAACTAGCTGAAATTCTTGCGACTAAACTCTCGCAAAGCTGTTTTTCTGTTACTGGGAACCACGATGGATGACATGTAAGAGAAGGCAGGGAGGATGCTTGCAGCTTAAGTTCACTGTGCCGGAGCCGAGAGGCTGGGGAGCACTGCCGTGGAGTGCACGCGCAGGATAAACTGGGCTCCCCTGAACCAAAGGTTCCCCGTTACTCAGGTGTATTAACCTTCAAGATGAGGCACTGTGTGAGCCCCGTGCCCATCAGCCCTGCCCAGCTTTCTAGCTCAACCTGGCTGCAGGCAGGTTGGGAACCGCAAGTGTAATCTGTCTCTGACTCACCTGCCGTCTAATACACCTCTGGTCACTCGAGGAAGTTGAGAAGTTTTATGAGTTTGGCATCATGTTCATCTGACACCTGTTTTTCAAGAACTGCTACTTGGGTGATGAGTTATGTGCTTATCGTGAGCTTTGGACACTCAGTGTCAACTCAGTTTCTTTGGCCTTGAGACAGATTTAGACATGTTCAGCTTCTTTCATCTGAGATCCCAGCACTTCTTAGACACTTGCAGTTTCTTCATAGCAACTCCTTTTGTGTCCCCAGTTTCAGTTCTTACTGCTCCTCAAGTATCAAACAACAAAAAAAACCCTCCATGAGTCACAGGACAGGAACTTAAGAAGAGTATTTCCTAACAGGAAACTAAGTAGAAAATCAGTTTCAATTCCCCACACTGCTTAATTACACTCTAACCACAAATTTTCTTGAGGCCACATCTTAGTACAACACTTGGGATGTGGCAACCTAATATTAACATACTGCTCATATGTAAAGTGCTAGCAGATTTATGGTGTTCTCCCCAGTGGCGTTAATAACCTTTTAACTTTGACTCTCTGGAAAGCTGACCTGTAGTAAACACGGAAGCTCTGAATCCACTTCAAGCAGTGTTAAGGAGGCGATATTTTCAGTTGGAGAATTAGTGAAAATCCATTTGGCTGGGGAAAACCACTGTCCTAGCAGACAGGATGCAGTTTGCAAGACTTGGATACAATAGCCTCATTTCTCACTTCATGTTGCCCACGATGCTTCCCCCTCACTGGCAGTCTTACCTGCAAAAGGAAGTTTACAAAGAGAAAAGCCAGCCACGTTCTCACTGCTATGCCCCTCTACATCCCTTCGGGTTGGTAACTACAGTTTAAGTCTTTTAAAACGAAAGCTCTGGTATCAAAAAAGTCATTACAACTGAATCTGCACAAATTGGCCTACTTTTGTTTCTCCCCTAGAGCAGATGCACAACAAGAGCTATTTAAAAAGCCGAGTTCATGCCAGCTTTATGCTTATCTGTAGCGACAAAACCAGCATGAAGCCAGCCGGTACAAATCTGAGCCTGTCCAAAGCTGGTTTTGAATACACTTGCGCATCTGGGAGGAAGGCAGCCAGGACCAGCACGCTGCAGCTCGTGGCTGCAGTGCTGGGAGGTCAAGAACTGTGCTGGAGTCACACCTCCCTCTGGGGGCACGTCATCTCACTGCAGGGTCGTCTCCTTTTCAGTGTTTTTCGGTCACTTCATGTAATGTATTACTCACCTTCTCCTCCCAGAAACCGCATCTGACTGAAGTGCAAACTGTACAGAAACCTCAGGGGGAAACTTCAGACAGATCACATGAAAGATGATGAATTTAAACTGAAAAAATCCCAAAGAAATTTGAGGGAGCGCAAAAACGATTAACGTCTTTGACATTACAGAAAATGCAGACAGAAGGCATTGTTTAATGAATTACCACAGAAAGACCACAGGAAATACAGCAACACAGGTTAAAATACTTTTTAATTGTTTATTATAAAATACATATTTACATGTGAAGGCATTTTGAAACCATTACAAAATTGTCATATAAGCTATTGTTTTAGCTGTTCAACAAGTCCAAAAATATTTTTTCTACCACCACCTAAAAAGGTGAAAAAATCTGAACTGCATCCAGTTGTAGTACATTCATTTTTCTAATGAAAAAACACTACACCTAATGACAGCTAATAAGGATTTTAGCACCCTCCGTTTTCTACAGTTTCAGAGAATACAGCAACAGCATGGTGAGCAGATACGTGAGGAGAGATCTGCACATGATGTTGAATTAAAACCAAATCAACTAAACTCTCGTCATACAATATTGCTGAAAGACTTACGCTGCTAAGCCTGATCGTACATTTCCCATCCAGAAAGGTGGCAATCCTCCATGAAAATAAAGCAGACTCTGCCGAAAGCTAAATGAAGATTCCCCATTTCCCCCTCAACACAGGAGGCTTTTAGGGACTGGAGTATATACATTGAACAATTATAGCTGTAACAGCACTGATGAGCAGATCAAGACAGAAAGGTTGTTTCTTTTGTACTTTTTCATCTCAAGATCTGAAGACAAGTATTAAAAATTGAATAAAATGAGAGGAACTGAACAGAAGAATCTACGTGAAACCTAGTCCACTGCACGGCCATTTCCTCATGCTGCAGCTCTCTACGGTCAAATGTTTCAGAAATAAGCACCTTTTTTGGAAAGTAAAAAAATCAAATATTTAAGTAGTTGATAATTGAAAAACAAATTATGGAGTTTGTAAACTTTCTACTCACTGCCAAGTAGGGTCCCTGCACACATACCCTTTTAAATACATTTTTCCTCCATCATTGCTGGCCAGATTCATTAGCTGAGACTGCTTGAAATCACCAGAGTGTTCTTCCCTGGAACTGTGGTACAGCAGATCTTGCAGCACATACTAAACAAACCAAACAATGAAATGAACAGAGCTCCTTAAACAAGCCCTATGTAATAGTTCCTTTTTTTTTTTCTTCAGTTCACTATACACATAAACTGAAAAATACAGTGCTGAGAAGTTTCTCTATGGCTCTAATCTTAAATGCAATTATGAAATAAGATCAAGCTACTGATTTACAGTAATGAATAAACCTTGACTTTTCCCCATTTTGGTAAAATAAACCCTACCAAATCCCTCAGCAATAAAAACTTAGTTACAAGAATTGAATGCTGGAATTTACACATTTCCAACGAATCCAAGCCTTTAATAGCTATTAAAAAAAACCCCATATATACAAACATGCCTTACCTGATGGGCTTACATTCAGTGTAGATACTACACAAGAGGCTAAGATCTTCAGGAAAAAATAAAGAGATACAATTTGTTAAATGAATTTGTGCATTCGGACAGCTGTAAGATGGCCAAAGCCCCAGCTGTTTTTCAACTGTAACCAGCTTGTACTTCTTCATGGGTAAGCTGCAATATGTATGAACAGCTTCTACAGCAGGGTTGCTATCAGGCTTCCAACAGGAAAGGAGCAGCTCCCGTGGCAGCATTCACTGTCTCGAGAGAAAGGTAATTCAGACTCACTGAACCGTATCTCAGTGCTTTATCCTATGTCAGTGTCCAATTTAAGTCACTGCTATTTGTACTTTTTGATTATTGCCTTTGTTATTGCAAAAGCTGTCTGATCCATGTCGTAACATACACTTTTACTGAAGTTCTGACAGGAGATGGAGCACAGCACAAGTCATACAGTTCAAAACTGCTCAGCTCTTCCTGAGGCTAAATGATCAATTCGTTCTCCACTCCAGTTACTCCACAGTAAAATAATGCATAAAATTCCACATTCTTTTAAAATAAGGCACTTCTGAAGTTTCTTCCCCAAATACCAAAAGCTTGAGGAAACTTAACTGACTTCACTCATTTCCTTATGACTCTTATTCCAAAAATAAAACCAGTATTACTAGAAGCTGAGTTACACTCAGAACTCACGATGCTCTAAATTAGGCTGGAGAACATCCAATATGGCTTTCTACAGATTTTGCTAAAACATCTCAAATAGAGTAACTTATAGCACAGCATGGCCTTTGGGAATGAAGATCATCACCACCTCTCATTCTCTGGCATTTACTACTTAATCCTTGCTTTTTGCATCCTGTGGAAGTCAGGTAAAAGTTCAATGTTAAAGAAACTTGGCAGTTGTCTGTATACAAAAGCAAGAAATAAATAGCACAACAGCTGTATCCAACTCCATAGCTTTTAAATCCCACAGAAAACCGGCAGTTTTAATGATTTGCTCTTTCACTAACAACATCCTGGAGACGTTTAAGTAGAACGTCATCATTTTCCTGGCAGAGTCGCTTCGTAGGGGATTCAGTGTCACTATCAATTGTTATTGCTCGTTTCTTACTCCTGTGTTCACCTTGTTTTATCATATTGTTGATGTCCTTCAAACTCTGCGATCAAGATAAAAAAATCATTAATTACTATGACTCCATTTCAAACTTGCTCTGGTTTTCAATTATCTGAGAACAAAAAGTTTTTCTGAACCTCTTTGCTGAGCGAGTGATGGATTCTACATGAAGAATTCTACCCTTCACCGCAAGCTGAGAGACTAGTTCAATGAAACCTCACTGCATTAGAACACATCCTAATTAAGAGATTAATTAAGCCTCCCTCAAATCGACCCCTTTCAATCTTTTTGCTTTCTACCTTGGAAGGGCTCCCATTAAATTTATACAGCAGTGCAGTTCGAGGTGTCAAGCAGGCACCGTTCTTGTGAGGCGAAATGTAAACAGAGTGCTGTTGAGAGATCCGCCGAGGAGACACTGGCTGTTGTTTAATGTTGGGGAATGGAGACAAGGGAGGGGCTTCCATCTGCAAGAGAGGACAAATTTGGGTAAGAGCTGAATCAGAAGATATTTAGGAGCAGTAACTTCACAGAAGGAAAGATTAATACACTTCCAGGTCGTCTTTAGAAGATTTCATCCCGTAACAGTTAAACAACAGATCAAGTGTCCACCAAACAACAGAACAAATTTATTTTCCAGATGTGTTACACACATGCTCCACAGCATTTGAGCAAATGGGTGTTGCATTGATATAAAGAAGCTGAAACCGGGGTTGTAAACTGAACTACATCTGCATTTGTCCTCTTGAAAGGCTGTTAAAGCAAGTCCTCATACCTACAACTATTTGACTTCTGTAACCACACCAGGTGAATAACAGAACAAAGTTATTGACATGTTTAACTGTCAGGAAAAACGACTCTGTGTCCAATTATTAGATAGAGCAAAATTCCAAAATACTTTACTTACTACATGATCCTGGTTTGTGATATCGTACTTCAGTGCAAATGATTTTACTCTTCCTACATAGACTGCATTGTAAAATTTAATAAGATCTCCTCTCTCCTCTGTTCCCAACTCACTGGAGTTCTCTGCTGCAGATCGTCCTGAGGAACTGCCAGTTTTCACAGACGAGTCTAACAATAAGAGAGAGCTTCAGATTTCAGAAACATAGTATCAGCAAACTGGGTGCTTCAGATTCAAACTTACAATATCCAGCTGACAAGCACTTGTCCATAAATTGACTAGTTAATGAGATGAATTAAAGAAATGTGCTTCAGACAGGAGCAGGGTGTGCTGTAGGTGGTTAGGAACATTAGGAAGAGCTATGAATTGCTGCTAGCAGGCTGGTGGATTATGGCTAAAAAGGCCAACATAAATCTTTATTCCAAACTTGGAAATAGCTGTAGCAAAAAATTGTAGCACTATTGACCCCTTTTCCCATGCTTATTTTGGGGAGTGGTACAAAGCCATTGGTTGCTTTTAAAACTAAGTTTTAAGCAGTCTGACAACTCCCAGCTTTTAGGTTCCGTGAAAGTTTCTAGTGATCAGCTGGCAAAGAATAGCTTCGTACTCAACTCATGTCTGCTGCAAGGAAGCCATGACACCATTTGTTCAGGCATATTACGAAATGGCTGTTCAGTGGAACAATCTGCAGCCACACAGCAAGTATATTTCTGTTAATATTCTCTCTCCGCTAATTAAGCCGGACCACTACTGAATACAACCTTCTATGTTTCATCCTCCGTACTGTTTACTGCCAAGCAAAACAGGGCAACACAGAATAAAGCCTCTTCCAATCAGTGCATTACAAGACAAACGTCAAAAGCTTCAGCTGATACCCATAAGTGTAACTCCTTAGTGCGTCTGCCTTGTGTCACAACACAAGCATACGTTCCTGTAAGCTGGTGTCGAAAGAGCGGGAGTTAGTACTAGGTAAAGGAGACACAAGTCTATTAACTGAAGAAAAAGTCTGGCAGGAAAAGCAACTGAAGGACTTTGTAACCAAGTACATTTGTTTGACAAAACACTGAAGCCCAGTGCCACTTCAGATGCTCTACAAGATCCAAGAATTGTGCAGCTGCTAGACAGGATGCTGAACCTACAGGAGATCAGCACTTTCCTGGACCCCGGTGGAATCCTCAAAAGGCATTTAAAAGATGGCTCTAATACTTGTTCAAGCAGTTGAATTCCGCCCACAGTGGAAATTTACCATACAGAACAGTCTTCTAAATTTCTGCGTGCGTCCTGGCTGCAGATCTGCTCTGCTCATGGGTTCATACATGGGCTTGTGATCTCTCAGTTTCCTGACACCTCATTAAAAACAGGCATGGCACAATTTTCATGCTTTTCTCAAATACTACTCTTACCCCTTTTCTCCTCTAATCCAGAGAAAAGAAAATATCAACTATTTAAAAGAAACCTGAATATAAGAAAATGGTGGTCTTGGAGAGTCACCATTTTTATTTTCTGAAAAAAGTTCTCCCTATTTAAGCCTTCAGGATAGGTGATATTAAGAAAAAAAACCTGTCATAATATTCCAGATACTGTTACATCTTTCCTTGTTAACCAACATTGCTGTCCAAGAAGAACTACAATATCACTGACACACTAAGGAAACACTTCAGCCTCGAGCAACCAGATTTAAGGAAACAAAATTAAAAATTTTTTCCAACTAGGAAGCGTATTTTCCATATCTAACAGACAGGAGGGCTACTGACAAGACGGTTTCTTTTTCAACAATACATTTATTTTTCTTTAATACATTTAAAACTGTAAAACTTGCTTCATTTCTTCTTATTACTTGACAGTTCAGTTCTTTAAAAACCCACAAGTACATTTTTAAAAACAGCAGATTACTTTGCTGTACCTACCTTCTGCCATCTCCACATCTTGGTTTGCATTTTTGTCCAATAGGACATCGGCAGAAATATTTCTCAACAAGACACTCCTATAAACCTACAGGACACCGGGGAAAAACACTCTTGTCAAGGAAAACAAGGCAGTCAGAAGACTAGATGAAATTCATCTGAGTAAGAATGAATATAACACTGAAGAGGATTTGACTTTTCCCTTAACAGCATAAACATTTGAAAAGCCACCTCCACCTGAGAGTTATAAAAAGGAAAGACAATACTATTTACTCACATGGCTGTTTGCTTGTGGCTGATTTCTGTAACTTTTCATTATGTCCTGAAAAGTTCTTTCCTCTTTGGTTACCTGGAAAAGAAAAGGGTATTGAAGACCAAGTGCAAGCAGCAAGGTCAGGCTGCTCAGGTCCGGTCTATTCAATTAGCTTCCCTCTATACAGCTTTTTCATGAGTATACTATGAATACATAATTTTAAAGGTTCTGGTGATGAGAATATGAAAAACCAAGCATTTTTCTTGTTCAGGCATTCCTTGTTTCTTAGCTACTAAAGCCTTTTGTTGCTTTATGATGCTTAGGAATTATTCCTTTTCTGACTTTTCTTCTAGTGACACTAAAAATTAAAGAAGGGAAATACTATTAAGTCAAAAACGTATTTGTAAATTTGAAAACTGGACCCCTTAACTTTTCTAAACAGAAAGTGAGGAAATACTGAACAAAACACTAGACAGGTATATAAACACATGCAATTTCAGCTTTCTTTCGTACTTCAAAATAGCTCTCTGTTAAAGGACTTTGTTTTTCAACCATGCATCTGTAATTTTAATAGTAGATGAGCAACAATTTTTGTAGTAGGAGCCAGGAGAGAATGTATCAAGGTCTCTGGCTGAATTGTCAGGTCTCACACTGCACTGGAGACAGCACTCAGAAGACTGTATTTAAAAAAAAACCCAACAACTGACAAACTACATGATAAAATACAGAACACTCACTATTCAATGGGTTTGCTTTTCTACAGCTATCAGTATCGATGTCAAATGAGCCTAAGCTACGCTACAGTTAAGAGCACAGGTAGTTGCAATTTGAACATCAGTTTCCCTCCACAGATAGTGCTCCTCTTCATTTGTCTTCCTCAAGAAGAAAACGTAATCCATCCCCAATGTTTTAGAGGAGCCTGAATTTGTGTCTGAATCAGACTTGATGGCCATTGTAACCATCAGCTCTCAAGTTTGAGTCAAACCAATATTCCAGATTCATAATCCAACTTAGTGACACCTTAAATCAATGATGGAAAATTGAATAAGAAATGAAGAAGTATGAGTAACAGGCAACCAGCTCAATTCCTCAACCTGAATCTTCCAAAGCTAAGAGGACTTTTCTGGAATAGAAACTTTCCATCCATACATAAGGTTGTGAGCTCCTGCAGATTTTTGCACCTGCATAATCCTGTAACTGTAACGGTGTTTTTAGTTCAGATTACATAGATCATGAAGATGGCGAACAGGATAGAAAACACAAATATGGGGCAATGAGACCACACGCTGCTTTGTCTATGCTGACCAGTGCTCAGTGTGAATGTGCTGAGGAAGAGAAGAAAAATCCTCTCTTAACCAAGTGGCTGGTTGATGGGAACTTATTAAGATTATGCAAAAAAAGGAAAAAATATACTGGGACTTCATCCACTTCCTGAAAGGACTTTTCCCTTCCCTCCAGTAATATGACATGAATAAAGCAATCAAATTGTAAACTGTGAACACAATTTACATTTTCAATGGACATAAAATTCCCTGAATTTCTTAAAACTACACGTTACCTTTGCCATGATATAAAAGGCACAGAGGAGGAGCTGGTCCAAATGTCTGTCCTTCATTAGATCAGCACAATGAACCAATGTGAATTCAAAGCATGTCCATATCTTCCTGCGCAAGTCATTGGAAACATCCAATTTTAAGCACAGATCACGTAAGCGCACACTTGCCAGATGATAAACCTGGAAGAAAAAGACACACAGTAAACAGTCAAGCCAAACAAGCTTAACCTATTCTGCAAAAATGAAAGTCCTCAAAGTAGAGCTGTTCTGTATTTGAATAATTCATTTCTGCAAAATTTCCCCCCTCTGCCCAAGACAATGTCTTCAAAGACTAAGTTGTCAACTCTGTTCAGGTGTTGGATCTCTAACGCATGTAGGAAATCCGCTTAAAAACATTATGACTACAGTCATATCACACTCTCATTCTAATGGAACACTTCCAACAAGCACAAAGAAGGGACATACTTTAATTATGATTAAGTATAATCTTAGATTAGCAAGCTGACGGATTTTTTTTTTCTTTTTGATTACCAAAAATGTGTCTCAAAACCTGAGATAACTATCAAGTGCAACATTAGCCTTCTTCCATTTATTTCAGAAGTTCTCACTTCATGGATAGTCATTAGGCACATTCTTTATGTTGGAAAGCAGAAAGAATTAATTTCATTTTCACTTGCTCTACTGAACAGGAACAAGAAAGGAAAGTATGGAAAAACCATCATTTTGAATATGACGATCACTGTAAATAGAAGGTCAACATCTAAAGACAAATTTAAGTGAAGATTTTAGTTCTCCTTCATAACTAAGAGGAATATGTTGCCTATCACATGGTTTGTCAAATACATGGCTACAGCTGAAGTATTCCCCAACTGAGAATAAAGCTTCCAAAATGCAGTCTGAGTTCATGCCTGGCAGCTGGCTAATCAATTTTTAATCTGTTCTCAGAGAGACAGACTGTCACTATCAAAATTAAAGAACCAATAGTTCAGACACAGGATGTGGCTTACAAGTGTTTCCAGGAATTAGTTTCTGTATTAAGATTTAACTTAAAGATTGTTCAATGTAGAATTCTCTAGGTTTACAATACCCTAAAATAATACAATACCCTAAAAGGGGAAAACCTCTGAAAATAACCTCTCTAGTAAGAAAGTAAGAGCAAAAAAATCTTCTAATATTTTTGAGAGATTAATTTAGGCATATGTTCTTTGCAGGCATTTAGGCAAGCTACCCCTGCCTCCTCCAAAGACCCCTCACACACTCCACATTAGAAATGAAAGCAACTAGAAACAAGTAATCTGAATTTTCTCTGAAGCATACCCAGTTCTTAACTTACCTCTTAAATCCTTCATTATTTCAATTAAGTTCCTTCTTTCTAGAAACTTTTAGATAGCGTGTTATTCATCACTGCTTTCTGAGGCCCCATGCCAGCAAGATCAGCACTACTGGGTAGACCTCAGAAAACTGCAAATGAGAATCTCCAGATGCAGGATCCGAAACAGTGCAGTTTTGAATGAGCAAGACACAGGAGAAAAATCTCATTTCTGGTATGTCTAACCCTTGCAAATGTGGGAGGCAGTAAAAATAGACAAGAGAAGTAAAAACTACTGATATTTCTTAGGTACTCACTTACAGAAGCTGCTAATTAAAAGAAAAAAAAAGCACAAAGCATCTCATGGGGAGGGGAAGGGGGAAAATTGGGTTCTCTGCAACACTTGACAACATCTTTTCCCCTTCTCCTCCCAGGTATATAAGAACTGCTCGTGCCAAAGGAAAGGTACGTGAAGACTGAAAGGTAATGAAAACTGCACAAGGAGGCAAGTTTCAGCATGGCCACGAACAGAAGTAAAGCATGACTTCCTAATAAAGACACTTACTTTTCTGTAAAACAGTGCCAAGGATCCTGTTTTCTTTGGTTTGCTTGCTGATGACAGGTGCACTTCTTGTGCGTGATTCACTTGAGGGTGGCAGGGAGCCTGAGCCTCCATTTTACATGGCTGACCTAAATTCATTGAAATGGGTATCAATGTGATCCCACCCATTTCATTTGCAATACCTGGAGATGATATACACATCCAGAAATAAACCGTTTGCTCTCCTCATGCTGCAGAGTTAAACCGCAAATCATAAATTCATTCAAAAACATTTCATACTAAAGACATCTCATCCTTCTGTACGGGATGCTAAAAAGACTTTGTCCCTCAGAGTCTTCAGAAATGATTAAAAATTACATTTCTGGTAGTGCTTAAAGGAAGAATATGAACATGAACGATTATTTCTAAAACTATCTGAAAGTACAAAGTGCACAAGAAGTCACAACTTCTGTAGTCAGTGTTCCACTCTTTTGGGGGAGGTGGGCATTCCCTTTCTTTTTTTTGTATTATTCTGCAAACCTGACAGCACATCGTATAGAATCCTCATTAGTTTCCTCAGTAGTCAAATTCTCTTGCTGAAAATCTCCTTAAACATGAGAAGTGGAGATATTTTTCTTTTCATCTTTATCTATAGATCCAGTTTTTAAATTAAAAAAGGCTATAAAACTCATTTCTCATGTATCATTTTCAGAAATGTTCAAGCATCACCCAACTTCACCAAAACAAAAATCCCCCACTATTTTACTAACCTTAATACATAGCCCTTATCCAGAAATTCCAGAGCCTTTTAAGATTATAATAGACCAAAGTTAAGACAAACAGTAGTAAATAATTATTGGAGCTGAGAATCAAAGCTTCGCTTAATCTGTGGTGAGGCGTAACTGAAGAAGCAAGAATTCCACAACATTGTTCACAAGGAGGAATCCTCAGGATGCTTGTCAGATATCTCCACGGAAGGAGATGTCAGTATAAACTTAAGCCTTTTTTTTTTTAATAAAGTGATACATGTTCTTTTAAAAAAGAAAAAGCGATACATGTTCTTTTAAAAAAGAAAAAGCGATACATGTTCTTTTAAAAAAGAAAAAGCGATACATGTTCTTTTAAAAAAGAAAAAGCGATACATGTTCAAGATGCACGGTTGGTCTAAGCAGATCTTACGAGCAAGCAAAACATCTAGCAGAGAAGAAAGATAGGAAGAATTCGTACCGTGCAGTGGGATGGTAACCTTCTGTCCTGTTTTTCCCGGTACTGTAGCTGTTGTCATGGTCAGTACTGTTTGGCCAGGAGAAACTGACACATTTTCAGCAGCAATGCTTGATGCTGGAGCAATTGTTAACTTAGTTCCTTCTGTCAAAATTTTTTCCATCTGCATTTCTTTGGGGCTGTCATCTCCAAAGAGCCTTCTCTTAGCACTTCCAGCTGTAGGAGAACTGTAGCGCTCATGAACAGAGATTGGTGACAATGGCTGCATGTCTAGTATGCAAAGGAGAAAGAAAAAAACACACTTAAGAGGAGCAGCTTAATAGGAATACTTCTCCACAGGAGGGGAAAAGGCTAACCTTCAAACTACAAAACCAGAGTACAAGAAATCACTTCTAGTTAAGAACTAATCTTACAGTTCACTGTTCCTAGGCGATATGAACAAGACCAGTAGTCTAATTGTCTCCTTTTATTTTGTAGTCATCCCAGACAGCTCAGTTTTGCAATCAGGTACTACATGGACGACAAGAGTAACCAAGCTAATTTGCAGAGATCGAGGAACACGCAGGGTTACAGATACTTACTCCAGTCTGCTTAGCAGATCAGCAATATTTGCGAGTGCTATTCCTCTGAACACATTCCTCTATAGGAACACTGACCACATTCCCTGGATGTGCTGTCTTCTGTATGTTCTGGCTTTTAAATTCTCTCTAAACTAACCCCAGTCAGAAGCCTCCACCCTCGTCCACCACCAGTTCCTCGCAGGCTTTTCTGTTGCTTTCAAACATTTGCTCCAGTAGTTACACTGAAGTACACAATACTAATTTACAAGCTTCTGTTCCTTTGGCTTTTTGCATTTCTGCTGAAGTCTGCTAGCCACTTGTGAGGATACCAATGACAGCAGTTTCCTATTTCCCATGAAGCAGAAACCTTCTGGATAACTGGCCAGGTAAGACTGATTGGAGACCTTAATTCTAACTCTGCCAGGATGGTTTTCTTGGTACCAGGGGCAAATAAACATTTCCAATCCCCACCATTTTCCATTTGAAGCTAGGAGGAGCGTTTGGTACCAGATTCTCATATACAAGATAAAGTCTCACACAGCCCTACCCATATGTAAGACACCATCTCCAAGTTGCTTTCCCTTTCATCAAACAACTAACTATAACACCTACAGCAACCGCTTATACATCTCTTTCCTAATAAGTATTTAAAAAACAAAAGACAAACAGTCTTGTAATGCAATTTGCCAGACAAACACAAAAGGAGACAACATCACAACACCAAGCAGTCCACAGTGCACCAGCAAGAACCTACAGATTATTGTTTGGGATACAACGAAAGCAGCAATTCCTAACTAGGGAAGTATGAAAAAAGCAACAGCAGTGCTGCCACTGCCTCTTCACCCCCACTGTCAAGAGACAGTTCTGTGTGATACCTAGGAATCTGCAAAGAGCAAGGCAGTTGTTCACAGGAAAGAATACTGAAGACAAAGTATTGTCCTCCCCTCCCGCAAAAAAAGTTCTGTAGGAAGGAGGAATAAATGCAGCAAACTCACTGAGAACAAAAAAAAAAACCCCACCAAAACCCCACACACAAAAAACCCAAAACCTGGAAAAATCTGAACAGCAAAGGACAATAAGCCATCAGATGACAACCCACCCGAGAGCAAGGTAACCCTTGCATCAAAACAGCAGCAGAACCTGCTCCAGTTCCAAAGTGAAGCATTATCACCAACGTCTGCTGCCAGTAAGACACAGCAATGGTTTGACCAGATGCATCTAGACTTTCCCTTGATCAAATAAGAGGCTTCACAATTCTGAATACTTAATTCAGATTCAAGATTGCTTTTTGCAATTATAAAGGAGTCTAAACCCCCTCTCCCCAAATTCATACATTCAAATCATATCAGAAACCTTGAACATACCCCGTCTTAAACTCCCACCAAGATCTGTCCGAACCTCTTTTACTCGAGGATGAATTATAGGAGATATTGGCATCATAGGCAAATGCCCAAGCCCACTTCCTCCATTGCTTGCTTCGAAATTACTGGGAAATATTACCTGAGAAATAAGAAATGCCTGTGTAAGATAACAAATACATTTCCCTTCTTTTTGCCAATCTATTAATAGAAGTTTTTCTGCAGCAATTGTCTCATTTGAACAGTTTTCTGTATAAAGCAACAGTAAGAAAAAGAACGTGAATTTCCTAATAAAAGGAAAACAGGTAACATACTTCTTCACAGGTTGGAACCTTGTTTTCTGAGGCCTGGAGGGCGCTCCAGAGTGCCGAGTCCTGAGTCCAGGCGAGACTCTCGAGAATTTGCTCCTCAATGCTGTTGAGGTGCTTCACCATGTCTCTGGAAAGTCCTTCCTCAGACCGAATCAGTACTTCAATTACCTAATGGTAGCAAGACACACACACAAAAGCAAAGTCGTATTGCTCATCCTTAACACTATAAAATCATTATTCATTTCAGGATCCTGTTTCAAAACTTCTCTTCAACATAGAATGCTCCAGCCTCCTCCTTGCATCTTAATCTTCCCCAGCCCTCTTCTGATCCCTCTTTTTTTAACCCCCTTCCCCAAAGGCAATCCAGGAGTTGGAAATGGACAGCAGATGTCCCATCAATGCAGAACAACCCACTCACAGGGTTTTTGGTTTGTTTTGTTGTTTTTTTTTTTTTTTTTAAGGTCCTCTCTCACCATCACTAAGCATGTACAGAATGAAAGCCCTAAGCACAGAGAGCGCTCATCCAGCACACGCAGCATACCTAGGATATAAGCGGGTATATCTGCTTAGGATGGGTACTTGAGAACCCCAGCATTTAAGCTTTCCTTCCTTTCAAACAAGCAGCCCATAATGAAAAGGGTTGAAACCCACTGTTTTAAAGTTTTGTTTAAGAAAAGGTTAGAACCCTTAACATGTACAAATCGGGGTTGAAGAGAGTTGAAAGGGCCCTTGAAATATCATACTCCACCCCTATGCTCCCATGCAAGATCCACTTTATTTATGTTATTTCTGACAGAGGAACATTCAGCCTGTTTTTCTAAAGCTCCAGAGATGGAAGTGCCCTAAAACTTCCCTGGAGGACTTATTGATGTGTTTACTTATTTATACTACAGAAACTAAGCACCCAAAGAACAAAGTTACAAATGGCACAAGTGGAATAATAACTATTGGCTCTCTTGTGGAATAATAAATATTGGCACTCATGTGAAGTCTTTGTGATGGCCATTTTTTTCAAGTAAGAATGCCACAAGAATGTACACTGAATAGCAAAGAAAACTGAAATCAAACGTTCCACAAAGTTGGATCTGCACCAGTGCATCTGGTATTGATACAGTCTACCAACAGCGACAGCAATATGAACAGATTTGTTTCAGTTTCACTACTGCCCTACATCTGAGGATTAAAGAAGGAAGAAGGGAGAACAGAATATAAAACAGCTTTCCCAAAGGGTTCAATTTTTTGGTTGTTATAATCTAAACAGAACTACTTCTGATTTATTCAAGACTAACCACAGTAAGCTGTTAGGTATCTAGTAAAAACAGGAGGCATATGAACAGATGATAAAAGGATCAAACAAGTCAAAGAACAGAAATGACATTGGAGGCAGGGGGGAATGAGGTTAAAAAAAAGAGCAAGAACAGAGAACACCCAGGAAAAGAGATTTTATCTTCCGTTATATAAAACAAAACAGAGAAAAAAAAAATTTAACAAAGCAAGCCTGTGATAATTAGTAGTAGCCAAAAGCAACAAAAGATTATTATTGCTATTTTATCACTAATAAGCAGAACTATATCCTGCAGTCAGTAAACGTGAATATCATCAAAATACACGCTTGAATGCTTTAGTCTACTAAAAGTGTATAATACATTAAGAACTAGAAGTTGATCAACAGCACATTACAGTTAAGTACCATTTACAAAATTGTTTTCTTGCTTTAAATTTCAGCTTCACCTCTGGCAGTTACTCCAGTAACGAGCCATTTTTAACACAGATCCAGTCCTAAGACAGTATTTATTTACCTTATAGAAATAGAATGGCCTGAGGTCAAGAACTTCAATGATCCAGGGAAAGGTACGAGGCGAGCTATATGCAAAAAGCACGATCTCCAAGCAGCATGCCACAAGAGAGCGGTGAAAGACATCTTGTTCCAAGAGAGCCTGAAGAGATTACAGAAAGTGTCAATGATCTGAGGTTTGGGACAGAAGTTTGAATTTTGTGGCACTAATACTACATAGCTTATTGCTGGAGAGAAGAGCTACTGCTTTTTTCTACCTTCCACGGTCTCCTCTTTTTACAGGGAAGCTTAGAACGGTAAAGACTAGAAGTAGACTAACAGCGCCAAAACCATCACATTTTTCATGCTATGGCCAAATGAATTGGCCTTTTTGAATCACAGAGCAGAGCAAATGCATTGCTGTCAAACATGAAGTATAGATATTGTTAGTTGGATAAAGAAGAGAATAAAAGCTATCTTTCCATAAAGTCATGATTCTAGAAGGCAACACAAATTAACATAGAATCATAGAATCACAGAATCATTAAGGTTGGAAAAGACCTCTAAGATCATCGAGTCCAACCGTCAACCCAACACCACCATGCCCATTAAACCATGTCCCTAAGCGCTGCATCTACACGTCTTTTAAATACCTCCAGGGATGGGGACTCCACCACTTCCCTGGGCAGCCTGTTCCAATGTTT
>NW_008795704.1:715446-718232 GCF_000699145.1 Aptenodytes forsteri | reverse complement strand
GCCCTCAAGATGAACTGCTCCATAATCTTCCCCGGCACCGAGGTCAGGCTGACAGGCCTGTAGTTCCCCGGATCCTCCTTCCGGCCCTTCTTGTAGATGGGCGTCACATTGGCAAGCCTCCAGTCGTCCGGGACCTCCCCCGTTATCAGGGGGGAGTTATCAGGACTGCTGGTAAGTGATGGAGAGTGGCTTGGCAAGCTCCTCCGCCAGCTCCCTCAGCACTCTCGGGTGGAGAGTGGTTAGTTATACCAGAATTATACCATTTTTAATAGCAGTAAAAACTACATTTAGGCACCTCCTGTATATTTCCCCTTTTTTAATATTAACAATATACACAGACTGCGTTACTGCAGACTGCTCCGTTCTGGAACTGCCTGAAGATAACCCCCTACAGAGGGTTACAAGAAGTGTTCTCCTCTTCTGCCAGTTCTTTACTTACAGTCAGATCCTTCCCATGTAGTCTTCGTGTTTCTTGCACCACTACAGTCTCCAAGATTTTATAGTACAAGATCTCTGCCAGTTTTAATCTGTTTACAGCAAAATCTGAAATTTAAAACCAACAGAGATGAAGTCCAATGCCGTTTGCACAAATGGTCTTAAGACTAAATTGACCAGTACTTGTCCTTCTCTAAGAAAATAGTGCATATGTGTGTGTATGTATAGACTTTGCAAATCAAAAAAGTATGTTCAGAAATCCACTAGTCACAAGAACAGCATGAAATTCTAGAAATGTTTTAAAGGATTATGTAATTTTAATATTTCTAAGTGATGTAATTTTGCAGACAGTTGCAATAATAATTTTCCTATTTGTATTCCGTTTTCTTTGAATTTTAAATCTAAGAAGAATGCAAGTTTACAATTTTTAAGAGCCATTATAGTTTCAATACTCTCTTAGCTATCCTATTTTGAACTGCAACCTTAGTTTTACTCTGTAATAAAGTTTCATTCTTTACAGTGTTCTGTTTGACAGCAACAGTTTTCTGTTTGGATATGATCTGGGTTAAAAAAAGCTCCACTGTATTAAATACTTAGACTATAGTATATGTATGCATTTCATTTGCATACATATGGTTTAATATTTTGAAACATCCCGTGCGTTTCACGTCCATACCTATATGAGATCCTGGCTGTTCATCTGTTGACTGAGTGTAGCTGCGACAGAACGTCTCACCTATTTCTTTCACTCTGCTCATAATGCTTTCCATAGGGCTGCGTGCACAAGACCTGAAGCAGAACGCAAAGAGAAAGCCTTGTTTGTATAAATAAATATCCAGTTTCAAAAAAATCCTCAAAAAACAAAACAAAAAAAATACCACCCAAATAAAAAGGTAGTTATACTGAGCTTTCCTCATCAGGCAATAACCTGTATTACCACAGAGAACAGAGAAAAACATAAAACATATAGAAATATTGTTTCCTTTTTTCCTTTCCTAACAGAGTTAAGAGAGGCTATGTAGATTTTGGAACAATTGCAGGAGAAAGCAAGAGCTACAGTAGCACACTCAGGAGAAAAAAATATATCTGCTAGGAGCAAGGTAGTAGGAAGGATGCTACAACAGGCAACCGAACAACCAAACGCATCCATGAGACCACACAAACCAGGCACGGTTTGAGGGAGTATGGGAAAGCTTTCAAAGTGAAGAGTCAGCATCTTTCCAAAAATACCTTATTTACTAGCAAGGCAGAGAGGAACTGATGAACTCCACACAGTCACTATCATAAAAAGGGGCCAGAGAATCTCTCTGTCTGGAGATGCTCTTTCTGAATGCTTCCAGGTTTTCCAGCAATTCTGTATTATAGGACAGCGGCTTGTGACTACTGTCAAATTAAGACACTAAGCTATTTTGAAAAGCTAGCATTGAAATAAACTAAGGTTTCATTGAACAAAGCCTTCTAATTAACTTCAAAGTTACGTATCCACGGAATTTTAAAGAGAAAATACTCAAAAGCATACAATATTACACATAGTCCAAACCACAGTTCTTTCCATTTCTCCTAATCAGACAGTACATATCCTAGTGATTGCTGAACTCGTATCCGAGGTGAGCAAAGTACTCAACAGATTTCTTGTCAGAGGTTTACTCAATTCTTTTCCCTGTTTTAATATTTATATCTCTGTTGGCAGACTGGTTTATTACTTGAACAAACACATTTTTCATTAGAGATTGCAGACACGTTAATGTTTTAATTGTGTAAATAATATCAAACAGTTCTTAAAAAAACAATCAAAGAAACATTCAAAATAGAAATGCATCTTGCTGAGCTTTTGTAAACTTTTAAGAACAAGTGCTAGGAAAACTTTCAAAATATACGTAACTCCAAAGATGAGAACTATTATTTTTCTCCTATTTATGAAGGTTGCTTTAAAAAAAAAAACAACATTACTTTTGCACTTCAAATATTAAGTGCTAATACTAAATGTCCATTCTGATTAATTAGCTGAGCTTTTGTAAACTTTTAAGAACAAGTGCTAGGAAAACTTTCAAAATATACGTAACTCCAAAGATGAGAACTATTATTTTTCTCCTATTTATGAAGGTTGCTTTAAAAAAAAAAACAACATTACTTTTGCACTTCAAATATTAAGTGCTAATACTAAATGTCCATTCTGATTAATTAAAAAAAAAAATAGAATCATAGAATAGTTTGGCTTGGAAGGGAGCTCTAAAGGTCATCTAGTCCACCCCCCCTGCCGTGGGCAGGGACATCTTCAACTAGATCAGGTTGCTCAGAGCCCCATCCAACCTGACCTGGAATGTTTCCAGGGATGGGGCATCCATCCACCA
>NW_008795704.1:704991-713359 GCF_000699145.1 Aptenodytes forsteri | reverse complement strand
GTCCCTGGCCAGATTTCATTCTATCAGGGCTTTAGCTTTCCTAACCTGATCCCTGGCTGCTCAGCCAATTTCTCTGTATTCCTCCCAGGCTGCCTGTCCTTGCTTCCACCCTCTGTAGGCTTCCTTTTTGTGTTGGGGTTTGTCCAGGAGCTCCTTGTTCATCCATGCAGGCCTCCTGGCGTTTTTGCCTGATTTCCTCTTTGTTGGGATGCATCGCTCCTGAGCTTGGAGGAGGTGATCCTTGAATATTGCCCAGCTTTCTTGGGCCCCTCCTCCCTCCAGGGCTTTGTCCCATGGCACTCTACCAAGCAGATCCCTGAAGAGGCCAAAGTCTGCTCTGCTGAAGTCCAGGGTAGTGAGCTTGCTGTGCGCCCTCCTCAGTGCCCTAAGGATCTTGAACTCCTCTTTTTCGTGATCACTGCAGCCCAGGCTGCCCTTGAGCTTCACATTCCCCACCAGCCCCTCCTTGTTGGTGAGAACAAGGTCCAGCATAGCACCTCTCCTCGTTGGCTCCTCTACCACTTGGAGAAGGAAGTTATTGACGTGTTCCAGGAACCTCCCGGATACTGGAGATATCTGGAGACCTTACACCATAATACAGCAAGGCCTTAATTTGCATGGATGTTAGGCAAACACCCAACAGCTTTACAGGTATTTACTATTAAATTATTGCTTTTTATGAGATATGAAGCAACACTGATCTACATTTTACTGATAAACTATTTTGTTTATACTCATCTGCTTATGCACCAACATTTTCATGTGCATTTTGCTACAGCCAGTATGCAGTCATGCATCCAGGAGCCAAAAATATAGGTTGATTTATATAACTGGGACTCTGTCCTAGAAATAGTGATCATGAAAGACTGGGGTTGTGTTCAGTAGTCACTTATTATGATTTCCCAGTTTCATCCAGCAGCTATAAGGGCTGAGCGAGAGGCTCTTGACTAGGAATGCTCTAACTCCTGCTGGGACGCCTGCCCTAGGACAGACATCACAGCTCAGGAAACCGATAAGCTGAAGCATGCTCAGGGAACGGCCACCAGAACAAATAGAGAAGTGCAAAACATGGCTGCTACTATACAAGAGATCAGCATCAACAATAATTAGGGTGACTGCTAGGCTTATATATATACTATAAAGTTAGATTAAGATATCCTGAAGTAGTATGAAGGAGAAATGGGGAGCCTTTAGGCTGCTTTTAGTCTTGTCTTCCCAACTCTTTAAGGCAAAGATTATAGCTTGTTGACTCTAACATCTCCCTGCACCCCAAAACCTCTGCCAACATAGTTGGCCATACTTGTTTAAAATTTTTAAAAAAATCAAACGAACAAGAAGTATTTCACTTTCAAGCAAACAGCTAAATTAACATTAGCAAAAACTGAAGCCACATTAACACAATGGTGGTGACAAGACGGAAGGAGTGCGTGTGTGTTCACCTATCCTTCTCCAGAAGATGAGATCATCTAGAAAACAGAAGATCTTTCAGCTAGAAATAATACAGAAACACAGACAAAAATATTCTGCACCGAACAAAAGAAGTCAAATTTGAGCAAGAAAGCAGTCACAAGCATGAAAAGATGAGTTTCCGTTTGTATGAGAGCAGCTGCACTGGATGTACTTACTCAAAAATAGTTATAAGTTGTTCACTCGGTGCATTTTTCAATCCAGCGACAATGTTCTGCAACCGGCTCACACTTTGTGTTGCTGAAGCAACAGGAGTGATGACAGCTTCCTTTTCTCGTAGGTATCTTCTTCCAGTCAGTGGAGTTGAAGGTGCAAATGACCTTTTCTGTCAGAGAAAAGTAATAAATAAAATCAGTCAACAGAACTGTTTCAAAAACCTTTCGAATGAGCGTTTCCTGCAAAATCACTCCAAAGATTAAAATGACAACACTAGTACACTACCTGAAGGCTGCCATCAAACCTGTGGTCTCAGAACTGACTAAAAATTAGTTAAAAGTTCTCCCAGGACTCCATAAATACAAAATATAACAAATCTTCAGGCAGACTAAAATTAACTTGAAGTTGTTTTTTTTTAAATAAAATATAGGAAAATGAGACTTTAAATCTTAAAGCCTGTAAATTTTTAAGCTCACTTGAACATTGAAAAATACAGGGCAAGAAAGAGAAAGCATATGCTTCCATTCTGCGTTAGCTGGGTGACACAAGGAGTATGTGGCAGAGCTGCCTAGGAGAGGGTCACAAGAAAACGTTCTTTGGCAAATTCTGTCCTGGTGGACCTAGAGCCTCCCCTTATCCAAAGAAGGATGTAGCACTAAGCAGATGGAGCTGTCTACTGCACTTGCCTATTTGTATCCTGCTTTCTGGAAGTGATGCAATAAAGTATTTGGTTTTGAATTATTAGAACAGACTACATTTTGAAGATACAAGGCAAATAATGAGGAAAGATTAAGCCTGCAGTCAGCATGCATAAATAGCAATGAGGTCATTATTATACTACGGAAACTGAAGCTCAAAATTGATAAACTCATTCCAAACCCCTGTCTTTAATTTGCCTGAATATGAAATACAGTTATATTTGGGAGAAAAAGCTAAGCCATGTGATTAATTTACACCAGCACTAGCATCTTGTAACTTTTTAATTGACATGTAAATCAAACAGCATGTGGTTCTTTCACATAGCCAGCACCTTTTTTTCCCCTTATCCAAGCTTAAAAAGTAATCAATCAAGTGTTTTCCCACATGCCAACTTCATTAAATACATTTTACATTTTTAAACATAGTGAAACATGAACTCTGTTTATAGGCTACTTTTTGTAATGAAGAGTTAGACTTTGGTGGGTTTCGTGTCTTGAATGTTATTTTCCATAGAATAGTACACAAGTTGACTTTTCCTGTCCTAAAAAAGGAAATATCAGGGAAAAAAAATAAATTCATCCAGTGTAAATGTTTCATGGTATTCTTATGGGGTATAAATGAAGTTTGAACAAAACCATAAGACCTATATATTTAGATCTTAACTACTTATTGATCTTTCTTGGATAAAAACAGACTACACACATGAAAGTGCTCTCATCCTGTTTAAGGAATAGTTATTTACTAAACTCCACAGGAAAGATGACATCACCATTTCTCCTTAGCAAGGCAGCATCCACTGAAGCCTGCAAATGGCATTCAGCATCTTCCTCTCAGGAAGAAGTTCAAGAAATTCAGTCACCTCAGTGATTCAAATAGCGTACAAGGATGGAAAAACTTGAAGGAGTACTTCAAGTGAGATCAACATGTTAAATGAATCACCTTTTCAAAATGCTGCTGAAGATGACACTCCACATGAGCTCTTGCTGCTGTTTTCCCTACTGGCATGTCTGCAGGAAACTTTCGAGGAGTGCCAATTTCTTCTTCAGCATCAGCTCCTAGGAAAACTCTCTCGTCGAAGTCACCCACTGTCAGAACGTACTCTTCATACTCTTTATTCAGTGCTTTGCTGAAAGAGAAGCCCAGGTTTTATATCAAAGATTAAACTGCTGAAGAAACAAAAAAGGTGCCAGTGGAGCCAAGGTGCAAAACCAAAACCAACATGTGTTCAAAGCGCTTAATGCTTTCAGCAGCAGTGCTGCTTGTAACCGAAACTTCACTACCCCAAGCAATCTGGCTGCAGTCGTCCCTGCCTTCCTTCGTACTTAAAACCTCCCCTTTTTAAGTAGAAATACTAAGAGAAGTTCACTGCTTCAAATAGATCACAGCAATACCGTTTTATATCTAAATGTGAGTGTTATCTACATTGTTAAAACAATTGAGTCTTTGCTCAAAATTCTCAAAGCAAACTAACAAGTTAAAAACTCACCTTCCAAAAACAAATTATTAGGTATTTTTGGAAAAGGCAAAAAAGCCTTAAAGGGATCCAGAACAAAGCAGCTGCTGTTCATATTTTGCATTTAAATTAGCTTTCAGAAGTGAATTTAAAAAGTTTCTGAAACAACTATACTTGCCTCCCACAGAAACACTCTACCTCTTTTTTGTGGTTTTGCAATTGTTGCTTCTTTTTCTTTTGAGTTCTTCTGTTGCATTCACAGATTTATACACTCAGCTGGAGACTGATAAATGAATCTAAAGACTTCCCTACTCGGGTATAAAATTTGAGGAGTGTATAGAAACACATCCCTGAACTTCAGAGTCAAGGTTTTGATTTGCATTAGATTACTCAAAGGTTACAGTTGGCAGAAAATAAGGGCAAGCACCATAAAACCTGACTTTAAGGAAGAAATTCTGTAGCTGACCCCCTGACATTTCACACATCTCAGATCCAGAAAGCATTTCAGCCAGATAGCAGCTTTGATTGTCAAATAATTAAAAACCATTAGTTACGGTAAGATAAAGAGATTTAGCATTCAAAGGCCTGTATTTTAGAAATGAAACCAAACCCCACGATTAAGAACATAAGCTGTAACTTACTGATTTTCTGTAAAATTGCAAAGATCCAACAGACATTCTCCTTTTAAGATCTAAGAATAAAAAGCAGAAATATCTTGCATAATAAAATCAAAACTGTTCCAACTCTAACAGTGTGAGGGCATGATGGTTTTAGCCAAAAAGGAAATAAGATTTAGGAGCATAACTGGACTTTTTTTTGCCTAGACCAAAGGACTACAATGCCATTAGCAAGACAAACAGATGAGGACAAAGCCCAATTCTATCCAAGCTCTAGATGAACTCACTCTTCAGAAACAGTACTGCTATTTAACACCTGTTCCATTGGCGGGTCAGGGACTGATCTGATGAATGACTACACAGAAGCTTCCACAGAGCTTGGAAAAAAATCCCCAGGATCAAAACCAGACAGAACAGTTTGTACACCTGCAACCTCAACCTCTTCCTTCCAAAGCATTTTGCTGAACTCCAAGACAAGCAGTAGGACCTGCACTATCGTGACAGTTACCCATAAAATTATTTCACAATGAGATTTCTTTTTTGCCTGAAGAAAACATCATCGTCCACAATTCAGTTTCACACTCCCAAGAAAGGAAAGCAAAGATTCCCCACCAACATAAAAAGCCAAAACACAGGGGACCTTACAGCACACATCATTAAAATTGAGTGTAAATTCCGCTCCTGCTAAAATACATACAAAGAAAACCTGACCCAGCCCAAGTTCATTTGCCTATTAGCACACTTTCCTACAGAACCTGCAGGATTTAAATGGTCTCGAGGTCATTCACCTGAGCACCACCATGCATTCTTAAAACTAGTAAGATGTACCTTCCTATCAAATAGTTTTGAAATGTATGGTTTAAAGTAGTGTTCCTTTATTCCTTTTGCTTCTACTAAAAGCCCGTCATGCAGCTCACATAGTGTGGCAATGATGCAAGGAGGATCTTCAGAGGCTTTGATCTCTGTCGCGTGGAAGTCCGCTGGTAAGCCTGAGAACAAGGCGGGACGGGGGGGAGAGAAAAAAGACAACCAACTTTCAACTTCATTTAAAAAGAAACAAGAGAACAAAGCATATTTGATTTTAAATAATCTGTCCCCACCGTACCTTTAAACGATGGATTTAGCAAATCTCTTCTATTTGGACACAAAAGGGCATTTGCAAAAATGAGGTCCAAGCAGCACAGAAGCAAATGATAGGAATTTACTAAATCGTCTCCAATCATACGGAAATTACCTTTAAGAGACAGCATATCACGTCAAGCAACACAAAAGAAGTTCATAACTCAGAACGTATACAAACCATGCAGCTAAAAAAAGCAAGCGTACCCTTAGTGTACACGAAGAGAGTCCAGCAGAAGTTGAAGAGATCTTTAACACCACATGGCACCCGTCTATCAGCGAGGAAAAGGGGGGAGAAGTCAGTCTTCAGTTCCAGGAAGCTGAAGCTTGTTTTACAGTAAGAATTTCATTCCATTTCCTTGCTCAAAGTAACAGTCAGAGCCGTTGTCTATCGTAATGTCACACTAAGGCACAATCTAAGCTACATGTCCTTATTTCAGCTTTCACTAACCGACAGTCTCCTACCTCGCTCCACGGAGCATTTCGCACAGGCTCCCCGACCTTCTGACCCTTTTTTGAGCTAATGGCTGCCTTTGGCCTGTGACCCTGGACACTATTTTGCTGGTGTCACATCTCTTAACAGAATCCTCCCGCAGCTGCAGGCGGTGAGACGCCAAGGGCTTATATAAATTCCAGTGACAGTTTTTCCTAAGTATTTTACTAAAGCATCAGTCATCCCTTCAAAATATGCAACTACAGCTTGTATTACAGCTCATCTGCTGAATCACGTTTGGAGTAGAGATTATCCAAAACCACGGAGCTGGAAGTATCCTTTCTACCTGTAGACGTGGAGCTATGCTGGAGCGTTTTACCAGAACAATTATCCCCCCCGTCACATCCCGAGGACACACGTGAGCTGGCAAAAATACCTTGCACAGACCCAGCTCGGCTCCCTCATCATTAAGTCTACACTCTCACTATAAAAGCCGCACAGTCGGCAGGGAACACGGGCAAGCTCCTTTAATTAAGGCAGAAGTTCTGTGTGCGTATGGAAGACGACACCACCAGTTACTAAGTTTGTGATAAAAATGAGTGCATCCCCTGTAACTTTCTTCCATTTGCGTGTTACCGCTCATCTGGAAATCACACTAAAAATCCAGTAACGCGGACGTCACTGTGGATGCAGTGGCGCTCTGTACGGAGGGATGATGTCACGATACCAACTACCTCAGCCAGTACTTTCCCACGACAAAATATCCCTGTGCTACTTAAGTTATTTCTGCTAATTGTTTTAAGTGTCGGTCTCGCTGTATCCCAGGTTACTCCATCTCGCTGTACCTCTCCCCACCGCACACAAACTTTCTCACTCGGGCCAGTTCCTGCATGTTACAGTGAACTGCGTAAGCAGCCACCGGACGCAAAGCTCTGCTGATACGAGCCGCACCCCATCAAGATTAGGGATGTTTCTGTATTTGCTACATTTCAGAATCAAGGCCACAAAGAGGCCCTATCACTTCAGAACTTTACATAACTTTTTAAAGCACAGATAATGATCTTAATTTTCATAAATCTATATTAGGTATAGCCCTTTCCAGGGAAAAGTTACATTAAATCTCAAAAATACCTCTGTTTCCTGCTTCGCTGTGATTTAGAAGTTTCTTCGTAAGGGTTTTGAAATATATCCAAAAATATTGGTTCAAACTTTTTGAAAATCACAGTTGACACTTCAAAGTTTCTCTCCAGCCTCTCCACTCGCTCTCGGAATTCCTGTGGTAGATTTGACATGTCCATCCACTTCTTCATTTTGCTGAAAAACTGAATTAAGCTTAACAGAAAAAAGAAAAGTCTGCTTTATTTTGAGCTTTAACTAACTTCCTTTATTCTCAATTTTTTAAAAAGCCAAAATGCAACATATTTACTCCTTAATGACTAATTTGATTAATACATAGGTTTATCATTTACTTTGATAGACTCCCAAACTGTATGTATTGTAAGCTTTTCGCCTGTTATCACTTTGGTCTTTCTCCTTGACTCTCTTTAAGGCACAGGCATGGAAACACTAATTTTATTTAAAGGCTGCCAGCATAGCTGTGTCAGCTAGGGGAGGGGTAGAAAGGAAAGAGCACGCGCAGCTCTGCGTGTGTCAAGGGGGAGGCAGGAGAGGCAGCAAAACCACAGACAAGAGTCTATGCCTATCAAAGTTACCTACGCAAAAACCCGTTAATTGTAGGTGTAATTACATTAGCAAACCCCCCTCTGGCACTTCAGCTGAGAACAGGTCTTAAAGCGGAACGAGGAACATTCCGAGCTCTGTCACCTCGGGTCAGAGCTACAGCGGCAAGGGGAGCTGCCTGCCAGAAAGCCCCCGCGGTACGTAAATATTTGTGTGATCGCACACTTCTGTGCTCCCAGAACACCGTACGACACGGCCGTCAACACGACATCTAGCGACTTGGCCTAAGTCCCGAGTCTTATCTGGATTGCTAACAGAACATTCAGAGGTCTTGTTTGCGTTTCAATTAACTACAAAAAGGAGAAGAAATAACCGGCGTGGGTGGAACAACTGCTGATCCGACGTGGGTGGTTTTTCAAAGGCTCAAGTTGAAAATTACGTATTTGCATCTTACTTCCACTTTTAACACCAGAGGGTTTATCGCTTTTATACTGTTACCTCGGGACACGCATTTTGCGGCGCTTGGAGCCGCGAGAAAAGGAGCGGGTACCCGAGCTAGAGCTTTAGCGGAAGCAGCCAGCCAGCCAGCGGGCGGTGCGCGGCGCAGCCGGCAACCAGCAGCCCGGGGGAGCTCACCTCAGCCTGGCGGAGCGCAGGATCCTGGTCAGCGACACGCCGTTCCCCTCCATCAGGCCGCTCCCCACGGTGGGCACCAGGCTCTTGCGGCAGGCGACGTAGAGGGCG
>NW_008795704.1:650357-703705 GCF_000699145.1 Aptenodytes forsteri | reverse complement strand
GCCCGGTGCTCGCCGGGAGCGGGCGCCGGCCGTCCCCGCGGGCAGGGGCAGCTCCCGTACCCCCTGGAAGGGGTTCGCGTGAGCCGGAGCCTGGGTGCAGAGATAGGGGATGTGGTTTCAAACCCGCGTAATGTTGGAGGGTACTTTAACCACCATCTTACGCTTCGTTTCGAGTCCGCTGCTGCTGCTGCAGGTCTCTGCCTTGACTGAGCTGCGGGCAGGTCGTGGGACAGAGGAAACGTGGAGCAAGCCCAGAGCAAGCCGAGCTTTCTAGCTGGGGGGTGAAACCCCCACCCTGCTCATCGGTACCTTGAACAATGTGATGCTCAGAGGCGAGTTCACGAGCAGCTGTAGGAACACAGCCCCGGTGTCCCCCGCTCACGCAGCAGCTTCTGGCCTGCCCTAAGTCATGGTCCGACACGCGCTGGGTTTAGTTTCTTTTAAAATGTTTCTTCGCAAAGCCCAGGAATCATTTAGTGGGAAGCCACGGGCTGGCGGAGCCAGTCCCTCACCGAGAACCAGCTCAGCTCGGTGCTTTCCAAAATGTTACTTCCCCTAAAAGCCAGCTTTAATCCAACACCTAAATGTGTTTTTAAAAAGATTTGCTGTGAGAAGAAGGAAAACTGACTGCCGTGAAAAGCCAGGAAATGCATTTAATTGCTGATAATTAGGCTATGCAGTCAGAGTCCTGCAGTTGTATTTATTCCTTCAGGAACAAAGATGTGCCTTCCTTGGAGGGACCCAAGCTCTGCTTTTTGTGCATCTGTTCCTTTATTAGAAATCTCTGCCCTTTTTTTGAGAAAAGAAAAAAAAAAGTCACTGTGGGATTTTTCTTTAAAAATTTATTTTGTCTTTCTAAATGGTACAGGCTATTCCTGTAAAGTGTCTCCTTTTGCTACAACATATCCAACTGAAAAATGTAATGGCCAAATGCTTGGCAGGAGCCAAGAGAGATGAGCAGACACGCTGCAGAGCATCTGCTACGACTCCTGCTCCCCTCAGTTGCTCGTCCGTTGCTGCTGTTCCTTGACACCCCCCCCGAGGGCTGGTGCTGGTCTTGCACAGACCAATGCTTTCAGTGAGACTGGGACTGAACTCCAGGCTAAACCAGTAACGTCACATCCCCATCCGGACCACTGGCAAACGGGAGCCAGGTAACAGTGCCGAACGGAGCCGTTCCTCTACGTAAAATCACACTGGAGGGCTAACGAGGCAAGACGGGAGTGGGACCGATTTTCTACTGGGCTGGAGATCCTGCATTGTTTTATGCCTTTTGAGGTGAAATCTGGATTCTCCAGGAATTAGTGCTGCCTCGGCACCACACGGATGGCCTTGAGCCACCCCGGGTGCACCGTGAAACCGCAAACGCCCCAAAAGCCACAGCAGGAGACTGAGGATGATGCTTCCAGACCAGCTACACAAGCTGTAAAGGGCATGTCGTGCACGTAGCTGGGAAGGGAAATGAGAGGTAAGCTGGATTTCTCTTACCACTAATTTTCCAGAGTTGCTGCTCTGCCAGCCGCTGGGCCAGCTCCTTGCCTGGCAGCGCTGCCCGTCTGCCCGGCGCCTGCGGCTGAGCACCCTGCCGTCCTGGCCAGCCGGCGACCGTGGGCTGCTGTACGCTGGCACACATGGTGCAAAGCACTTGGGGACCACAAACAGTGCTTTTACCTGTTTGGTAAAACGCTTGATATTGCTTTAGAGTTGTAAAAAGCGATGAGAATTAGTGGTCTCGTGACTCAGCCCGTGCTCCACAGCCCTGGAGCTGAAGTGGCTCCTGAGGAGGTGGAAAATACAAATGCACTGAAAAGCTCAGGTTTTATTTGATACAAACCAAATGTCATTAGAGGAACTGCCCTCTGCTCACTGCCAGCGGAGATTTTGGACCCAAACTCCTTGCTTATAACTCTGTCAAGACACCAGAGCTGCGATGTCTGCCCTTAGGGCAGGTAACGCTCACCCAGCCGTAGTTCAGTGCTGAGGGAAATCCTGAACAACCTTTTTGTGACCATAGAGAGAATGAAAGATCCTGCCTAAATGTGCAATGATACTTTTCTATTCTGTGTTCTATCAGATAAAAATCGGGCAGGGACAGAAGTGCAGAGATGAGTGGCTGCAGGGTGTCTTACTCCCTCACGCTCCGGGAAAGGGCACCTGTATCCTGCAAAACAAAACCCAAAGAGAGAGCTGTGCCTGCCAGCGCCCCGTCCTCCACAACCACATCCACTCACTTCTTACCAGAAGGTGAACAACACACCTCATCTGATGAGACAGAGCACATCGCGGCCGCCATCAACTTTACAGCATAAATGCCAGAACGAATGCTTCTCCATGTACCAAGGGGCTGCCTGGTTTCTGCAGATCCTTCGAGCAAATATTCTGCATTAATGATGCCAGGGTGGAAGGCTGCAGTGTGTGGAGCCAGAATTCAAAGGGAGACTCGGGAACTGGAAATTCAGAGTTCACACCATCGTTTTGCCTCCTCTGCCCCTGTCCAAGCGGTATCTGATGCCTCTTCTGCCCGGTGCTTTCCTGTTTCTCCCACCAAATAGATGCAGCAACGAAATTCCAGCACAAGGTGTTTATGCAAGGGCAGGGAGAGCAAGCAAAAACTCTTGGTTTACTCTACCTTTTTTCCTGGACCTTAGAGAAATTATTTAGCTTTTCCTGTGCATCTGTTTATTCATCTGAAAAACTGAATTAATACCTACTTTTCTAAAGCATGAGATCCTTACATTGAGATTTATGACAAGCATTTATTTGGCACCTATTAGCATTTTACAAGGCTTAGATGGAGGCGATTAATACCTCAGCAAGAGGAACCGAACACCTCTGCTGCTGGGAAGTGCCGCGTAAGTGCAAAACTGGTACGGGGGGATCTTGTGACCGGTCTCTGGGCTTCTGCCCATCCTCCGGATGGAGCAGGTCAGCAGAGAGCCCCTGCGCACTATCGCGTGCTTAAACTGGCCGTGGAGCTTGGGCTGCTCCAGTGATCTTGCAACCCACGCGGGAGGGCGAGTTAACCCACACAGCACGGCGAGTTAACCCACACGGCGCTGGGTGAAAGAGCCGCTGGCCGCAGCGGGGGGGGGGTTTAGCCTGGTAACCTCCTTCCGTGGCAGGAAAAGCTGGTGAGCCAGCTGCAAGCAGCCCTTCCCCAGAGTAACACGCACGAAGAGGAACCCTAAAGAAGGGAGAAGTCCGCTGGGTTCGACAGCTTCTCAACGGATTTGTGCTGAGAAAAAGGCAAGTAACGTTTATCACTGAGTCAGGTGAATTAAACATTCACATATATTTGCTGAAAAAAATTATATACATCTGTAGCAAGGCTCTGCCAAGTTTGAAAGATAAGCATCATCTAGTCACTAAATTAAAAAAATAAAAATCTGACTTTTAAATCTTTTTCTTTTTATCCATGTTCAAGAGCACAGACAGTTTATTTTGTTAGCACATTTGGTGACGAATGTATGTTTGTGTGAGTAGCCATGAAAACCGGTGAAAATTTGGCATTTGTTTTGGATATGATGGAAAATAAGAAGAAGCCGCTTACGCCTTACAGTCTAAATAATCCACAGAGTATATCGGGTTGCAAAAGGGTCACAAAGTAGCAGTCAAAGAGAAGCCTAAACACCCAGAGACGTTGCATACATGTCTGATAAGGAAGAACAAGGCATAGAGCATGCTGGCTAATTAAATATATTTCACTTTAAACCCTGTTCCTTACGTGTGTAACCCTGGGAAAACCATCCCGTAACAAGAAATGGACTCTGAAGAGATTTCTGTATCCATTCACAGTAAGGCTTTGAAGATATATGAAGTTTTATAGCATTTGTATTTTAAGGATTTAGGGCAAGTACATGTTCTTCTACTGAATAAAAAGAAAGTTAGTACTTAAAAGGTTCAAAAATATATCAATCGTGATTTTTTTTTTACATAAATAAATTATATTGATTTTGGATTTAACAGCTGAAAAAACCCTTTCTGCTTCCACTGGAGGCAAAACTGAACAAAATGTTAGTTAAATAAGAAATGGACTCTGAAGAGATTTCTGTATCCATTCACAGTAAGGCTTTGAAGATATATGAAGTTTTATAGCATTTGTATTTTAAGGATTTAGGGCAAGTACATGTTCTTCTACTGAATAAAAAGAAAGTTAGTACTTAAAAGGTTCAAAAATATATCAATCGTGATTTTTTTTTTACATAAATAAATTATATTGATTTTGGATTTAACAGCTGAAATCTGCTTCTCTGCTTCCACTGGAGGCAAAACTGAACAAAATGTTAGTTATAGCAGCATTTCTAAGAAATCTGTCGATAGTGATATATCTATGCTAGGATTTAGGGCAAGTACATGTTCTTCTACTGAATAAAAAGAAAGTTAGTACTTAAAAGGTTCAAAAATATATCAATCGTGATTTTTTTTTTACATAAATAAATTATATTGATTTTGGATTTAACAGCTGAAAAAACCCTTTCTGCTTCCACTGGAGGCAAAACTGAACAAAATGTTAGTTAAATAGAGATAGCAGCATTTCTAAGAAATCTGTCGATAGTGATACAGTATCTATGCTACAAGGATGTTATTAAATAGAACACATTTAATTATCCGGGGGAGTTGCATTATGATTGGTTACATACTTAAAAAAAAAAAATCATCCAATGCAGTAAACTGGGAATAAATTCCGTGAAAATATAAACCAAATGCTTTTTAGACCATGGGTAACAGACTTCTTTGAGATGCTAATTTTAACATGTACATAATTTATAATCCCAAATGTATAAAAGACAATGACAAAAAGCATCATAAATAAATAATGCAAACTGAAATAGTTATGTCAAAACATTTGGACCATCTGATAAATTAGCAAAACTGTAACAGAAAATAAGTAAAAAATACAGTAAATCGTGACAACCAAATGTGAAACCAATTACTAGCACGCTCCCAACTCCCTCACCAGCCTGCCTTTTATCTCACTGCTGCACCACCGTGGGTTTATTTCAAGTCTCAAACCATGAGCTGCAAATAAGAACAAGCCCAAGTGAAAGAAAAATTAAACAAGGAGTGAGGGGAAGGAGAAGTAAGAAGAGTTGCCTGTGGAGGTGTCTCAGTACCCAGAGCTGCGGGGGGCTGACGACATTAAAACCTGTCCATTTAAAATGCAGACGTCAAAATCATTTGCCAATGGGGGTGGGACTCGGAAACACTGTTCAACAGCAAACGGAATGGAAAGAAGAAGCCAAGGTCATCTCTTCACAGTCTAACGCTAGAAAAGAAGAAACTCAAGCTTTGAAAGTCTCAATGGTCCTTCTTAGAGGACTCCCCAAGTAGGAAAGCCGGCCTACAGCCTTTTCCGTGTTTGCTGAAAGGACGTTGCTTCTGGGGTAAGGAGTGGAAAATATAAAAACTCAAAAAGCCTCAGTGTTCATTATAAGAGCATTAAAATCAGTGTGGCCTGTTCACAGCTGGAAAAAAATACCTTTACAGCACTTCTAATGCCATAGATGAGAACTAACGCCATAGAGGAGAACTGAAGACTAGCAGAATGATGAAGAAACTGGTAGCTACAGGTACAGTAATCCCAAAAAAGTCATGCAAGATGTGCAAAACCTTTCCAGCTCAAGCTGAAAAGTTCTTGTAACTATCGAGGAAAGGGCAACTAAACTCCACTTAACGTAAAACCAAACTTTGGTTTTAAAAAATACAAAAGAATGTCTACGTCATATTTTCACTCGCTGCAGTTTGTCTCCAAACCTTTGAGGTGGGGGTGATAAAGAAATTATATCACTACCAGTTACGCTTTTTCCTTTCAAAGAAATGAATATATGCATTTTCAATCATTAGTTATATACTTCTGTCTATACTACTATTCTAGTAACCATGATAAAATAGGGAAATACTTTAAATCAAAAATACACATTAGCACTTACTATAGCTGTGCTTTTTACCCCCAAATACAGGCTTTTTCGTTCAGTGTCGCTGTAGACAGAAATACCCTTGTCTGCGTGTAGACCAAGAGGTAAAGACTTTTCTTTTGCTCTTGTTTTTTTGCTGCTTTTTCTTCTCAAAGGAGTGAGCAATTTGGGGGGGTGACCGAGTACTGGATTTGCTATCGTCGGCTGGGATGAACGACTGGAAAAACAGAACGAGAATTCGGTGCCTCCCATACTAGCTAGACAACACTGTTTATCTAATAAAGTGGCAAGACCCTGCAACTATTAACATGTAGTATGTCACCAGAGTTTTTTCTGACAGGGAATTAGGTAGATAATATTACTCATGGAAACACAGGTTTATGAAGGCGGAGCGGGGCAGGAGGGTAAGTAACAAAGAGTTTATGGGATAAGAAACTCACAAGCCACAATCTTTTTGTGTTTTTTTTCAATGAAACAAAAGTTCTAATTGGTATCGCGAGCCGCTGCACGCTCCTCCTCTGCTGGTCCGTCCTGCTCTTTCTCTGCCGACAAAGGCGGTGTTTGCTCTGTACAGTTTTGACTGTTTGCAGCTTCTTTTTCCGGCAGCGAGACAGTTTCTGGCTCTGGGTTTGCCAATTCCCCTTTCGCTTTCTTTCTCTTCCGCTTCTGGCTTTCCAGGTTCGCTGCCTCCGAGTGTCTGGTTTGCTGTATGCCAGGCAGCGCCATGCCAATGCCAGGGGAAAGAAACATTGAGGGATAGATCAGTCCAGGAGACATCCCTGGGATAAGAAACGGGTTAAAAGCTACAGGACTACTGGTAGTTATTGCGGATTCTGTCTGATTAGAAAACGAACTAGGACCAGGCTTATCTTCCGAGAGAGTTTCTTTTTTCACATCCTGGCTACTCTGTTTATCCTCAGTAGCTTTCTCTGCGTTGGCTGTACCACTTTTTGTTGTGCTTGTTAACGAAGTCGGAGCAGTTGCAGTACAAGTAGTTGTCATGGGGGGGTTGAGAAGTCCTCCAACGCCAAACATCTGTGGTACAGTAGCCATGCCCGGCAGCATCATGGGCAACATATTCAGGGTGCTTTTCACATCCTCGCCGGCGGGCACTGCTGCAAATCCAGCAGGAAACCCAACCAGCCCGGTCAGAGGGATCCCTTGCATGTTTCTCATGTTCTGAAGTCCTACTAGATCCATCCCAGCAATCAGTCCGTTCATGAACAATGGTCCCATTCCAGAAGAAGAATCTGCTACAACGCCGGGGCCTTTAATGAGTTCGCTTCGGGGCCTCCTCCCCCTCCGGCGGGGCCCTGCGTCTCGGAGCACAGGCTCGGTTAGGATGCGATTGAATTTGCTTTCCGGTAAGTAGCCCTGAAAACGAACACACACAACAGAAAACACGTGACAGTTATTACTGCATCAAAGGAAATCTGGCTTTTCTGTGCTCGCATCTGCATCCCAGATGGTGTCAGCACAGAAACATTTGCCTACATGATATGGAATTTGAGAGGTACACACAACTTTTCCCCAAGGGATGCTGCCAAATGCAAAACACCCTCGCCCTGCCCTAGCATGATACTGCAGCGTCAAAGTGCACAGGGAGGAAAGGAGGAAGCACATTTTTACCCCGCATTTTCACCCGAGCCGTCAGCATAGGCTGTTCACAACACGAGAAGCACCGGGACAGCTCTGTGTCAGATGCCAACTTAGCTCCCCTTCCAGCTTTAATCGTGGCTTCAGCAACAGGTGAAAAATCATGTCTTTTAGATGTGAAGGGCCAAATTTTCAGTGCTCTGCAGGACAGCAAAGCTGCATGGGATGACATACAGAGAGTGGACATGCTGTCTGAGGAGCTCCTGGTTAGAACTTCGCTGAGACGCCAGGAAGGTTCTTCTAGGCATTCAGATATGGGACCAAAACCCAGCGGCCACAACTGGGCGAGACTGTCCGGTTACACAGAGCAGCGTGGGGGGATCCGTAGTGCAGTTTAAAACTCCATTTTTCAGCATCCTCATCACAGACATTGAAACATTTCCCTTCGTGGCTCCCTTGAGTTTCAGTATCGCCGCTCTTTGAACCGTTTCCAATAATAGATTTAGGTAGGAAAAGTACTTCCCATTGACACCTGCAGTGCAGAAACTTGAATCAAATGACCCTGGCAGTCTGCACAGCACAGCTACTGCCCAAAGAGGGAGAATCTTCTGCTCTGTTCCCACTGGCACATGGGAAAACCTGCATGGGACCATGACCGCGCCTGGGCTCTACGCGGCAGCTGACGCCATGCTCCCGCCCAAGCGCCTGGAGTAGCCAGACGTCCCTCCGCATGCACGTGCCAGGACGGATGTGCCCTCGCCAAAAGCAAAGTGCTGATGGGGCTTGGGGGTGCAAATGCTAACGGGCATGCAGCCGCCGAACCAGGGTATGTGAGCGGGTGCCCGGGGCGGTGGCCAGGCACACAGCTATTCCTACTGGCAAAGAGACCGTCCCCTGCAAACAAAGGTAAGGAATAGCTGCCAGCTCACATGGGTGCTGGCCGCCCAGACGGGGCACTGACGCCAGCCCAGACGTGGAGCTGTTTCCTGGGGAGTGGGACAAACCATGCCAAATCTCCAGCGCTAATTAAAAGCAAATTTGAGAGCAGTACAAATCTCTAAGCCAACTGATTCCCCTTCCAGCCCCCCGTAAGGGCATCACACAAACCACTGCAGCCACAAAACCAGGGAGCAGGCGAGAGGGACCGTAGGGAGAAGTCCGGATAAGGCCAGCCCACAGGGCGGGGAAGGGCGAACTGGCAGCACCCGTGTGCCGGAGGGAAGAGCGCTCCTCCTCCTCAGGGTCTGCCATGCACCGGGGCAGGGACTGGCTTGACGAACAGGGTGAATGAATGCGGCAAGGGTCAGCTCTGTCCTGCCCCTCTCCCTGCCGCTGTCTGAGCCTTCAGGCCTGGTGACCTCTGGGGCCTTTAGTGGGCTGAGGTCTGCGCAGGCAGAGTTTGCAGGAGCTGATGAAAAGCCTTGGCTGAGGGTATTTTTGAAAATTTGACCCGCGAGAATGTGTTTTGTACACTCCCTGCCATCCAGCACCCGAGGTGGATTACTGCTCCTATGGCATTTCTCTTGCCCCTGCTATTTCGAAGCATCCCGAGGCTTTCTGGACAGTCACCCTGAGCCCTGTTCCCAGGGTGCTGACCCCCTTCTCTCCTTCCCCTGGCCGCACCGCTGAGCTGTGGCACGTGCCCAACCTCCCTCTCTGCCATGAGTGCTCCCGGTGCTGCTGGCCCTGCAGCTATCCCCTCCTGCGTGTGCAGCTGAGGTCCTGCCTCGCAGCTCCCAGATCCTCACTGGAGAAAGGTTGTGGGGATGGGGAGGGGAAAGAAAAGATGACATGATACAGATTTCTCCAAAAGCTCTAACTTACTGAAAGCTTAACAATGTCAGCCCAGTCAGCTGCAACAGCATACTCCAAGTTTGCATCAAGCCACCTTGGCAATTCCTTCAATGCTGGTGCTGTGGCTCCCCCTAACTATAAAACACAGCAGAAGGATGACCTCTATTGCAGAAAGAGTTATGTAAAATAATACAAGAAATACGATTAAACTTCCCTTAGCTCCTTGCTTTGGGCTGCAATTTGGCTGTGGCAGAGACTCTTCCCTTGCTACACATCTTTGCAGGACGCGGTATGCGCCTGCTGCCTCCAGACACACAGTTCAGGGAGAAAAGGCAAGTTCAGCCTCTGTGGCCTGTCCCATCGCTCTCCCCATGAACAAGCGATGGGGATAGAGCTTCTATAAAAGCCATGCTCAGAACTGGACAAACCCACCAATTCACCCAGGTCTCCAACGGCCATCGTGGGTGTGACAGAGGGAAACACAGATGTAGCTGAAACAGCCTCTTTCTGCCTCACTCTTTAGTTTTGGTTTTAGATGTGATTAATGTCACATCACCTTCTGACCTAGTGCAGTCCTGGGTGTGTTTGGGTGGAAAGTATCTCTAAACTTCCCCTCTCATTCAGAGAGGTGAATATCAGTGCACTGGAGATTAAACTGCAGACAAGTAAACCCATGCTCCTTGCTCAGTAAGCAAGAAAAAGCCCTTTAAACCCTCCACTTCCCGCATGCCCAGCACTTGGATGGTTATTGGTATGCTCTGCCTGTACCTCGTAAGGAGGAACAAAACAGAGATATTTGCATGGCAATATTACAATTTGTGGCATATTGCAGTGAATTCAGGGGGAACAATCAAATCCGGAACGGGAAGCACCAGCCAGGGCTGTGCCAATGGTGGCTTTAAAGCCAAAGGCTGAATCCCCTTGCTATTGCAGGGTCTGTGTACCCTGGCAAGGGTGGACACTCAGACTTTCCTTACTTCAAAGTCACTTATTTCGCAGGTCTGTGTCCCCTCGGGCACACACGTGTTACAGGATAGTGTAGATCAGTGACGTGTTCCAGATTTCTGTCCCATCCACAGGCTTCTCTGGATTAAATCTGGCCCCCAGTGAGCTTGGGGTCTGCTAAGCATTTTAAGACACCAAGGGCAAAGCACAGAACAGGCCTTCGCTTACCCGCCGTCCGGTACCCTTATGTACCACAGGCACCCGCTCCTCTCCCGTGAGTGAGTTAATGTCCAATTTGCTGGGGTCCTTGCAGCGTTGCCTCCTCTGCTTGGGCTTGTCTGAAAAATTCTGGAGTGCAAACAAGACAACATTAATGAGACTAGATGGCCTAATGAGCCTGGACGGCTACAAGCCCTGCAGGAGAGTGACACAGATGAGCTCCCAAGGGACAGAGGGTCCCTGCAGACTTGGGTGGGAGCAGCACGAGTGGCACAAGCTGGTCTCTGCCACAGGGCCAGCTCTTAAATGAGGACAACTGATTTTTGTAGGTATAAAGGGGTTTTCAGTGTACCCCACTTAGACTGCTCCAGCCCTTTCTAACTCCCCTCCAGTCCTAAAACTGTAACTTGCTGCCCATTCATATACGTGCATCTGTAAACGAGGCGCTAACTACAACTAGGAAAGAAAGAGAGAACAGGTCTGTGTGTGCCATCTCGTGTCAGTCTGATACAGCTACCCACTTCTCACCAGCTCATCTGTGCTTTGTTTTGCTCCTATTTCAGCTGTTCCCACCACAGAGCTGCTGCACCATGTTTCTTTGGGATCAGAACCCTTCAGGACCGCAACCTACAGAGTTACAGTTGAGTTGTTGCACACCCACTGTGTGCACCGAGTCAACGTGCCTGCAGAGATGTAGCATTATAATGAACTACTGCAGGCTCTGATTCCTGAAAGTCAAAGAAAAGACCCTGAGCTTGGTCTGTCCTTCAACAAGCTGAGCTGCTGCAGTACCCCAAAGCAGCTTTCAATCCATCCTACCTGGAGAGAGGACACCCGCCCTGACAGGGGAGACCCTGCAGGGTTGGCCCAGGGCACAGGGGGCTTGCTGGGAGCAAGAGGTTCACCAGCGGCATGGCCAGACTGGGCGAGCTCCAGTAAGCCCCCATGGAGGGCAAGGGCAATGGAAAGGCGTGGGAAGGCACCTCCACGCCTGCTCCACCATCTGACTGCTTCTTGCAGTGCTACTGGGAGTCTGGCCTTGGGCACAGAGCTGCATCTATCTCTGGACTTTGAAAAGCAATGGCCATCCTGCCTGAGCAAACGGTGGGCTCCACATCTCTCATCTCTAACGAGCTCCAAAACACTAACGGCTTGCCTGTACTCCAAGCTCCAGGGAATCCCTGCCTCAGGCACACAATCCTCCAGGACCAAGATGTACAGTCTTTTATGTAATACCACCACATTTCTTCCTACTCTGTTTTACAGCCTGTGCTCTGCCTACCACATGGTCTAATAGGCTAAATAAGCTGAAACTTGGAGCAAACCAACCCGTGAAACCAAGAGGCGGGTGCTTATGAGACGGCAAGAAGAATCAGACAGACTTTGCCCCCCACCCTCTGCCACTCTGCTTTCTGACGGCGCCTGCGGCCATGCAACCACAGCCTTTGCAGCCTGCAACACAGCCGCTTTGGTCCAGTTTTTAAAGCGAGGAGGTTTCCTCTTGTCTGGGAACCTTATTTAATACAACAGCACTGCCTAAAATGACCCCAGGTGAAAGGGAGTAACACAGACAGACCTCGAGCATCCCAAATCCCTTTTCCCATTTCTCTCCCCATCCCTGGTGCTTCTGGAAGACATTGGACTAATTGTGCACTGGGCAGACGGATGCACTGGAGCTGGAGAACGGACCTTGGGGCATGAGGACGCAGCTCAGCAAGTGCCTTTCACTGCTGTACAGGGAACCGTGCCCGCCTCCCAAACATGTGATGAGCCTCCCAAACAGCCCTGATGAACACCACAAGCCACAGTACAGGGAAAAAGGCTGCATTTTGAGACACTTCATGGAAGCCCTGAACTCAAGAGCAACTGCAGAAAACCTAACACAAAGGGCAACACACAAGGCAGACAGACACACACGTGCCACTGAAGGCCACCCTTACTGTGCCAAAGCCGGGAACGTCGAGTGTGTAGTCGGACTGCTGACGGAGCCAGTCAAGGAGACTCTTATTTGGGACAGCCTTCTCTGCTTGGCTGCCTGCAGCTGGGACTGGCTGTGGAGTTGAGGTAGCAGCAACCGATCCATCGGGGAGGGGACTGTTCTGGGGGGGCTGCGGCTGGTCTTCCTGAACATCCTGACATGGAGGGAGGAGCAGGGAGAGCCCATCAGCAGCACGTGGTGATGCATGCGCACCCAGATAAGCAGAGCTCCCAAAGCAGGTCATCTGCTCCCATCACACAGATTAATCCACATATTCCCAATACCTGTTCCTTAAATTACCACCCACCACCGCATTACACTTCCACTCCGTCCCCAGCACTGGTGGCATGGAGGGCAGAGGGAGCTGGGAGATGCTTCTGAACTCACCTGGAAACACCCTGTTCACCCACAGGACCAACTTCCCCCCAGATCACTCCTAAAAGTGGTCTAGAGGGACTGGTCTTGCTCCCAGATCCCCAGCCTTCTTTGAGTGGATCCCAGGTTAGAAGGAGAAAGGGTGCAGGCAGGCTCTTGGCCACAGCTCCAATGCAGTAAAGGACCTTTCCTCATGTTCTCTAACCCTAGACACACCCTGAGGTGGGACAGCTGCTTTTGATAATGCTTAACAGGACTCAAACACTCCAGGCAGAGTGCTGCAAGCCAGAGGGAAAACTTCCCTTCCTCCCTGGATACTTCCGCTCCTGCCTGCTCCAGCACAAGCCAAGCTGTCCTGGAGGAGGTCCCGCATTGTCATTGGCAGCAGAGCTTGTAGGGGAGAGCTGGACCATGAGACAAATTGTGCTGACTCCATCAGGGCCATGTGAAAGGGGGGAGCATCAACCCACCTGCAGCCTGGTTGGAAGAGGCCTCTCCTTCAAGAAGATGAGGTCCATCCCTTCTACATTTTTTCTCCTGCCCCGTCTCCTCCTCATGGCAGCATCGTCTCTTCGGAGGCTGCCGTTTACAATTTGTCCTGTGACAGGATGGATTAACCCTGCCTGGAGGATGCCAGACAAGTCCATGCCCAAGGAACCCTGGAGGGTGTTCACGGTCCCCAGTTTGGGCATGTTTGTGTTCAGAGGAAAAGGAGAGGAGTTCCCCGGGGACCCGTCAGAGGCTCTGGACAAGTCCACCGCTGTGTCACGCCAGCCGTTCAGCACAATGGGTGGATGAACATGGGTTGCTGCTAGCTGCTCCAAGCTCCTCTGCTTGGCATCTCTCTCCATCTCGAATTCATAGGGCCTCCTGTGCTTCCGCTCGTCCTTTGCAAAGGCAGGGGTCAGGAAACCTTCCTGTGTGTATCAAAGCCATGGAGAGGGTTACGGCTGCTTGCGCACTGCCCAGGGACCACAGCTCTTCGAACCAACACAGTTAATGGTCAGGCTCTTCTGCCTCTCCACAGGAGCCCTGAAGGATGCTCTTTCCCTGGGCACATCACACCTCTCTTTCCCTGTGTGGGGATGGTGCTGGAGCACCCTCACACACACTTTGATCTCCCAAGGTGCTATAACCCTGGGTGCTCCGCCAGCTTCTGGGCAACCAGGCTGGGGTCCCAGGCCAGCAGCTTCTGCCTCTGCACTGTGTCCAACAGTGAGAGGAGATGAGAGAGAGCTGGTGACTGACGGGGCAGTGCCCTCTCCTGCACCCTTTCCTTTGGGACACCAGGGCAGTGTCCCCTTTTCCCCCTGACCATGCCGGGTGCTCCAGTGCTGACTTTGGAAACATCTCTGCAGCCACAGGAGCTGCAGAGCTGTCGCAGAACAGCCACCTTCCCAGGACGTGAGCAGGGCTGGCAGGGGGCTGAGAACACAGAGACCTCACCAGGAGCCCTCAGTGGAGGGGACCAAGTGGCTTAAGCCATGTGTTATACACCACAAGCGGCACCAAGAGGCAGTGAAAACCCAGGCTCTGCTTGAAAAACTCCTGAGCACTTCTGGGCAATGCTTCACCCCAGAGTCCCAAGCCTGTCCCTGCCTGAGGGCCCCCCTCACCTTTTGTACCTGTGAGATTAACACCCCATTATTGAAGCTGGGATCAGGGGCTTCTGACTCAGCAAAGCTGTTCCTGCTGCCGGCATTGCTGGCTACCGCTGGAGCTGTCAGCAGGCTTTGTGTCTCAAACTGCTGGCTGGAGGAAGGCCACTTGCCCTTCAGGATGGCATGGCAGATGTTGTCAATGCGGTTGATGATCACACGGTCCTGCAAACAGAATCAGACGGTGTCAGGCTGGGACTCGAATGACTGACTCGTGTATGTCATCTCAGGATTAAAGACAGCGCCAGCCCTGGTGACCTCAGCTCAGCGGGGAACTACTTTGGGGCAGGCATATCCACGGCACGGGTGCTTGGGAAGAGCACCCCAGTTAGAGCATCCACGGGGAGCTGTGTGCGGAGGACCAGGAGGCAGAGCTGGGGCTGTGTGAGCCACTGCTGGTCAGGATTACGCAGTAACTCTCCCAATACAAACAGTGTCAATTTTAAACTCACCTTAGGCCACTCAGAGAAGGAGTAAAGTGTCTTCTCCTGCAGCAGCTGGGCGATGGTCGGTGCCCGGGCATCCTGAAGGTCATCCATCTCCCCAGGCAGGACAGAAGCAGAACTCTTGCTCTCTTCCTCCAAGTACTTCTCTGGACCATCTGAGAAAGCGACAGAGAACAGAGCCCATCACCGCTCTGCCTCTCTCACCCTCTCGAGGTGGGAGCAACTCCTCACACCTTCCCACCCCAGTGCCCAGCTGGCTCCACAAGGGTTCTATTCCGCAACCAGCCACCAAGAAACGCAGCAGCTCTGGGTCACGGCAGGTGGCCCACGCTGCTCAGGAAGGGTCAGCACTCCCCTGGGCTGAGTCTGGAGGGCTTGTATTGCAGTGGCCGCCATCCCTGACCATCCCCATACCCCAGGTGGGCAAGGAGGAGGGCACATGCCTTTCCAGAAGAAGCTGGTCGCCAGGCAGTGCCCTGTGCCAGGAAGGGAAGGGCGTCCTGCATTCCATGGGATGCTTACAGCAGAAGAGCTGCTGGGGCCCCGGTTGGGGGGTTCTGGCCAGCCCTGCTGGCAAACACAACCACCAACCCTTTGTTCCCCAATCACATCAGCTAGAGGGACCCCAGCTCCTGCAGAGGGGAGGCTGCTCCGGGGGCTCGGCAGCCCCAAGGCTTTGGCTCTGCAAGGCAGACAGCAGGTCCCTCCCACCCCAGCCGGAGGTGACTCTCAACCAGAGGGAGCTCTCAGGACCGTACCTTGACTCTGGCTGCTGCTGGCTTTCTCCCCCTCATCTCTGTTCTCACACTCTTCTTGCTTCACCCCCTGGGGCTCGGGGTGCAGGGCCTCTCTGCAGCCTGCCTGCCCCTCAGCCCCTTGGCCCCAGGCCTCCCCGCCACCACGGGGGGGCTCTGCCCCTGGGGCCCCCAGCAGAGGTGCAGGCAGGCTGAAAGCCTGGCTCTGAGCCTGGCCTGGTGAATGCTGCAGGGTGCTCTCCTCATCCAGGACACGGTCCTCCCTACCCTTTGGCCCAGGCTCCCCCAGCCCTTCGTGCGTCCCCAGCCCCAGGGACTCTCTCTCGCCATTCACGTCTTCTGGGCACGTGCCCTCAGGTGTGGGGAGTCCAGAGCTCTGCTCCTCACCCCCTAGTTCATTAGCCTCAGGGTCACAACCGGCCCTGGTCCTGGGACCACTCAAGCCTTCCACAACATCTGCTGCTGCCTCAGAATTATCATCGTCCTCTTCTTCCTCCTCATCTTCCTCACTGTGGCTCTGACTTGGCCCTGACTTTGCCTCCATTCCTTTCTCCTGCAGCAGATTGATGAACCTCTGCTCAGGAGGAACCTTTATTTCATAGTTATGAAGACTGGGACTGTAAAGCCCCACACTTATGACCCCTTCCATGGAACCATGCTCAGGCAGCACTGGCGCAGGGCTGGTGAGATCTCCCTTCTGCTGCAAGGCTTCGCAGAGCTCTGCTGGGACGCTCCGCGAAGGGTCGCTTTCGGGGGTAGAAGGTGAAGGCTCAGCTTCCTCGTTCTGACTGTCCATTCGGTCACAGCCCACCTGCAAACCCTCTAGGAAGGGAGTCTCTCTCATGGCATCTGCATCGCAGCTAGACGGATCCTCGTCCCCGTCTAGCTTGCCCTCAGAGAGTTTAGCAACACTGCTTCCAACATCTGTGCAACTTGGGCTGTCTCGGGCAAGGGAGCTTTGCTCGCTGTTACAGGCCTTCTCATCGTACATCATGCACACCAATGAGTCTGGCAGAGAGCTCTCATCATAGTTACTGGAAATTATGTCCCGGACTTTAGACATGAATGTTTCACAGTTTGCATCCGGCAGACTGCCCCCAGCCTGGGACATAGTGTTGTCTACAGTGTCTAGCTTGATCTGACTCTCGGCTTCATTCTCCAGGGATTCGCAAGTCCGGTCCACCTGGCTGTACAGGGGGGAACTGTAGAGTTTGGAGTTAGTCTGATAAAGGCAGCACAGGGTTTCTGGGCCTGGGAGCCCCGTTCTTTTATGCTGGGCATAGTTCCTGTATGCATCTAAAAAAGACAGCTGGGGGTCATTCATGATGTAGTAATCAGTGCGATTCAGGCCATGCTTGGCGGTGCCGATCAGCAGGTCCCGATCATGTTTGCCACACTCCCACCACACTGGCAGGTAGAGGCTCGGCCGGCACAGCTTGAGCCGCTCATGGAGCTGCGGACACTTGAGCACCTGCTCGCGCACCTTTCGCAGAAGTTCGATACGGTAGAGGGTTCTGGCAGCACGTTCCTCCGTGATGGGCTCCACGTAGATGTCAGGGTCTGGGGGACCTACAGCAAGGATAGAAAAGCCAAGGCCCCGTTATACAGATTGATGAGAGTTACTCAGAGGCAGAGATGAGCAAGGTGAGTTTTAACTCTTGCTCAGACTGCAGGTGAGGTGGGGGGAGTGCTTGTAGCCACCGTTGAGGCTTCTTTTCCCAGTCTCACCACCTTCCATTCATTTGCCACCAAATGGACACACAGGAGTAAACTCCCTCGACTTTAGCAGCTGGACCAAGAGTGGCACTTGGCTGCAGAGGATTTCAGAGTCTTGTCTGAGCTCTGCACCATTAGCGCCATCAGTGCTGGAGCTGCCTAGACCTGCCGGTGGAGCAGCTCCCTGGGGTCTGAGCCTCTGGTAGCCCTTCAGCAGGTTCTCAGGGAAGGGAGTCCCTCAACTCATGCAGCTCTTTTGATGAGGAACATCTACCTAAGGCATTAACACACACATCCAAGCAACTGTGCCTGAGACCAGACCTCCTGACAGGTCTGAGATGAAATCCTTCCTGCTGCTGTTAGAAGCAAATTGCTTTGTGTTTAAATAGCTCCCAAGCAGCTTTTCATCTGCCATGTCCTGCACGGTGCCAATGCACTGGGGCTCTGCAGGGCACTCTGAGAAAATGGATGCCCTGTGTGTTGGCCGGGCTTCCCAAGCCTCCTGCAATGGGTTCAGATGCGCTTTACCCTGTAGCAGAGCTCTCTAGTCAGCTACGCCACAGCACGGGCACTGTGCAGACTCTGTCCAGCGCCAGCAGAGAGATGCTCGGAAAGAAAGCAGCAACACAGATCGCCCAAACAACCCCCAGCTCCAGTGTGGAGGAGATGTGGTCTGCTGCTTCTCTACTTCTCCTCCCTCACATCTAGAGGTTGCTGTCTTGGATAAAATTGGTTGTGATTTCATGGGAGAGCTCTGTGAGACCTGTGAGAGCAGGGGCTGGAGCCCACAGGGCTGCCCTAGCTTCCTGTTGCGCTGGGGAGGCGGTACACGGTGGTAACAAGGCAGCCAGAAATCTGCAAGCCCACAGCCTGCCTGGTATCTCGCTGCCTCCAACTGTCCCTGAAACTCCTCGCTTGCTCTCCTGCTCCACAAGAGCAGTGGGACCATTTCTGACCTATGGCTACATGGGCCTACCGTTACACCCCCATAGGCCATGCAATTTCCACTCACCATCCTCTTTCCACAGTGGGAGACCACAGACATTCTTGCACATGGCCACGAAGCTGTAGAAGTACTTCTCCAGGCTCTCATCTGTCTTCTTCTCCAGTCGAGAGATGGCTCGGAACTGGGCCCAGTCAAAGATCTTTTTCTCCTGGTCATAGATAACCCCAAAGGAGGAGACCGTGCGGTAGAAATCAGCCTGCTCCCTCCTGGTCCACCTGTGGTGCAGGGAGGAGACATGAACACCACTGAGACACGTTCTGGTGCCAGCATGGGCAAGGCACCAGGCAGACAGGCTCAGAGAGGACTATCTAGTTACTGCCCACCAGTTTTTGGGGAGCTGCCAGGAGGAGCACAACAGGGAGATCACCACAACCTGAGATCCTCTGCCTTATGGCGCATAGTGAGGAGGAACGAAGGCCACGGGCCCTCTGGCTCTTGGCTCACTGTTGAAAAAACACTCTTGGCTGTTTGAAAAAACACTAAGTGCAGCTCCTGGCTGTGCTGCCGATGGGGCACAGGCTCCAGCAGCTTCTGTGGAGGCACAAACCTATCTCACCTACTTGCTTCCTGCCACATCGAGTTGTCTCACCACCTCCATGGAAAGGCCAACTCCCTGTACCAGGAATTAGAAAGGAAGGTCCTGCAGACCCAGCTCTCATCCAGCCTCTTCCAGAGGGAAACTGGGACTGGGATTCGTTGCCGTAAGGGTCCCAGTAACACCATCCACCCTGCTGACTCCTGTGGACTCCTGGGTGCCAGGGGTGGGTGTCACCCCCTTTCCACTGAAGGAAAGCAGCCATGGTGATGGGGGGGTTCAGTTACAGCACTGTTAGAGCACAACTTTCACCCTGGCTTGGACTCTCTGAGCTTTCAGCTCGTGGGGATCACTCAAAGGAATGATCCAGGACAGAGATGGTGAAGAGAGTCCTGGGCAAATACAGCCCCAGGCAAACAGAGCACAGAGAAACAGGCGACAGAGAACAGACCAGGGTGCAAACTACAGGGCAAGCGCAGGAGCAGGTCACGGCAGAGAAAAGTGAGTGCTGTAGGCTGAAGAAAGCTTAAAGTCAAATCTCAGCTCCTCTGAATTGCAGCTCTGAGCCAGCACCAGCAAGCAGCTGGGACACGTCAAGGGAGAGCAGACACAGCACTCCCCAACTAACCAAAATACACCTAGACCAGCATTTCCACCCCTGCTCCCAGGGGCCATGAGCCCCCTGCAGTGATATTTCATTCCAAAAGGGAGAATAACAAGAGGAAAGTTAATAAAAAAATCAATGATCCAAATCAAAGAGCCCAACAGGGAGTTTGTTGAAAGGCCTCAAATTAAAGGCTGGTTGGAAACTGCCTAGGACACTCTGTAAGGACACTCAAAAATAAAAAGCCCACAGAATTAAAGAGCAGGAAATACCAGACTGCTGTGGTGTCCACAGCACAACCACTGATGCCCCCACCTTGAACAGGGGACAGTACAACTGGAAGAGGTCCAGAGGAAGGGGAGAGGGAAGATCAGTGGGCTGGAGCAGCTTCCATACAAGGAGGCCGTGAACAGAGAGCACAGGGCAGCACAGATACCAAGTGGTTACGTGGGTTCCTGCAAGGGGGACAGGTTCACAGGAGACAAAGCCATGAGGACTGCTAACCACAGAGAGCCCCTGCAGCTCAGGAAGTCCCACAGCTGTGCACTGGGGACTGGCAGTGATGGAGGCAGCACCACCCTGCTGCACACCCTCCCCGGTTTCTTTAGAGAGCCACGCAGGGTGCCAGGATGGTCCCACCATCCTTCCACTTACTGGGACACCAATGAAATGGGAGCACACCGCAACCAGGATATGCCACCATTGGGCTCCCGAGGCCATGAGCAGGAGGCTAATGCAGCGGCGTGAGAGCCACGAGGGTCAGAAAGGCTACACACATGGGCTGTGACAGCGCTCATCTGTCAACCCTTCATCCACGGTGTGTCCCAAGTGCACAACACTGCTCAGAAGCACCTGCTCTGCTGGGGCTGTGTGCGATCCCTGGCCCAGCAGATGCTGGATTTGACCCTGAAGAGCTGTCCCCTCGCTTCTTTCCACCATGTCACCAGCTGCTACCCACAAACTACAGTGGAGGCTGCTCTCCGGCTGGGCTGGCTGCCAGAGCCACAAGGCTCCCTCGCGGCTGGGAGCAGCATTCCCTGCCCAACAAGGACCCACGTGCCTCCGTCACACAGGCAGCTGGCTGCACGGACAGCCATGGTGACATTTACCTGGGTAAATCCAGGGGGGCAAGGATTTCAACTGGCCTAAATCAGCTTTGGAAAGGACCCTCTGCTGCGTTACCTTTTCTGCATTTCTTTGTTCACTGAGTCCATCTCAGAGGCTCTCCTGAACATCTCGTCCTGCAGCCAGTATCCATGGTTACCAGGCACCAGCATCTCGGCACGGGGAGGCAGCTCTTTGCGGTTGCAGCGCTGGTAGACGGTGACGAGCCTCCGCAGTCTGGCTGTGAGGGCAGATGAGACAGGCCAGCAGGATCTGTCTGAGTCGGAGCCATCCTGGGCTTCAAACATCAGCAAGGACATTAGTATTTAATGAACACTCAAAGCCACAGGTTCCACATCCCTCCGGCCGGCTCCCAGAGCTCCCTCTCACCTTCCCTCTCCCATGGGGGACATAAGGGATCACAGTCATGAGTGGGGGGCTGTGGTGACCATCCCTGGGCCTCCGCAGTCCAAAAGCTGCTGGCTCACAGCCTCACCATGTCTAATCTTCCTTCAGAGAGAGCCCAGAGGCAGAGATCGGGGTAGGAATGATGGCTCCAGGCCAGGCCATGTGTGGGAGAGGACTGCTGCTCCCTGCTCAGCAGTGGGACTAGCCAACCCATGGCATCCGCCAGCACTGCCCACTGCAGAGACCCTGCACGCTCATCTCATGCAGGCAACTGCATGGACAAGGGCAGGCTAATGGCTTCTAGTCACCCCTGGCTGGCTTTGGCTGGAAACACTCTTTTTTGGGACCCTGGCTGCCCTGCCACAGGGCCCATCCCTGGGTCACGCATGACTCTGCACGGGAGGGCCCCTAACAGGAGCCTGCCCAGGTTAAGATACCTCACACACTAACACAGAGCAGCACGTCCCTCCCACCCAGCAGCGCCTGCCTCTGTGCCGTGCCAGCCCCTGTGAAGCCACACGCCATGCTGCGGGAGATACGGCCTCACCTGCCGCTGGCTCGTCCTGCTTCTCACCGGCTTCACCCACCCCAGCAGCCATGATGTCCTGCAGAAGGAAACCATCAGAGAAGGCTCTCCAGCCCCACACAGAAACCCCCGTGCCGCAGCCCACCCGGCCCTGGCAGGGTACGGGGTGGCAGGACGGGCAGGTCCACGTGTCCTGTGCCCTCGGGCTGCAGTCACTGGCTGCCCTCAGCACACGGGATCAGAGCAGCATGGACAGGGGAGGTGGCAGCTCAGAGGGGCAGTGCTGTCCATTTTGGGCCTGGAGGGGTGGTCCACCACAGTAACACAGGCTGTAGTGCCACTGACCAGGACAGTAGCAGTGCGACAGCCTCTGCTGCTCAAATGAACCTTGCACCCTCCCATGCTGCCTCGTTTACTGCTCTTCCTCTCCCCCAGGGCCATTTCTTTTGGGACACCCCCAACTCCTTTGCCAGCCCCACGTGGCTCCTGAAGCCGAGTGCGAGAGCCAGCACCCCTGGCCATCAGCTCCCCATGAGGTGGATGCTGCCCAGGTCCGCAGAAAACACACAGAGCCCACAGCAGAAGCTGTGCTCCAGCGAGCAGAGACGACGCAGACAGCGTGGGGCAAAGCCCATGCACGGTGCAGCAAAACTGGCACAGAGCAGGGTCACCGGCAGTGCTGGTTCCTCCGTGCCCCGCAGCAGAGCTGACGGCGCTAAGCCTGCAGCGCAGGGTGGGAGGGCAGGCCTGGCAGCAGCAGACATGCATCGATCACCGTGAATCCCACTCACCTCCTGCTTTGGCAGCCCCTCCAGCTTTTCTCCACCGCTCTCTTCCTTTTCCATGCTGCCCCTGGGTAAGAGAGTGAATTAGTCCCTGGTAGTGGCAGCACAGCCCCCTTGGCTGTGCCAGTTGTCGGCAGGAGGGAGCAGAGAATTGGTGCTCATGCCATCCCTCTGCCTTGTACTGGGAGCCAGCTCCCACCTGCCTTCCCCCCTGCCCACTGTGCTCAGATGCATGGTCTGCTTCCTTCCCTCTCCCTACGCACAGCTCACCCCACAGCACTGCCCCATTGCTAACATGGCCCCCAGGAGTGAGCCAGACAGCCCCCGAGAGCTTGGCTCCATCCCCTGCCCACCTTTCGGCAGCGTCGTGGGCCCCGTCGCTGACGCCCTGCTCCGCAGAGAGCAGCTTCTCGTCTGGCATGCCCACCTTCTCCAGAAAGCACAGCGCCGGGTCCGCCCGCATGGCATTGTACCTCTCGTAACCTGCCAACCGCCATGGGCCATCAGAAAGGAGAAAGACGGCACAAAGCCAGGCCTGAGCCTGGTTCAGGCGAACCTCCTGCTCTGTGGGATACAGCTCCCCACCTGGCTTTCACACTCTCTGTCTGTGCTGCTGTGAGAGCAATTCTCACCCCCAGAAATTCAGAACACTTTCCCAAAAGCTGCTAATTGCTCTGCAGCCCCTGGGCAGCGGGCAAAGAGAAAGGTCAGCCTTTCCATCCCAGCAGGCAGCCCTGCCTGGTAGGCAGCGCAGCACCCGGAGAGCTGTGCACAGCACCCGTGGCAGGTTGCAGCTGGGCGCAAACAGCCCTGTGGCTCCTGGAAGCTGCAGGGGGACTTCATGACAAGGCTGGGGATGCCAGGATAGGCTCTGTGCCTTCCTCCTCGCCCTCACGTGGCAACTGCATGCTGCTCCCGGCAAACCAGAGGAGTCTGCCACGAGACTGGGCACAGCAGTGTGCCTGCCCCACCACCCGAATGAGCTGGCAGCGCCGCAGCTGGCAGCGCATGGGGAGAGCTGCCTTGGCCCTGTGTGGCTATGGTGCATGGCCGCAGCTCTGCCCCCTCGCACTGACGTGAATGTCCCCTCCAGGTACCGGAGCTCTGGCCAGGTGCTCCACTTGGGTCCCTCTCACGCACTGGCACCCACCAGACAAGCTGGGTACACACCGTGCTTGAAGACGCCGATGAGCAGGGATTTATCGGCTTCGGCATTCCACCAGTCCACTGGGATCTCCACGTAGTCAATGTCTGGCAGCAGCACGTCCAGCTCCCTGTGGCAGACAAGGTATGAACGCCCCTCTCCCAGCCTCACCAGACACTGGAGCGCACTGGGTACTGCTGGGCAGGGGCAGGGGGAGACAGGAGGCATCACCCGCTGGCTTGGGGACAGCTAATGAATGCAAGGCTGGCCTGGGGCCTTGCCATGGCCTGGTGTGCACATCTCCCTGGGGTCAGAGAGCTGGAGCCTTGGCTCCACCGCAACCCACTGCCTTCCACATCATCTTTCTCCAGAGATGGGGAGGCTGCACAGCCCCTCTCCCCTCCCACCCAAGCAACACCAGAGGACTGGAGATCCTAACTGATCTGAACAGCATCTCTTGGGGGAAACCACTTCAAACCTACCAGCCCCAAAAGAATAGAACATCTGGTGGGGTGGGCTGCAACATCCCCTCCGCACAGACTCATGCTGATGGAGCTGTGCTGGGGAAGGCAGCAGCCTCTGCTCTAGGAAATTAAGCTCAGCATATCACACTTCTCTCTGAAGCACTGAGAGCTGAGTCTTTGCAGGAAGATCAGGAGCTGGCAGGCTGCAGGCTCAGTGGCATTAACAGAGCCTGTCAGCCCCCTTGTCCTCAGTGCTGGGAAGGGACTACAGGCCACAGCGATGGGGCATGCTCTGCTCTGAGGCCTGGCCCTGGGAACCAGGCACAGTCTCTCTCCAATCCCACTTTGGATTAAAGGCCAATTTGTCAGGCAGCATGTGGAGACATTTTCCTGCAGGCTGCAGGGTGTCCCTGAGTGTCCTCACCACCCCCCCAGGCTGGTGCTGCAGCCTCAGAGCTGCCTCAACAGGGCTGCCACGGCCACGGTCCCTGCTCAGGCAGAGCTGCCATCTAAGGATGAAGTTTTGCCTGAGCAAGACCTAGGGATTTGACCACAGGGTCTGACTCGCCTAGAGCCGCAGTGAGCCCAGACCTGGCTGGGCTGGATGGCTGTGGCAGTGCTCGAGCGCTGCCACCACCTCCCCGAGAAGCATCGCAGGGGTTCACCGTAAGGTCCCTACCTGGCAGGGGTCCCCTCGAAGGCTTTGTCTGCGGCCTCCCCCAGCACTTCAGCCTTCAGGTAGTAGAGCATTCGCACCCGCAGCAGAACCCTGTCCCAGGGCAGCAGAGAGGAACACACGCTAGCACGCAGGTGCTCAGATGCCAGCCTAGGGCCTGGCCCAATGGCCCTCGCCAGAGCATTTGCAGGGGGATGCTCTGAGGGTCAGCAAGGCCAGAGAAACCTGCTCGACACCGTGTTTCCCCATGTGGGAGGACCCACCTCCTCAAAGCAGGACACGCACCGGCCATGCGGTGTCCTGCCACAGTGCCCAGCCCTGCGATCTGCTGGGACCCTGCAGCCGGAGGTTTGCTGCTCAGGGCATGGCTCCCGTTAGCTGGAGAAGCATCCGAGAGCGGTCCAGCAGCCGGAGCATGGTGATCCTGCATGGGCTGTGAGCCTTTTGCAGCTCCCTCCCACCCTCCCCATGCTAAAGGCCCTCAGCCTACGGTCTACATGAGCTGACATGGGCTCCTGCACTCACTTGTTGCAGTGCTGTTTGAGGTGCTTCTTGTAGCTGTCGTCATGCAGGACGACCTCGGGGTTGCAGGTGGCGAGCCAGTCCGCGTTCTTTATCTCGGGAAGCAGCATCTGGTTTTTCGTCTTCTTCCCCTTCCTGCCTCTGGGCACCGGTGCTGACAAGCCTGTAACAGCAAGTGGCAGCCAGTGAGCACCGTGGGCACTGTGGGCCAGACCAGGCACGGCCTCGAGGCATCTCTGGCCCTGCGGTGCACAGGCAGGGCAGCAGAGCCAGGGAGCTGGAGGAGGCCGTGCAAAGCTCCTGGCTGCAGGTCGGCAAGCCAGGGTAGGGGAAGTTCACGGGGTAAACGCAGAGCATGGGAGGCTCTGTCTCCAAGAAAAACTTGGGGATCGCCACAGAAACTGAAGTGCTGTGAGTTCTCAGTGCAATGCTGAGCCCAAAGGATAACATGGCCCCTTGATGTACAAAAATATCACAGAGAAGCATGGAAGGGACCTTGGTCCTGTGCACGGCTCTTAGAGCCTTACTTGGACACTACAGCCAGCTCTGAATTTCACCCTATGGGGTAAACACAGTGATTTGGGACAAGAGTTCAAACAAGAGTCTCCCAAATGATCAAAGACCAGAAGACAATCCTGATGATCTGATCTGTAAGGGTTGTTTCCTGTTCCATGCATCAGGAGGAGGGCTGCGTGGCAACCAGATCACTGCAGGGGGCATTTAACTTGGCAAAGATAACGAAGTGAAAAGGAACGCAGTGTCGTCTGGCTGACAAAGATAAAATGAGATCCAGTGGCTGGAGCTGAAAATTAAACACATTTTCAACCTTGAAATAAGATGCGAGTTCACAGCAGAACATGGGAACAACTCCTGGTGGGGTCGCTATTGTTTGGAGTCTTCTGAGAGGGATGAACTGCCTCCCTGGGCAGCCGCTTCTGAGGCAGGGTCCTGCAGATGTCCTCTCCTGCCTATGTGTGTGAAAGGGAAAGAAGTGTCTCAGCAGTCCCGTCCCATCCGTCTGGTCTTGTGACACCAGGGAAGAAGAGAGAGTGTCACCGTGTCCTCAACCCCTGCACAAAGTCTGCAGCTCCACGACAGGACAAGGGCTCCAGCCTAGGTGGCTGCTGGAGGCCTGCAGTGGGCACCAGGGCTCCTGTCCCCAGCACTGAATTGGCCTGACGAACTCTGGGCAAACGCTGCTTCCTCAGCACCTTGACCTCTTCCAGGACGGAAGGCAGGACGGGGCTGGATCAGAGCAGAGGTCTGAGCTGCTGCCCACGTGCTATGCTCGCCCCTTGTAGTCCCGTGGATATGGGATTGAGAAGGAACAGCCCCAGGATGCACTAGCAAGGGCTGGAGGTTGCTGTTGTTTTTCTGCACATCAAGGAGGCCCGGAGCATGTCTTGCCTGGTCAGCTCTCTGCAAATATGAGTGGTACCTCAGGCTCCTTGGCGAGCCACAGCAGCACCTGCCGCGTGGCTGCTCCTGAGGTTAGGCTAGATGGTTTTGTTGTTCCTCTGGCCAAGACCACATGGAGGTTTCACAGGTGGGAAAAGCCATTCTGAAGAACTGATGGAGAAGCTCCTGGTTGCTTCCCTCTGCTAAATATCCAATTTTAGTGCTGCTCTCGCACTAAAGCATTCCTGACCCTCCACTGAAACCGCAGCTTGTTCGTTACTTGGCATATCTAAATCAAGCCCATTCATATCGACCAGTTTGTTTCTTACTCTTGCTCTGCTCCCCACAGGGCTCTCGAGTCCAGTCCCAGCACCGCTCTGGGCACGGCTGTGTGGCAAGGGCAGCAGGCAGCACTGCCAGACTGGCTCACATTGTAGGTGATTGGAGTAACTTAAGGAAGCCACTGAAGGCCACATGCTCGGACCTCACACTGTAAAGCCAGTTGGACATTTCCAGACAGAAGGAAATGGTGATGTCGGGTTTTAAGCACCAAGTAACACGCAGCATGCTGTCGGCGCTCAGCGACAGCACCACTCCAGAACAGCCTTCCTTGTGCTCCACCACCTTGAAACAGGAGCCCCAGGTTTCAGCCTGGCTCCCTGATGCCAAAAGCAGGCTGGAGACTCCCAGCCTCCTCGTTACTCACCTTGCGCCACAGATCACAAGTGCACAACAAGCAGCACACAGCCGTGGGGCCCTGACCACCCCGAGGGAGCGCCGTGGCCTCCCCCAGCTGGCCCTCCCAGCCCAACTCACCTGTCCTGAAAGCTGCAGGTCGCAGGCGCTGTGTTGCTAGGTCAGCGCAGAGTCCTCTGACACAGAACGGGCAGTGACCAAGTGTCCCAGGCCACAACCTTCCAGCTGATCCAAGGAGCCAGCACCGGCTCTGTCTTCATATCATTAAAGACAAAAGCCACAGCGGCTGCACAATGCTGTTTGCATGGTGGGCTCTATTTGCTGTGCTGCTCCAGCCCCAAGGGATGCCTACAGAGAGCAGATGCTGCACTGCAGGCAAGGGGGTGAATCTGCAGTGCCCCACTGCCCAGGCAGAGTCAGCGACAGTGGGAGAGCAGGGCTGGGGAACGCTCTGGGTGGCCTGTCTGAAGCTGAGGATACATTGGAAACCTCCACCCAACAGAATGCAGGTGCAATTACAAATTGGACATGTGGTGTGATATGTGGACCTCACACACACTGGAAAATAAGCGTACGAGTGCTCTGAACAGGGAGGGCACAGCCAAACCTGAGATAAAGGGTCCTGCTAGATGGAGTGAGAGAAGGCAGCATCACCTGGGTAGGATTCTGCATTGCAGAGGTCTCGGGACAAACCAACACTGCACCTCCACCCATCAGGGCAGGTACTGCAGACCAGTATGTCTGGGACAAGAACCATGATGAGAGGAGACACAAGCTGGTGACCTGGGGTGAGATGGCTGGACAGACTGCACCACTAGCTTCCCCGGCGCAGCCATGAGTGCCATGCCTGGCAGTCTCAGCTGTTGGCGTTAGCGCTGGGGCTGCCAACAGGCACAGGTAGGGTCCCTGCACAACGATCCATGCCGTGTCCCGTGATGCCCTGAGGAGCAGCCAGGCACGTCTACGCTCATAGAATATGCACCCTCACACCTATCACACCCAATGTGTTCATACTGTCACCAGCACCCCACAAGCTCACTGCCCGGTGTCTCCCCGCATGGGGGAACCCTGACAGTATTCACAGGCCAGAGAAAACTTAGCAGCGCCCATTTGAGAGTAGGATGGCATCTCTGCTCCCACCACAAGGCGCTCTCTGCACCAGCCATGGCACTGGGAGCCAGGAAACAGCCTCCCCCACCCAGCCAGCCCCTGCTGCTGGCTCTGAGGGTCAGTGTGGAGGTCAGTCCCATGGCAGCCACTTTCTCTGTGCAGGGAGAGTCACGGTGCTCAAGCACAACTGCTTGCTGACTGTTTCAATCAGCTCTGCTTTGACTTCTGCAGCCTCGGTCCCATAGGCTGGCACAGTGGCGACGGGTACAGGTGCAATGGCAGAGAGAACACGCAATACCTGAGTGATTCTGCAGAGCCTGGTTCTGGCCATCCTTCGTCGGTGTGATGAGATCCCAGATAAAACTCTTAATCTTCTCATCCCCCTTGTAGTGTTTGACGCAATAGACCAGCAAGGCCCGACAAATCATCTCCATGTCCTTCTCATTCAGGTGCCACTTGAACCGCCCATGGGTCAGGATATCTTTCCAGCGTCCCCAGCTGGAACAGCAGGAACACAGACAGAGTAAACACTCCTGTGCAACTAGAGACCTCGCCGGCACCTCTCTCCAGGAGCTCGCTCAGGGGCACGGCCCTGCCAGCTCCCCTGGATAGGGGTGTTCTGCCCCCACATTACGGGAGCAGAGAGGGGGAGAGGTTTGCCCAGGACTGAACAGGGCAGAGGCAGGAGCAGACTCTGGAAGCGTCAACTGCCAGCTCATGATTTGCCCGCCCTAACTCTCCTTCCGTCCCAAATGTTCACTTAGAGCCCAGGTCCCACCAGGGAGGTCACTGCTGGAAGGAGGGGACACTGCAAGCAGGATGGACAGAAGCTGGCTGGGGCAGCCAGTGGCCCATGTGCGTGCTGGGGCAGCTGGAGGCTGTGGCTGTGCTCTCCGGGAGCGGGTGAGACTCACCCAAATATGAGCAGGTTCTTCTCCACACGGAAGCACTCAGCCCGCAGGTACCGCCGTGTCTTCTCGTTGAAGCGCCGTGAGCGCGTGGGTCGCTCATCCGAGTCACTGTCCAGCTCGGAGAACTCCATCAGCTCGTCCTCTTCGAAGGAGTTGTAGTGTTTGGTTTGCTTCCGCACCCGGGGCCTGTCGATGACCAGGCTCTCCTATGAGGGGCAGAGAGGAGAACGTGCTCAGGTATGGGCAGAAATACCTGCCTTCCATCAGGGCACAGTATGTCCTCTTCTCCACACTGCCACCCTGCTCTGCTCATGCCTCTGGTTCCCAACCTGCCAGCTCCATAGCTAGCCATCACCTTCCCACTGGGATACCTGCTCCAAATTACCTGCATGCAGCTCTGCCCGCACACATGAGACAATTCCTGGCCAGCACAAAATTCAGCCTGAACGATGGCAGGCTGAAAATCAGGCCCTCTGGGTTCAAACTGCTGACAACCAGCAGCTGATTCAGCTCTGAATCATACTCCCAGCCCTCCCAGCACCGCCTGCGCTGAGCGCTGTGCTGGAGGCAGTGTAATTTCTGTACTGGGGGGGATGGGTGTGCCGGAAGAGGAAAGGCAGCTTCCAAGAAGGTGCAGGAAGGAGCAATATGAAATTAAACAGCATGTACCTGCCTCCTCTCCTTCCCCCCACCCTGTCAAATGAATCCATGTCATCTAAATCTGCCTGGATTTCAAGCATGTGGGACACACACACACACCCCCTCTCCCATTCTCCCTGCTAGAGCAGTGAGCTCTGCAGAGCTGTGGGGCGCCTCCCTCTTGCTGTTGTCTAACACCATCTCTACAGCGTTGCTGCCTTAGCTGGAATTTTGGCAGGCCCTGGGGCTGCACTGAAGCCGGCTGCAGTGCCCTGTGCTTGATGGAGGAGCTGGGAGCAGAGGCCCGGGTTGCAGTCAAGCCCACGAGCTCAGCAGGGCCAGCAGAGAGATGGGACCCCATCTGTCCCCTCCTGCCTCCTGACAGGCAGTCATCAACCCTCCCAGCTCCATCTCAGTGCTCAGCTAGAGAGCTCCTTTCGTGGGCAGAGCAGGGAGGGACAAGGATGCTGCCCCCAGGAGATGCTCCCCAGAGCCGCGTGGGGAACGTCCGGCAGCTCTGACACCAGGCCAGGAGAAGCCAAGTACTGGCTCACTGGAGCTCCAGCTGCCGCGTTTGCCCATGGCCGCTGCTGGGAAGGAACCAATTTGCCAGTGAGGGCAAGAGGCGAGACTCCGGGAGCATCCCTTTACAGTCCGCAACCCCCTCACCCAGACATGGTGACGGGCCTGCCAGATCCACTTGGCTTTACTCCTTGTTCCCATCCCTGAAGGCAGGAGAGCAGGGCTGCAAATGCTGACGGAGGAAGGAGCGGCACAATCCAAACCTGTCCCCACTTGCTCCATCAGGCCAGGAGAAGCTCTGGGCAGCTCCCTTCATCCCTATTCACATTCAGCTTTTAGAGAGATTTGTTTCTAAAACAACGCCTGGATATTGAGCCTGACCCACATGGTCTTCAAACAATGCCCCAGGCTTGGGTGAATGCGGCTAGTATTCAGTTGGATATGGAAAATATCCAACAGGCAGCACGAGGGAGCATTTGACACTGTAAGAGCAGGGGGAAGTACTGGAGGAGTTGCCCAAGCCGGACCTCCTCTCGCAACACCCCTTGCACTGTCAGGGCCAAACCCAGCTGGCCCGGATGACCTCGCTTGCACCCTCCTGCTCAGAGAAGATGAGAAGTTGAGCAAGAGGGAGCATTTGCAGACACCACGCAGGACTGTGTCCATCCCCTGAGGCACTGAGCCCCTGGCAGCCCCTTCCCCAGCCTGCGCTAACCTAGGACAGAGCTCTGAGACCCAAACCAGACAAAGCATCCACACACAACAATGCTCTGACAAACCCAGTGCCACAGCCATGATATTCAACCTCCCTGCAACCTGCCTTCGTCTGTGAGCGCAAACAAGGCAGGGAAGCAGCAGGGCACCTCACAGTCCTCACAGTATTGGCGTGTTCACCAGAAAGAGACATTTCTTCTGCAAAGAGGTACTGCCTTCCAGCCAGCACCCACCGCCTGCTCCAGCCCAGCCAGTACACTGCTCCCACTACAGCACCACAGCCCAGTGCTTGCTCAGTGAGGGCCCCCAGTTCCGGGGTGCCCTCATATCCACGAAGCTGGTGAGAGGCTGGGACCTGAGGGTGCCAGTGTGCCTGACACAAGCCTCTTGACCAGCAGTGTTCTCAGCACCATCATGCCACTGCAGCTCCTCAAAATCTTCCCGGGCTGCTGCTGGAACCCATACATTAAACTTTATGAATAAATCACAACAGAGAAGCACAGTTATTATGGTTATTACCTTGGCATTAAACAGGACCACGTGATGCATGACTGATTCCAGGGACCTGCTTGCTCATCATTACCTGCTCTCCAGCAGCCTCACCTAATTGCAAGTCCACTTTGCTTCTAGGTCACTAAATGGCTGGACTTGCTACTGGGTTGAAGGCTCCCTGAACAGGCCCATGGGTGCTGCAGCCCTGCAAAGGGTCTGGAGGACTACCCAGGGAGAAGAGAGGGAGCCCGGGCCAGCGGGCGCAGTCACATGCAGCCCAGCTTCCTCTCTGCCTGCTGCTGGGAGAGCCGGGGCACCCTGCCGAGCCTCATCATAACAAACACCACCTCCTTAGCCATCAAGACCCAGGGTGGTGGGAGCTGGGAGGCTGTGGTGAAACGAATGTGCCCGGCACTGCGAGCTCCAGGGCTCAAAGGGCTGGAGTATACAAACTCATGTCAGCTCGCCAGGCTTCTTCCAGAGCTGCCAGGCCAAATGCTCCCCTCTGTCCAGGGTGCCAGGGCTCACGTGGACTTGGGTTTGGGCTGGGGAATGGTTATGCAGGTTAAGAACCTTGCTTACCCCACCAATCCCCAGCCACAGCAAGAGCTGGCACTTGGGCCCCTTTGTGCCCTGCCAGAGCACAGAGCAGCTTGGCCCTGGCGTGCCTCGAGCTAACAAAGGTGTCTAGGTTTGGTGAGACAGCCAGGGAGCTGGGAGATCAGAGCTGGCACCTGGAGGGCAGCATGGGACCATCCTGGCACTGCTCCACACCAGAGCCCCAGCCCCAGCTGCCCAGGCTGCCAGCACCCAACCTGGCTGGCAGTGGTAGGCACTCATGCCTGCCTGTGCTGTGGGGAAACTCTGGCACAGCTCGAGCTCACGCACAGGCAGTCACACCAGTCTGCTGGGTTCACAGGCATGCCATTGTGCTGGCTGTTTCATCCTCTCTTCCCCTCACATGCTGCCAGCCCCAACTGTTGCCTCTTAACGAGGCTTGGGAGTAGCTGGGAGCACAGACTGAGCACCCTGAAATACCAGGCAGACACAGCCCAACATGTGGCTAAAGTAATTGGGGCATGGGTCAGTCTTCTCTTGCAGTAATTCCTGATGCCTAACACATGTCCCTTCATGAGCCCAGCGGAAGCACACAGCTCCTGCCTGAAGACCATGCCACGCGGTGTCAGATCAGTTGTGGGGCACACGGGCCACGAGCTGGATCCTACCTTTTCATTCTTGGCGTCTGTATCAAGCTCTGCTATCTTGGCCCACTTTTGCCAGAAGTTGGGGTCATCTAAGGAAATGTCAGTTCTGTTTCCTGATGCTACAAAGCTGGCCTGGGAGTGAAAGAAGAGTAGTGAACAGGGTGCAACCCACCATCCAGATGTGCCTTCCCCCATATAGAGATCCCCAACAGATCTGTCTGCAGTGCACAGTCTCGCTGCCATGGGGTGTTACACCCCATGTTGACACGTGCCAGAGGGCTCTGTTTGCTTAAGGGAGCTGAACCCCTCTCTTCTGCAGTCCTCCCTGACCTGTTGGAAACGGAGCCTGGGCTGTGCCACCCGCAAGAGGAGGAGGGACAGATGGCCCTTGGTGCACCCAGCAGACAACCAGCCACAAGCGTGGCACAGAGATGGCTCCTTGGGTTCTCTCCTGTGGGGATGTCAGTGCCCATGGTGCACAGCTTCCCATGGCACAGCAGCACCCAGCTTCGGGCATTGTGCAGGCCAGCAGCCGGTTCCCACCACCTCCTTGGTGCTCTCCCTGCAGAGCCAGGACCCACGGCAGCAGAAGAGTGAGGCTGGAGACAGAGATGGGCTGCGCTGTGGGAGGGCTGTGCTGAAGTGACCACAACTCCTTCCCACAGCGCCGGCAGCCCAGGTTTCCATCTGCATTTCTGCTTGGCAAAGCACCACACCGAGGCAGCACCAGTGTCCGGAAGGGCAGGGGAGGTGACAGACTCCGGATCAAATAAGCTCAGCCCAGGAGTAGAAGATCAGCCCAGCTCAGGACTGGATCTCACCCGGGCTTTGAACTCATCCATCCTCCCCAAGGAGAGGCCTGACCCTGCCCACACCAGCCCTGGGCAGAGGATCTAGCTCTGGACATGGCCTGCTGCCATGGCAAGGAGTCCTCAGCCCATCAGAAGAGCAAACCCTCCACCCTGCAGTGCCCCGACTGGGACACAAGAGCAGCTCTGCATCCGTCCACACTGCTGGCCCAGTGACAGGGCACACCCTGGCACTGCCTTCTCACCAGCCTAAGCCAGCTTCAAAGGAAAAGTGGAAGCTGGCAAGCTGAACCCTCCCGGGCAGCCTCACATCACCCACCCAGGCTGGTGGCCCCCTCCTCAGTGCTCTGTTGACCACCAGTGAGACAGGAGACCAAGCTGCTGCCGTGCCCCAGCAACATCTCACTCCTGGGTGCAGCAGGACAGGCAGGAGAGCTTGGCATCCACGTGGACATGTCTCTACACACGGGTAAGAAGTAAGCCCACCACTACTGCCCTGTGCGCTCCCAGCATGTCCCCTACCACCCCGGGGGGAGTCCCCCTTCCCTCCTGATGGAGCATAGCACACCTTGGCAAAGGTGGAGCCCTTCCCCTCAGACTGGATCGTGATGGTCTGTGTCCTGCGCTGGAGGATCTGATCAATGTCTTCCTCGCAGAACTTTGATCCTTCATCCTCCTCATCCATGAGAGCGCCGTAGGCACCCTTCCGCAGCAGGTCCTCCACCTCCATCTTTGAGAGCTGCTGAACCTGCCCAAAACACGGGGGCATCACCGACCTGGCCAGCCACCCTGGGTACTGCACAGCAGGAGAAGGCTCTTCCATCTGCCCCAGGAGGGAGGGCAGAGATGCCCCAAGCCAACCCAGACCTGCTGCTGCTACAGCAAAGAGGTTACTTCACAACACTGCCTGAGGGACTGTCAGGAATTTCAGTCCCTGTCACCCATACACAGTACCACATGTGTCACCCAACCCCATGGCAGTGCAGAGACAGCCTGCCAGGCCAAACAGCAGCAATGCGAGTGTGTGGGACTGGGCTCTCCCTCCCCAGAAGCCTGCCCAGGTCTCTGCTCCGACCTCACAGTGACTTGCAGGGGAAGGAAGAGAGCTCTCCCGCAGTGCCTCCCGCCTAGCCCCACTCTGACAGCCATCCTACCCCATTGGTGCTGCCCTTGCGGTTGATGTCCTGCAGCACAGCCTTATCCAGGCCCAGCTTCAGGCTGGCCTTGTCGAACATCTCCCGCTCGTAGGAGTTCCTGGTGATGAGGCGATAGACTTTCACCGCCTTGCTCTGCCCAATCCGGTGGCAGCGAGCTTGAGCCTGGGAGTGCAGAGGGCACAGCATCAAGCACAGTGAGCCCAGCAGGATGGGGACCATGTGGCTTGTGGCACCCTGCATCAGCACCCACCACTCACCCACCTGAGCCACAGTCAGCTCCCACCCACCAGAGCACCCTCATCTACTGCCTGTGGCTGACCTGGCAGGGGTCTGCCAACAGGTGCTGGTTAGCGCCAGGCCTGCACAGTTGTGGAGCAGGAATCAGAGACCCCTGCACCCCCGGGCAAGGACACAGGGCTCAGGCTTGTGTCAGCCTTGGCTCTCTGCAGATGGGAGCACCCAACACTTCACCCCCTCCAACACCAGGTATGGACAAAGTGTTGCCTGGCCTGTGGCCCACCCATGCTTTTAGCGCCACACCGTGATCTCCCCCATGACATGTCCCCTCTGCCTGCACTCCTGCCGGCTCTCCCAGCACAGCACCCCATGCCCAGTACAGCCGGGTGCTGCTGCCCTTCCCTCCCCGGCTGGCATGAGTGACAGGAGCTGTGCTGCAGGACCTCCCGGCAGCCTGTCCCGGCCCAGCCTGTTACCTGGAGGTCGTTCTGTGGGTTCCAGTCTGAATCAAAGATGATGCAAGTGTCAGCAGCGGTAAGGTTGATGCCCAGCCCACCTGCCCGCGTGCACAGGAGAAAGACGAAGCGATCCGAGTCGGGCTTGCAGAAGCGGTCGATGGCAGCTTGGCGCAGGTTCCCGCGCACCCGCCCATCAATGCGCTCATAGGTGTACCTGCTCCGAGAGGGGAAGAGGTGAGAGCAGGATCACAGCAGGGCCTGAACTGGCTGCAGCTTACAAACCCCTTCTTGCTCCTTCCCCCAGGCTGTGTGTGGGCATGCAGGCAGCTGGGACTTACTGGCAGGACCTGTGCACAGGTGGAGGCTCTGGCCCCATCAGCCTGTGTGCACTGTAGTTGTTCCCAAAAGTCGTTCCTCTTATGATGGCAAAATCATCAATGACCCCACGCGTGGTGCATGGATATGAGGCTCATGGGAACCAGGACCAAGGGAAGGGCCTACTTCCATTTGGTCACTCTTAGGACTAGCCCCGGGCAACGCAGAATGGACAGGTCAGAGCTGCCCAGCTTTGGGGTCTCTGCAGCCACCAGCAGTAGCTTGTAACTCAGATTCTTTGGTACATGGGCACAGAATGGCCAAATCCCCACCTTGGGCTGTTTCCACTCTGTATCTACAGTGCAGGATGGAGGTGATGTGGAGGAGCTGTGGTGAATGCTGAAGCCTGTACTAACCGCCTCTGAATGAGATAGTCTTCCAGGATGTCGAGGCAGCGCACCATCTGGGAGAAGATGAGCACCTTGTGCCCACCGGCAATCAGCTTGGGAAGCAGCTTATCAATGAGCACCAGCTTCCCAGCCGCCTGGATCATTGCCTGCAGCTGGAAGTCTGGCGCCTCCGGGCTGTGTGTTTTACGGAAGTCTTCCAGGATTTTCTCCTCTGCCCCTGCCAGGTGAGAAGGGACGTGAGCTCTTGGCAAGGCTGGCAGTGCAGCTGCCCCCAGCCTCCTGTCCAGGGCAACAGCAAGCCACCACACGAGGAACAGAACCCATGCAATCAGATCTAGGGAGGTTGATTAGAGACCTCCAGAAGCCCCTTCACTCCTGTGACTCTACTCCTTCTTCAGGGCTTGCACCAGCTCTTGGCAGAACAAGCCAGGCTGGGATGTTGGAGAGGGTCCCATGCCAGAATACCCCCAAACATAGCAAGCCTCGCAAGACCCTGAGGTGCCCAACAGCGAGCAGCATTTGCAGGGAGCTGGGCTGCCCATGAGGGCAACAAGGCAGATCACTGCATCCTGTGCTGGGCCTGGATGCACAACCACACCAGCAGCAGATGGCATGAGGGCCTCAGCTGGCTCCCAAGCTGGGTGAGCTCTGCAGGTAGTGACCAGTAAATGTTGCAGTGATATCCGTCCCCCCCACACCTCCTGTGCACAGCCCTCACCGTTGATGAGATATGGGTGATTGCAGCACTTCCGCAGCTCCATCATAGTGTTGATGAGGTTGGGCATATTGTGCTGGTTGGCACCCTTGGAGAGGAAGGAGAAGTTCTTCTCCAGGATGGCCCGGTAGTATTTCTTCTGGATATTGGTCAGCTCCACCTCAATGATGGTCTCCTGCTTGGGTGCCAGATTCTTCTCTACATCATCCTTCAGCCGTCGCAGCATCATGGGCTTCAGGATGGACTGCAGCTTCTTCACCTGCCAGAGCAAGCGCAGAGATTCACTGCCCTCCCTGCATGGCAAGCACATGGTGACAACAGCGGAGTGGCCTGCAACGCTAGAGCCTCCCCAGGCTGGAAACCCACTACAAATGACCATGAAGCAGCTGCTCTGCTGACAGCCAGGACAACTTCAGGGGCCGGCTTCCTTGGGGCAGGCATGTGAGTGACCCTGGGCCATGAACTCCACACGCTTCTGCTGCTGGCAGCCTTGGGTAAATGTGTCTGCTGCAGGAGGAGAGCTGAGATCTTTGATAGCAGCTGAGATGATGGTTGCTCTATGTGCCCGTGCCTGCTCCCTCAGAATGATGATCTTTGTGCAATCTCCACTTAAGCCAGACATTCAAATGGTAGCGAGACAGCCCAGGGGACTGAGCTGCTTTCTGTGACGCATGCTCAAGGGGAACTTTGGAGGACAGCTCCCCAGGGGAACCTGACAGGGGCGACTGACACATGGACTTACTGATCCCCCTACACTCCTGTTGGTCTCGGGGACAGATCAGGTGGGAAAGTCGGGTGAGCTGTGCTGCCCAAGCATGCAAGGGGCAGCAGGGAGCTAGGTGGGGAGCAGACCACTGCCTTGGCACAGGCTGGTCTCCTCTCTCCAAAGCAGTGCTGGGGGCTCTGTCACAACTTTGCTTCTCCTGGCATGAGGAGTCCTATTCACTTCCATGAAGCACATGTCTGAGTGCGTGCCTGTCTTGGTGACCATGCATCCCAGTGGCCTGTGCTAACAGTCACCAGCATCACTCTTCTAGGTACCTGTTCCTCTGTCTTCAGGTCTCCAAACTCCTCCAGGAAGGCTGTCTCTGAGGGGAACTGCTGTGGCTCCAGGAAATTCAGGAGGCTGAAGAGCTCCTCCACCGAGTTCTGCAGGGGGGTTCCTGTGAGCAGCACCTTATGCTCCTGGGTATACACAGAAAACAGGTTGAGGGCTCAGACACACTGGCTGGGTCCAAGGGGTCCCAAGAGCACAATGCTCTTTGTCTTCCAGCCTCAGGAGCACTCTGGGTGGCCTGGGGGCACACGCACTCCCTGAAAGGCTCCCCTGGCCGTGGTGCCAGCCCTGACCCAGACACTGCCACGCAACACTGTCTTGTGGCTTCCAGGATGCTCCCCTGGATGTGTCCCAGTCCAGCTCTGTGCAGCAACAACAGCCAAAACTGAGAATCCCACACTGCTCCCAGGCTTCAGCCCTGCCCTGGCACAAGACCCTCAGGTAGGGCTGTGCTGGCACCGGACGGGGACGCTGACAGAACCCAAGCCTCCATGCACCTGGGGGCAGGATGTCCCTCTTCAGGGCTTGGGTAGAACAAGAGGGAACACGTCCCAGAGCCATGTGATACCGAGGGGCATCAGAGACCTGCTGCTAGGGCCAGCGTGAGCAGGGTGCTCCAAAATCAGCAGGGGCACGTATGACTGCGTCAAGTGTGCACTGGGAACAAGGAGGAGCTTTTATTAGAGGTTCACCATGTAGGTACATGCACAATAGAAGGAGACAGGGGTCCAGACAACTGCCCAAGACCTGAGGGGGTGAGGAGCGGATGACCCCTCAAGGAGAATGCACTCCCTTCCCTGTGCCGACACTGCGGGCTCTGGCTTCAGGCCTCCCGGGGCGCACCATCTGCTCTGTCCCAGCACTGTCAGAGACTTGGGTGCTTGCTCTGTGCTCAGGCTAATCCTCCTGCCCAACCTAATGCGGGGAATGTCCCCAGGAGTCACCAGCTATGAAAGACGGGCAATTGTAAGGCTCCCAAAGGACTTGTACAAAGGAAGGTGATGGTTACGAAGGGGGGTCAGCAGCAATCCTGCTTTGCCCCAGGCTGCTAACAACCCAGCAGGGACCTGCACAACACACAAGGTCACGGGGAAACAGCAGAGTCTTTGGGAACTGCAGACATAAGACTAATAATTTTCGGAGGCCTGGCCCAGCTACAGCTGAGTGTGATGGAAGCTGGGTAGGGCTGGGAGATCCAATAGGCCTGATGGCCCTCGGTCCAGCAAACAGCAGTGCTGTCTTTCCCAGGGCTGGAAAGGAGCTGGACATCCAAATTCATTTCTCAGAGCAGCTCATTGATCCCTTTTTCACCACGCACAGTCCTGCACCCCCATTCCTGGCACGGACTGGTCCCATGTTTGCAGAGCAGTAAGAAACCAGCTTGAATACTGCAGCCCTGCTCACTGCAGGGTACAAGGCACACCACGGCCAGAGGATGCTGCGCACAGCTGGTCAGCAACTGCCTCCATGTGCTGCAGCAGCCTAAGCTGTGCTGCAAGGCCAGACAGTGCTCTGCCAGGGAGTGCACACAGATGGGAAGGCATAGGGGACTTGGTCTACTGTGGGTTAATATCCCACTTCAGCAAAAAGGAGTTTGTGATGGCTGCAGGGCACCAGTGCCCCATCCATCAAAGGGCGCCCTGTCACTGGCACTGCTTCAGTGACCTGATGGGTCCTGGACGGTTTTCCCTCTGACAAGGAGCTCTCAGCCCTGGCACTGGGCCTGAGCAGCTGGCAGTGGCATCTGACTGCTAGGCATGGCCATCTCTGGCCCACCCTGCTCTCACGTGAACCTGGGCAGGACATGCTCACCAGGGCCATGAGCTTTAGCCCCTCCAGGAGTTTGCAGTTCCTGTTCTTCAGGCGATGTGCCTCGTCAATGACCACGCAACGCCACTGGATCTTCTTCAGCTCCGGGCAGTCGGCAAGGATCATCTCAAAGGTGGTGATAACCACCTGGAACTTGAAGATCCCAGGGAGAGCGTTACCCTAGGGAGACATAAACCATATGCAGTACTTGACTCCTGAAGGGTGGCAGGGCACTGTCAGACATCCTGTCAACATATCAGTGTTAGCATCTGGGTCCCAGCTGGGATTTCCCTAGATTCATCTCTCTCAAGCAGTGGGCAGGTTCCTGCAAGCCTCCCCTCTGGCCGCAGACTGCATCTCTCCAAACCAGACACTGCTTCAGGGCAGACAAACAGGCCTGGACAAGAAATGTGGCTGGGGCTCTGCTGTATTTTCCCCTTTCTGCATGAGTTGGGCCTGTTCTTCACTCATACACAGTGCATCCTGAGTCCATGCCAGCAAAGGAGTCTTAAAAGATCACCTTTCTCTCTCCAGATGAACCACAAGCTCCACATGCAGCTCAGTGCTTCCCAAGTAAAGGAAGCCAGGGCTGGGGAATGCATCTAGGAGTGTTGTGTGCGTCAATCACCTGTGTGTCCCTGTACACCATCTCGTACTGCTGGATCATCTGCCGGCTGATCTGGCTGCCATGGTACACGATAGCATTCATCTCCGTCCAGGTGCGGAACTCCCTCTCCCAGTTGGTGATGGTGGAGAGAGGTGCGATGATGAGGAAGGGGCCATGGATGCCCATCAGGAATATTTCTGAGAGGAAGGTGATTGACTGGATTGTCTTCCCCAGCCCCATCTCGTCAGCCAGGATGCAGTTCTTCCTGCAGAGATGGACAGGGGCAGGTGAATGTGGCTCTCAGGGGCAGGAACCACCCTGTTGCCAACTCCTTGATGGGATGTCAGGCACATCACCTCCACCCACACTTCTCTGACCCTGCAGTGTGGAGGGTGAGTCGACATTGGTACAGTGGCCCAAACCGGTCTGGGTAAGCCAGACCATCCAATTTCTTGCAAGATGATGCACTCAAAGTTAGTGTGAAAGATGCTGTCCTCACTAGCCAGTGAAAGATGCATCTGATGGCCTGCTGCAGCTGAGAACATGCATATTCCCGCACTCCTGCCACAGGAATGGGTCACCAGTAGCCTGGCCAGTACCAAAAATCAGGTGTATCTTAGACGCATAGCTAAGCCCTACTATCTCCAAGACTCATCAGCATTTACCAGGGAGAAACATTCTTAAAGACTCAGTTGCAAAGCTAAAACAAACACAATTTTTCTGACAGCTGCCTGCCAGTTCCAGCACTGGAAGGTCTCAGCAGCTGCTCTGTCAGGCCCCTGTTTTTCAGCTCTGCTCCCCCAGCTCTGCTGCTCCTGTGACTGGACACACCAGGGCCCCACTGCCAGCAGGACTCCTCATGGGAGCACAGGGCTCCAGCCCCTCCTCACCTGTTATACCAGTTAAAGAGCAGCCAGTTCATTCCCTCCAGCTGATACTCCCGCAGCTGGTTGCTGTTCTTATACTCCCGGGACTTCTCCAGTTTCTGCCAGGACTCAGATGCCGGGCGCTCCTAGGAGGAGAGAGCAGGAGCAAGGTCCATGAAGAAGAAGAGGCTAACGCTCAGCGAGGCCAGATCCCACTTCTGGGGCTGTGCATCAGGACAACACTTCAGAACAGTCATTGACAGCTGATTCACAGCAAGGTCTTGGCCTCCGGATCCCACCCTCGGATACTGTTAACTAACCCATCCAGAGGGAAGGATATGGGGATTGAACTGCAGCAGCAGGGATAAGAAGGTCAGCACTGCTGGACCTGTGCATGACACAGACAGTCCCTGCCTGCCCAGGGCAGCGAGCTGCCAGCCGGGTACGTTACCTCTGGGTACGTTACCATGTGCTTGATTTCTGGAGGGATTTGGAGGGCTTCAAACTCTTTAATCTTCCCTGGGTCGACATCCTCCTCCAGCTCCCAGGTGCTCTCCTCGTAGGGCAGTGAGCACCACTTCACCAGGTAGTGAGTCACCTCCTGCAGTGCAGACAGATAGGCTCAGAGACAGCGCAGGGCTCACGGCCACTCAGCCCCAGCGTGCGGGCGCAGACTGCGACTGAGAGCGAGTCACAGGGACGGTCAGCAGCCTTCCATTTACCCCTGTGCCAAGGGGTCCACGGGGACAGGGCTCAGGCTGCGCAAGGCTGGGAAGGCCTCAGGGTGCTCAGAGATGACATGCAATGCATCTTGTGGGTCTGGGCCTCCTGCCAAGCCTCCCTCCCTCCGTGGGGCAAGCAAGCAATGCAGCCACTCACCTCCCCGGTGTCAGGGTCCTTCGTGTGAGCGACCTCCAGAATTCGATCTACCTCCACATAGTCCGGGTTGAACAAATCCTCATCAGGCTGCGACAGCAAAGAGTGAAAAGAGAGGTAAGTTCAAGGTGATTCCAGGGTTAAACAGATGGCGGGCATGAGTAAACAGCTGCAGGACATCTGTCCCCAGGATGCTGCTAGCTGTGCGCAGCACACCAAGTGCCCTGGATGCAGGTACGTGACATCTGTCTCTGGGCAGGGAGGATGCAGGAGCCCTGCAGAAGGCAAAGCTCTTGCTTTAGAGTGGCCACAGGCTCCATGCTGCCCTTGCTGGGAGGCAGGAACATCCACTCCAGCCCATCTGGCCTCAAGGTACAAAGCCCTGAGCTGTATGCTCCAGCTTATGTGCAGCATCCAGAGCTGTGACTGCCACAGCACAGAGGCACACATAGCACCCGATGAACTCCACTCCTCTGCAAGGGATGACACCTTGTTCTCTGTCTCTACCTCTCTCTCCCCACCTTCAGCTCAGCAGTCACCAGCAGCAACCACTCATGAGGCAAGGGCTCATCCTACTGCCAGGAACACCTGGGGAAGAGTGGGCTTTAGACTAGCAGTGGTCGTCAGAGACACATTGTCTAGGGCTTGGGAAGGAGAAAAAACAGGCTTCTATGTTCACAGCTCCCCAAGACCCAGTTAGTCACAGGAAAGAGCATTTGCTCCTTGCTAAATTGTTAGTGGTACAGTGCGTTCCAACACATGCTTTTTCTTTGCATCCTAGGAAAGACCCAAACGGACTTGGGACTGAGAAATTTTACACACCCCCTCAGCTTTCCAGCTACATCCATGGAGAAATTTTCATAGCCTACTGGCCTGATTTACACCTGTAAGGGGCAGTTTGAGGAGATCCAACAACAAGCAGCAAGATAAATTATATAACACCTTTCATATTAAACAAGATTAATCTGCTTATAGAGCAGAGCAGGCAGGAGCTGCCCTAAGCCCAAGTATTTATAGCTCCCTCTCTCCCATAGCATCTCTGCTCCACCATGAAAGCATCTCCAGCACTGCACGCTGCCCTCCCTCCCATTGAGCAACGCTTCCAGGGTTGGCAGTGCCTGGCAAGAGACATTTGTCACCCTGCCCATACCTTTCCCAGTCACACCGTGGGTGTTCAGGGCACCGTCATGGCCCCTTGGCTCCAGCATCCCCACCCGCTCACCCTCTTGTGCTGTGCCCTGGTTCAAACCAGCCTGGGAGCTCAAGGTGCCATGCTGATGCCTGGGCATTGCCATGGTGTCAGCAAGGGGGCACAGGCAGGGCTCTGGGCAGCATTCCAAGATCACTGAGCTACGGCAGAGCTCAGGCAGGGCAGGCACAGCTGCACAGTGAGCCCTGCCTGCCCACTCCAGCCCTCAATTTTGGCCCTAAAGCTGGTCTCACCTAGGCAGGGAGGTGCCAGAGGCAGCGCTCAGCTCTTGGCCTGCTCAGCCACCGCACCGGGCCCAGGTGTGCCAGGGTCAGGCACAGCTGCTTGCCACACTCAGCTCTCACCTCTGTAAAAATATGCTTCATCTGAGCCTGCTTGTTCCGGAAGCGCTTTATCTTCTGGGAGATCCTGGGGTCCTTCTCCAGCTCCTCTAGAGTTGCCCACTTACAGTGGAGGTAGGAGCTGCAGAGGAAAAAAGAAATCAACAAAACATGACCAAAGAGACCTTTGGGCCCCATCCCATCTGCCACGCAGACCAGCAGTGATCTCCCAGTGACCCAGAGAACACCCAGCCTATGCCTCGCCATGTGAAACCCCAAACTGGAGGAAGCCGTGGCCCAGGTCCAGGCCAAGACAGAGCACTGCGGCTGCAGCAGCTTTCCTGCTTCCCTCCACCAGGGCTGGCTCAGGAGGACAGGGGCAGCGAGACAGGGATGCTGGGGCTGCAGCTGGGGATGGGACAGAGGTGGGAGCTTACAGCCCTCACTCCTGCATGCACAGGGCCCACTGCCGCGGCACAGAGCACCACAACACTGCACGTACAAGTTCCTGTACTTGACGTAGAACTCCTCCATCTCAAATGCCAGGCCTCCGGGATGAGCCTGAAACCGAGGGAAGAAGAGTTAGCAACAGTCAGAGCCTGTGCAGAAACCGGGGGGCATCCTCTGTGGCCTGGGCGCAGACATGCGTCCCCTGCCTGGCCACAGGCTCCAGGCAGGCTGAGCCCCATGGACGGCGAGGATGGCCAGATGCTCAGCGTGCTGCCTGCCCCAGAGGCTCAGGGCCCTCAGGAATGTGATGTGAGACCACCCTTGAGCATGGGGGACTCAAACACCTCCTGGGCATCAGCCCAGGCCTGACTCCTCTCCAGAGGCTTTCTGGTGCCCAGGGCAGGACAGGCACCATATTGATCCCCAACCCAGAAAGGTGCCAGTCTGGGCATACCCCAGCAGCACCCTGCAAAAAGCAAGTGCAAGGAATGCATGGCAGCACCAACTGCTGCTACGTCTCATATCCCTGCTGCACAAGGCAGCCAAGTCCCGTCTCTCCTCTGCCCAGGCACCTCCAGCCCCACTGACATCTTTGCCACTCACCTCCTTCTGCACCATCCTGGAGGCAAGGATCTTCTCAATGATATTGGCGTCATCCTCAGGAGGCTCCTAGGGACAGGAGAGAGGAGCACTGTTTTCCCGGCTCATCGCGTGGCTTGGCTTCTGGCACCCTCCCAGCACAGAATGGCTGCTTGCTCCTCTCCTAGGCCACCGGCTGGGCAGGCAGAGCCGGCACAGTGGGAGCTGGGAGAGCTGCGCTTGGGGAATCCTTGCTGGGTGCGAGGGTGCAGGTGCTGCCAGCCCAGCTACACTCGCCCTCTGCCTGTGCTCCCCAGGCCAGCAAGGCCACAGCACTGTCGTGTTTAGCTGTGCGGGTCCTTCCAGCTAGACCAGGGCAGCCAGAGAGGGTGGCAAGTCTCCCAGAAAAGAGGGGGGAGCTTGGGTGCTTCTGCCCCGAGACTTAATGAAGGAAATATGCCAAAACGTGCACATCTCCTGCTCCCAGCCACTCTCCATGCCAGATCTCTGACTTGCCTTGGCATTTATACAACCCTACAGTGCTGGATGGCCCCAAGGGCTCCAGCAGAGCCAGGAGCAGGGCTGTTGGGTCCTGCCACAGGCATTCTCTGGTGCTGCCGCCTGCCCATGGCCACAGGACATAGGCAACAGCACCTCAGCCCCACCACTGTCTATGCAGCTCTTCCCAGCAGGCTCAAAGTGCCGCCTCCTTCACTCCGCAGGCTTCGACTCTGCCATGAGGAAATCACCCCATGAGGCTGCAGAGACCTTCCACTGGCCACCCACGGGCTCCCACCCTACTCCCTCACGCTGAGCACACGAGGTTTGCTGGAGGTGGCCCTAACATTGTCCTGCTTCCGGCTCCGAGACAGCAGGCACAAGGCAAGTGGGGAGGTCGAGGCTCTCGCAGCCGCGTGCTGTGGCAGGACCAGCCCCACTGAATGACAAGGGACAAGTGAACCGGGCTTGTGCCTGTCTGCGCTGTAGCAGGAGAGGCACAGAAAGATTAAGGGGAGAGGACAGACAATAAAAATGTGGAGCTTGTTTTTGCATTAGAAATATCAGTTCTGCCCTTGCTAGGATATGGTATGGCAGCAGGAGGAAGAGCAAAGTGCAGAGCAGAAAGGAGGAGGACTCTGTTCATCTCCTTCAGACGGCGGCAGAGTCTGGTCCAAGGCAAAGCAGCCCTGAGATGTCCCTTTGCAGACTAGAAAGACCCCTCCAAGAAAGGCACAGGGCAGGCTGGGGAGAGACAGACAGCCAGGGCATCCCACACCACTCACCCAAAAGGGTCTGGGAAAGCCAAGGCAGTGCCCAGGGCTGCAGCAACCCCTCCATGCCCCAGTCCTCAGCCAACCTGCTGCCTCGGCACTCCCACTGCAGTGTGGGGCAGGATGCTGGACCCAGCACTGCAACACAGCAAGCAGGGTAACAGCAGCTCTGTCTGGGCCCCTCAGCTGCAGTCCTGTGGCCCAGAGGGGGATTTCTGCCCTATCTGGGGAGCTCTGCCGCACACCAGGGTAACACAGCCGAGGGGAGCATGCAGAGATGCTCCCGCTGCTGCCACTGTGCAGTGCCCATTTCCCCACACCCAGGCATCCATCCTGGCACTGCTGGGCTCCAGCTTGACCCTGGCCACAAAGGGCTTGTGTGAACATGGCCAGGGGCACAGTGCTGCCATCGCAGCCACCTCCAGCGCTCCATGGCTGGGAGCTCCCATGCTGACCCGCAGCCCAGCCGGCTTACACAGGACCGTGGCTCATCGCTGGCAGCCTGCAGGCTACCAAAGGAGCCCTGCACCACCCCAGAGAGCTGCTGAGGAACGTGGCCAGGATCCAGGGGGGAAAGCTGCAAGTCCAGGCCATGGGGAGAGCAGCCCTGAGGCCTCAGCACTCCCATCTTGCCCTGCCGGGTCAGTCCTGACCCTGGGAGCAGCCACGGCCAGGCCCGGCCATGCCTGCTGGCAGGAGCCCAGAGCAGCCACTCAGCAGAGAGCCTTGCTGCTGTCAGACACCAGCTTTAATAATTCATCTGGAGCAGGACAAATTGAGGTGGAAGTCCAGGACTAAGAGGAGAGCAGGGTGGCAGCATGGACACATGCCAAAGGCAACCCATTCCCACCTGCTGTTTTGAAAATCTCACTTGGAGAGATCACTGCCAGGAGTCCAGCTGGGACACGGCCCCGGGCAGCAGCTGAAGCAGCACTGGCAGCACCTCCCGTGGGTGTGCAGCAGCCCTCCGGGCGAGGCCGGGAGCATCAGGCCAGGTCTTATTTACTGGCTTAACAACAGAGCTGACTAATACCCACACCAAAGCCTTGTGAAGAGGGGACTAGAGAGGGACACAGGAACACTATGAAAACAATTAGTGACCATTATTATCTGGCAGCTTTGTTAGCGATCAGAGAGAGGGAATGAGCTGCAGGATCCAACACACAGACCAGCAGGAAGGAACTGCCAGCACCCACCAGGAGCCAGCGTTGAACCAGTGGGCAGAGGAGGCAGGGCAGTGAGGCCCAAACTGCAGTGACACCAGCTGGTCCCTGCCACACTGCCCAGATCCCTACCATGCTGCCCGGCAGATCAGTTTGGCTGGCAGGTGTCAGGCTGGGCATCTCTACACTCCAAGGTACTGATGGAGATCAGCAATGTGGGCAGAAAACGATGACCTGGCACCTACAAAGCCCTTGGCTGGCAGAGCCAAAATAATAGACTAACCTCATGGACAGGAGCTACAGAGACAGGAGGCAAAGGTGGGCATGGGCAATGGGTGGGTCATGCCTTCAGGGACATGTCCAGCTACATGACATGTTCCAGAGGCCTTAGTCTCCAAGCAGGAGGGGGACAGTTGGACCTGCATGCCTCTTGCCCATCCCTTTGTGCACTCACAGTCCCTGCAAAGCCAGCCTGCAGCCTCGCAGACAGGCACACTCTCACCCCATCCTTGTGCTGGGATCCCCCACTTCCTTGAACCTTGGCACTGACACCCTGTGGGAGGCAGGAGGCCCTGTTACCCCAGTCCCACATCCAGCTCTACCTCTGCCTGCCACGCCAGAGTAGAGGCGGAGAGTGCGGAGGTTCGCCCAGCTCCCAGGACAGCTATTGTCTCGCCGTCATCATCCACCACCTTGAAATCCAGGTCCTCGTTGTACTTCCTCCTCTTCACTTGCCGTCCTGAGCGGCGTTTCTGTGTATGGGATGAAAAAGGCAGTCATGGGGGAGACGACTAGACCAAGTACCTCCTCCTTGCTTGAGCGGAGGAGAGAAAGCCCCAGGGCTGCCTGATCTCCAGCCCACCCCCTGCTCCAGTGGGATGGAGGTGGCGGGAAGAACAGGCAGCCCTTGGAGGTAAACCCATCACAGCAGTGCCGAGGTCTCCATCAATGCCTGACCCACACAACCCCATCAGCCCCCGAGACCTGAAGCAGTGGAGCCCTGTGGAGACACACGCAGCTCCCCAAGCCCTGTGGGGCTGACCTGCCTCCCCGCACTGTGCCGGGAAAGGGGAGCTGCCAGGAGCCATGGAAGGGAGGGAAACTCAAGGCTGAGACACGTGCAGCGCCCAGGGCAGCAGCATGCACCCAACCCAGGGCCACCAGCTGACTTAAAGCAGTGTGGCTGGTAGACCCCGACCCCAGAGTCTGAAACCCCCAGCAGGTTTCAGCCACACTGCTGAAAGTGTTCTCTGATCACTGCGCCCTGGGGCCCAGCTCTTCTCCCACTCAGAGGCAGCCGGGATTTCCCCCACCAGCAGCCAGCCAAGGGCTTCAAACATACCTGGCTGTCGGCCGACTCTGCAGACTCCTCTGGGCTCTGCACGGATGGGCTCAGGAGATCCTGATCCAAATCCAAACTGTCCACTGGTATCTCATTTTTCCGCTTCCCTTTCTTCTTCTTCTCCACAGGGGTGTCCTTGCTGCCAAGACAGACTGACAGTTAGATCTTGTCCTAGGGATCCTGGGGGATGAGCCAAGCAGGCACCCACACAGGGCTCTGCTCCCACAGGATCACCCAGAGGCAGCTCAAGGCTCCTGGGGCCTTCCCCAGCATTGGGGGTCCCCAGTCGGTGATGCTCATTAATCACCATCAAGTGTTTCTCCATCCAATTCCAGTACACTGGGATGAAAGGGTCCACCTGCCCCGGCCTGGTGTGGGGCAGAAAGGGGCTGGGGGCTCCCACCAGCCAGGGGAACAGCCCCACAGGGGCTATAGGAGATGGGGTTCAGCTCATGACCAGCCCTCACTGCTCCTTTGGCATGGGGAGCCCAAATGCGTGAGGTCAGGATGCTCTGGATAGTGGCTCAGGCGTGGTGATGAGCTGGGAGGAACCAGGCCAGCCTCTTCCCTCCAGGTAGGGTGACCCCTTCCTCAGACCATGAAGTCTCCACAGTGAAGGCAGGTCCTGCACCAGAGCGCGGCAGCCTCTGCCCCAGCTGGGAAACTGAGGCAGGGACCTCTGTCTAGCGCAGGTGCAAGGAGGATCTCCCCACCGCCAACCCCAGCAGGCCACGGCAACGAGGTGCCTGCTCCGAGCAGAGCACTCACAAACACATCCTGCACTGACGAAAGTCAGGAATACAGTTCAGCAACTCCAGAGGCAACCCGTGTCCTGGCACCCCAGACACAAACCTTCTAGCCCAGTCTGAGAAGCACTGGCCATCCTGCCGGCCACCTCCTGCATGCGCTGCAGAGCCCTGCCAGACCCCAGTAAACCTTTACACCAGTGTTGAGGCAGAAGCTGCTCCAGCTCGTGGTTTGTCTTCCCTGAGCCACAGCACCGAGTCCCCTCCTGAGATGGCAGCTCAGCAGACGCTGGCCTGTGCCTTTAGCTGAAAGGAGTTAAGCCCCGTAATCACCATGGACCCGGGGAGGATGCAGGTCCCAGACTCCCACCAGTGCAATGGCCCACCACAGCGGTCACCGCCACCTCCAAGGGCCCACCGGGAGGCTCTGTCCCACCAGGCAACTGTCCTCCATGCTCAAGTCGCGGAGGGGATTTGGGCCCTGCTCCTGGTGAGTCCCACCACCTTCCTGCAAACATAAAACATGCAAAGACGCAGCCCAGCCCCGTGGCACGCTCTCAGGGTCAGGGCCACCTGGCTCCCCGTGGCACCCAGCACCCACCACAACCTGCCTGTGCAAGGGAACATGCCCAGGAAGCACCAGGGTAAGAAACAACCACTCCCAACGTACCCATCCATCCCTACCCTCTGCAAGGAACACTGTTAAGGGAATGATTTCAAAGAGCAACATCCCCTTCCTCACTCACAGCCCCGCCAATCATCCCCTCCACATCCCAGACCTGCACAGTGGCAGAGGAATGGTTAGTTTCAAAGCCATGTTGAGGTTTTACCCCCGTTTCATGAGAAAAATCACTGCTTGCCTGGGACTCGCAAAAACCAAGCAGTTAAAAATTTGCTGTTCAGGCCAAAAATGCCCTGGCCATGCACCCGCGCTTCAATGAGAGGCCCTGAAAATGCACTGCAAGCACTGCTTCCACCCAAGCAATAACTCCCAAGATATTGATTTGTAAGTCACAATTAACAACTGCTTCATTCATGAACCAGTAGTTGGCTATGATTAGAAATAATTTAGAAGAAATTATGCCACCATTATCTGCCACTTAGAGAACTCCCAGCAATCACTTCATCTGCACGGAGTGCTTACCCTGCCTGCCGTTCACCTCTCCTTCCCTGTACTGCCAGGGGCCCCCAGCCCACCTCCCTGTCTCTGTCCCAGGCAGCGGGCACAGGGGGGGACACAGCCCTGTTCCCTGCAGAGCTTCCACCTTGACACCCATGGGTGCCTCCACGGGCCATTCCTCCCGTGGGTGGGTTTGCTGGTGGCTGACCCAGAGGCCGAGGCAACAGTCTGAGAAGAGGCTCAAAGAGGGGCTGCGGAGGGGGGGAAGCTGCAAGGAGGACCCACAGGCTGGATTTTGCAAGCAGCAGGGCTGGACCTAGGTCCTCCTGGAAGGTGCAGGTGAGCAGGAGGAAGCACCACGGGCTCAGGCTCCACTGGGACAGGGCATCAGGAAAGCACAGAGCTTTGTGGCACTCCCAGACTCACACACAGTTTCTTCTGGCTGCATGATGTGTTACGGAGTTACATTAATTGGTCTTTTTTGCATGAAGTGACCTCTTCACCAGGGCTCCACACGCTGGCCCCCAGCACAGCAAGCAGATTCCCCTTCAGCCCCCCTCCTCGTACCCCCAGACGCTGCTGTGACTTTGCAGGAGGGACCAGGGTCTCCAGCTCTGCAGCTGGGGTTACCCCGCCACAATCTCCATGTCTAGCAGAAGTGACCTGCCCACCAGCTACCCATGGCAGGTTGCACTGTCATGGGCTGCTTTTAGCACCCTGTGAAGGCACTGCTGTCAGCCAAGGGACTTGCCAGGGTGGCAACAAGCTCCTGGACAAGAGTCATGAGTGCCTCCAGGAGCCCAAGCCTCCACAGTCTGCTGTTCACCAGGCTTCCCCTGCTTTGGTCTGGTCCCAAAGGTCCCACTGCAGGGGTGGACCTCTGTGAACTGCCCATATGGCAGTTTCTTACTGGTGGAGCAGAGGTGTCATTAGGAAAAGCTGCTAGCTGCATCCCTCATCCCAGGATCCTCCTTGGTGCTCAGTGCTGCCTTTACATAGGCTTCATCCTTCCCTTCTTTGCCTGCAGCCCCTCTCCTTCCCTCTCCACCTCCAGCCCCTCCGCTGCAGGCCTCCTCAAGGCCTTGAGGAGCCCTTCCCTCACCCTCCTGGCATTGTCCACTTGATCTGTCCATCCCCATCTGCTCCGGCTCACCAGCCCACAACAACGCGGGGGCTTGGCTTCCTCGTGTGCAGAGCCCCAGGCTCGAGGAATACCAGAAGTGACAGCGCTGCACAGCTCAGGGACCCGCCAGGGACACGGCGCCCAGCTCTCGCCCTGCTGAGCTCCCCGCCAGCCTGGCGTGGGAGCTTTGCTGCCCCACACCTTCTTCTGTTCACCACCAGTCCACGCCAAGGCACTAACAGCCACCCTGGCACCGGCTCCACAGCCCTGGCCTCTCCAGGATCCAGGTGTCAGCAAGCTCTGAAGGAGCAGGGCTGTGGAAGACCCAGGGCTTGGTCCTCGCCCTGCACATGCGTCCTGCAGGCAGCCACGGCGGGAGAGAGGTGGGCAGATCCCACAGACCCTGGGATGCCCATTCTGGTGACCATTTCCAGGAAAGTGCCATCGAGAGAAGCTCTACCAAATTGGCGTTTTCTAACAAAGAAAGTTTTTGCTGAGAAATTCCCAGCTGGCTCCTGTATTAATTCCATTTACAGTAGAAATATATTCATCCTATGGATTATTTACAGTACATGAGCAGGGCCCAGCTCCAACCGATAAGCCTGCTTTGTACAGGACTCTCCAAAAACACTTATTCTCGCCAGTCCACAACAGTAAACCAAATGATGCTGGTGCTGTTGAGACTGCTCTGCTATCTGCACACGTTCCCATTTAAAAAGAAATCAGAGCTAAGAAATCAGAGCTTCTGGCTAATCAGCCTGTTAATTAAAAGGATGAGGAATTACTGGAGGCAGTGGCATTGGGCTGTGCAGTACGAGAGAGTCCTCAGGCCTCCCCCTGCTGCTGGCCTTGGCTGCCAGCACAGCTCCGCAGCTGCAAGGGAGGGACAGGTCCTGCCGCCCAGGAGAGGGAGAGGGAGAGGAGACAGTATGTGCTCCACCATCCTCCCAAACCTGAGCCGCGGGAAGGCAGGCTGCCGGCCCCCCGGCGTGTGGGGACCCTCGCTTGGCAGCCCAGGGTCAGGTTCGTCTCACTCACATACCCTCTGCCTGCGCCCCAAAACAGGTATGACAGGCCCTCTGCCACACAGCACCTTGCTGTCCTGGTGAGACACCTCCCTAAGGTCCCTCTGCCCCCCAGGACACTCGGCACAAAGGTCAGGCCAAGGAGAGGCCAAGACTCTTTGGTCCTCTTCTGGATCTGGGGTCTCAAAGGGCCTCATCCCCAAAAGGGCACCCGCCTGTCCTGTCTCAGCGTGGCCAGAGAGCTCATCCTGGCCTCCCGACTGGCACGTTCAGCCTTCAGCACAAGGAGCCCATGCACCCTGCAACATGGTGGCCCAGCATGGCTCTCTTGGCCAAAGCTCCTGCGAGCCCACAGCCCCATCCACACCAGGCACAGAGTCAAGGTCACACCACCACCCACCTGCTCTTCTTGGGTCTTGCTCTGGGGGCAGGCTCAGAGCCGCTCTTCTTGTCTTTAGGCTCCTTGGGGGTTTTGGGTTCCCGAGGTTTCCGGGGCTTCTTGGCCACCTCCCTCTGCTTGGGCTCCTTCGGCTTCTTGGGCTCCTTAGACTTTTTAGGCTCTTTTGGTTCTTTAGGCTCTCTCCTCCTCTTTGGTTTCACCTCCACAGCTGCTTTTTCTCCCCCTTCCTGCTCTCCCAGATCCTTTTTCTTCCGTTTCTTCTTCACCCCCGTGCCCCCGCCCCCACTGTCCTGCATCCCGTTCTGGGTGCTTGTCCGCTTCTGGGGAGCCCCGTCGCGTCGGGCTCCTCCTCTGGGGCACGGGCCGCCCGTGTCTGTGGCCGGCACCGTCACCCGGTGGGGGGCCCCGTCCTGCCCCCCTGTCGG
>NW_008795704.1:605446-650030 GCF_000699145.1 Aptenodytes forsteri | reverse complement strand
CCCTTAGTGTCTGTGGCCGTCACCGTCACCTGGTGGGGCACCTCGTCCTGCTCCTCACTGCTGGCAAAGGGGTCCTGCGCCTTGCACTCCCAGGCATCCGACATTGGGGAGCGGCTCAGCACTTTTAAGCTTGGCGGCTGCAGAGAGAACAGAAAGGAGGCGTGTGAAGCAAATGCCACATATAGAAATAGCAGGCACTCTAGGGGGAACTGCAGCCCCAGCGAGGCTCCAATCACCTGGGTGCAGCACGAGCAACGTCCCTCGACATACAGGGGATTATGGCTAAGGGCCGCCACACACAGATGCAGCTCAAAGGGGAGGACCCCCCCTTTCCTGCCTGACGGAGGCTGACAGGTTAGAGAGGCTTTTTGGCTCCCCACCAGCCCATGTAGGTCCAGAGCGGAGGTGGCTGGCCCCTCTGGTGTGTCCCCAAGCACAGTCCTGCCTTTGATCGCACACCCCACTCTGCTGAGATCCAAAGCAACCCACGCACCCAAGCCACCTCCTGCCCATTGCCCAGAGCTAGGGATTGTCCTGGCAAAGCAGAGAGGGAATTAAGGATGCCTTGCAGCCTCTGGCAACAAGAAGCAGGCCCACAGGTCCGTTTGGGGCAGAGCTCAGGGCAGAAGAGGCGGGGTTAGACCAGCACCTTTCCTGGGAGCTGCTGGGCACCAGGCCTCCTTCCAGCCCAGGAGAGTGGAGCCGCTCTTCCTGCTCCGGCTCTTCCTTCACTTCCTGCGAACTTTCCAGCACTGAACACTGAAAGGAATTCAGCTGCCTCCCCAGCATGCTCCACCGCAGCAGGCCCAACCAGAAAACAGCATGAAAAGGCCCAGCTCTGCTCGAGCAGCAGCAAGAGTGTCTGCGATAAGGAGCCCACGCTCCTCAAGAGCAATCTGCGCCGATGGGGCTGGCAGGGGACAGCCAGAGGAAGGGAGCTGCAGGTGACGATTTGTAATGGGGAACAGAAACATCCCTTGGAGCAGCTGCCAGAGGGGGAAAGAGCAAGGGATGCGCAAAGGGCCGGGCAGAAGCGTAGCTGTGTGCAGCAAGGATGGGGAAAGTAACATGTCGGGCTCCTCTTCAGGTGCTCTGCCAGTTAGTTCCCATCCCCAGCGCCCCAGCACAGGCAGCACCTGGCCCTGCCTGCACACTCAGCCAGCCCACTGCATCCTCTCCTCTCTGCCTGTGATCAGGGGGCCACCGGAGTGCGGCTGGGCCCACGGCCAGCACTGATCCCTTGTGGTACTGCTGAGAGCCTGCCAGTGCCAGGCGCCCAGGGAGGTCTCTGCCCACTGCCCCTCCGGCCCCACAGCAGGAGAGCAAACCCCACAGCCTTCACAGGAGATGGCAAACTTTTCACCCACAACCACCTGATTAACTCCTCCGTTTAACATACAGCTCAGCCATGACCAGAGGGAACCTGCAGCCATCCCTGGCCTGGCTCACTGCCACGGGGCTAGCAGATCAGCACCAGACCAAGCCCAGCAGTGCGACCAGGGCTGGAAAGCTGGTCCTGCAGACAGGTGTTTGGTGGCTGTCCCATGAGACAAGGCAGGGGGCTGAGCCCCTGCCAGGCCCACCCCGTCAGCCTGGAGGTGGCACCTCCTGGGCGGGAAGCTGTGGGGCAGCTGGTGAGTGGCCCGAGAGCCGGGCAGCAGCACACCTGTGAGGACGGTGGCAGTGCTCGCCCTGGCACCCTGTGCCCACAGCTGCCCCGGGCCAGGGGTGCTGGTTCCTTCACAAGCCACTTCCCTGGTGCTGAGGTGCCAGTGCCTCTGGCAGCAATACCCTGGCCCAGCCATCTGGCTCTTCAGATACCCCAGAGCTGTGGGAGAGAATGTAAATATTTACATCCTACGGGCTGAGGACTAGAGCCTGTTCGGGGTGGTCTAGGCGCAGGGCACTCTGTATGCTCAGATTTCTGATTTGGATTAGATGGAAGCATTAAATGAAACAGGTTGCAAAGGGGAAAAGACCCCCGATGCCCCTGCAGCCACCCATGAGTGGGGCTGCCAGCGCATCTGGCATCAGCCAGGCAGGCTGCACCAGCATCTCTGCCCGCACGTGGCCACCTCCAGTGCCTTGCCCTGGCCCCTGCTGCCGGTCTGCTCCAGCAAGCTGGGATGGGGGAGAGCAGCCATCCCATTACACAGACAAGCCACCAAAGTGCACCCAAGCAATTAAGGAGAACCTATTCTGGGCCAGGAGAAAATCAGCACTACAGATGCTGCCTCTGAGCCCACAGGCTGAGCAACAGGATCAGTCCCAGCCTTTGCATTCCTCAGATCTTGCAAGCTCAGTATCAGCTGGAACAACTTACTGGATTAGCTACAAAGCTCACAGACCCCCAAGAGCCTGGATCTCCTTTTGCTTCTGTGCTGAACAGCAGCCAAGTGCAGATACCAGACGGAAAGCAAATCTTCAGCATCCTTGCACAGCAGGAAGGTGAACTACTCCTTCCCATCCTCAGCTTGTAGCCCTGAGTCTCGCAAGGGGCTGCCCGCTTCCAGGCAGACCACCCAATGAGCAACAGGTCTGGATACCGCAATTCTGGTGCCGTCCAAGAGCAGGCGATGTCACCTGCCCTACCAGAGAGGGGTTCCCTGGCTCACCCACAGGACTGGACCAAGACTGGGCTGGGAGCGGTGCTGAGCACCTGGAGCAGCTCTGTCCTTGACAGCCTGTGCCTGGGGGAGCTGAGCCACAATGGCCAGGCATGGGGACGTGGGTCCCTCTCGTTGCGTGCTTCAGCAATTCCCAGCAAACCAGTGTGGAGTAGGAAGTGCTGAAACTGGCTCATGATTTCCACCGCTATACACCAGCCAAGGGGTCCAAAGCTCCCCCCTACCCCATCTGCTGTCTGCACCTACAGCTCCAACGCAGGCTATGGAGCCCAGGCAGGTCCCGCTCGCCATTGGCACGTCCACTGCCCGGCAGGAGCCTCAGGCCCCGCTGCATGAGACAGGCTGATAAAGCTCTCAGGAGAACAGGCCGCAAACCGTGACCTACTTTGTGGGGTCTGCCTTGTGCCTGCGTTGTGCTGCTTAGGCAAATCGGAAAGGGCATTTTGGTGATTGCTGATGAAGACATCCCAGCCTGCCACAAGCCCTGCTGCAATAAAGTTGAATGCTTTATAGAAACAGCCACGAGCTGTCAGAAGGTTTGTGAAAATGCAAGCCATCCCTCTGCTCCTCCTGCATCACCTCTTGGCTGCCAACAGCCCCTCCAGCCTCTAGGCAAGCCCATCACGGTGGAGCACAGACGTGTCCACCCCAGCACACCTCCCAGGCAGCACTGCAGGTCCCCAGATCCAGCAGTGCCAGCACTTTGCCATGGGATGCCCTGTGGGCATCAGACGTCACAGCCTGCTGTGTCCGGGAAGCAGTGCTGGTACCAGTTAGCAGCGCTTGCCTCCAGCTGGAGCAGCCAGAAGCTTCTGGCGCAGGCCCTGCCATGAAAGGGCCATCGAACACCAGCCTGTGGGACCGAGCAGCTCATGGTCAGCTCCTCCATGCTGACTGCTGGCAAGGTACTGCCAGCCCCAGAAACCCTTCTGCACCCAAGGCTGCTTGGTTTGTCTTGAGGGGAAAAGGCTCCATGTCATACTCCTACAAGTCCATGGCAAGCTCCTGCCATCCACATAGGACTGTGCTACCGAGTACAAATCTGCAGTCAGAGCTCGGCGCACTACTGCAAGCCAGGGAATGGGCTTTTCCTACTTCCCCTTGATGAGGTTCAGTTTATCCTGGCTTCTCGTCAACAGGAAAAGCCTGAGAAAGCAGTGCCAGTGTTATCTGTGCTCCTACATGGCTTCAAAGCACACTCGCAGCTTGCCTGCAGCAGCCTGGCCAGCCCTTTGTGGCATGCAGGAGCACACTGTCCCCGTGCAGCCAGTGCCGGAGCATCAGCTGCTGCCCCTGTGCTGCAGGGAACCACCACCTCTGCTTCCAAATGGTGAGGAGCTGAAGGGCCCGTGTCACACCGATGGGGACAGAGCACCACAGGGAGCTCTGCTGCAGCAGCAACCTCCAGGCTGAGTGGCCTGAGACACACGTCTCCACGAGCCATCAGGCTGCCCATGGCTTTGCCCAGGCTACTGGCCACCAAGTCTGCAGCAACAGCCAGCAGTGACACACTACCACGTTCAGACTCCCTTCACAGGGGAGAAACACATCCAGCTTCAGGAGCCTAACATCCAGCTTCAGGAGCCCAAACCTGGCAAATCGTAGCCCCAGGACGCTTGCTGCAGCAGGCAGGCAAGGCGGGCTCTCCTTGGCTGCTCTGGACCAGCCAAGGGCCGCTCTAGGCCAGTGCTCTGACCCCAAGTGGAGCAGGAGTGGGGCAGGGCAGGCAGTGTGCTCTGCCTCCCCATCTGCCCACACTGAATGCGGCTTTGGAGCTCCAGCAGCAGGACTGCATCCAGACCACGGTAGCTAACAGCTGCATGAACCCACCTGTAACCATGGGCACCAAAGCACCAGTGGCATTCAGTACTACAAACTGATAAGTTATGGGAAAAACCCACTAATTTTGTTTAAATCGTGCTGCCCCCCTAAGTGGCTTCTAGTTCTCAAGGTGTGAGAGTACAAAGGAGGATTTCCTCGTCACCCGCTCTGTCCCATTCACTGTTTTGCCATTCTCCATCACATCCTTCCCCTGCAGAGCTGTCTTGGCCCAGCTAAGGTACAGTCACTCTCTCCTCGCAGGTGGGCTGGGCCAGCTCTCAGACCATCTGCCTTACCCTTCTCTGCACCTCTTCTAACCCCATCAGCTTTGGGGTGGCAGTAGGAAAGCACGCAGTATCAGAGAGGTACCACATAGCAGCAGGAGGGTTTCTGCTGTTCCTTCTCCCTTTCCAAACCACTGAACGCACCTCTGGGACAACCTGCAGGCAGATGCCAAACTCTCTGCCAGCATTTTAGAGTCTCCTCCAGGAGCAGGGACAGCCCCAAGTGAAGATACGTGCATGGCTGATTTCCCCATATGCATTACTTGGCACATCTTAAGACTTTTCTTCAACTCTTCAGACTCCGTTTCCATTTCAGCATCTCAGATCATTGCAGGAATCAGCTGGCGCCTTCTCCCCTGCTCCGTGCCATGAAAGCAGAGACATTTTTCCTGTACTTTGCTTTCTATTCTTTAACCAGTCACCAATTCACAGAAAGACCTCTTATCAGGACAATGCTTAACTTCTTTAAAAGCATTTGGTGAGAAACTTTCTCAACAGTTGTTTGGGAGCCCATGAGCACTGTACCAGCCCAGACCAATCTCACCCTGCCATCTGGCAGATTGCAAGGACTAACTTTGCTTTACAAAGGCCACACTGACTATTCACCAGTGTAGTATTTTCATAGACAAAGTGTTTATTATAGCTCCTAACGACTTACCCAGTACCCCAGTAAACCTATTGGCCTTTAATATCACATTTGCTACACCTCCCTTTCCATGGATGTGGCCCTGATGGGCAACGGCCCCTAACACTATTTATTAGCGATTCCCAACATCTCATCAGGCTCCTTTACAATTCTAGAGTAAATACCATAAAAGCCTGGTGGCTTGTGTTACTTTGCTCAAAAATGTCTTTATCAAACCCTTTAATTTAAGGGCAACTCTCTGATGTGTCTGGCATCAGGCACGGCTCTGGGTTGGGAGCCTTCCTGGCCAAGCTGTTCTGCCAACGCCCTGGTTCCATGAGCACTCACTTGACACCCCAATTGCTTATTTACCCTGTGACTCCTCTTAAAGGCTTTTTAGTGCTGAGATATTTGGAAAAAAAATTATTATTAGACTCTGTGTCTTTAGCAAGTGGTTCCTAAAAATCTTTTTAGTCCTGCCTTGTTACAGGTTTACTTTTAAATTCCCAGAATATGTGTCCTTTTCCTTACTACAACTTTTAAAAAAGTTGTAACAGTTGTAACTGAAGAAAAAGATCATTTTACATTGAACAGCCTCTTCTATACGTCTTCTTACATGCCCACCTAACCATGCAGGTTTGTTGTTTCTGGGGTATTTTGGAACAGGGGGGAAGTAAAGACGACGACTTCCAGGTTTTGGTAGGTGATGCCCACCTCTGAACCTCTGGTACCATACCCAAGCAGCCTCCATACGCCCAGTACGCTTTCTATCCTTAGAGTTGTGCCTTTGCACTGTCTCTCAACTGGCACTTTTTTGGTGGTGATTGTAACAATTTTACATTTTCGGAATACACTTTCACGTAACGTTTGTACATTTTTTTTATTCCCAGAGGAATCTTCTATAAATTACATTTCATGCAAGTCCCTCAGCAGCAGCTGGAGCACAAAGTCTTGTCCCATGCGTCTAACTACTGTCAAAGAGAAGGTCAGGGGAAAAAAAATGTTTAAAACCTCCCCAGAGAGCCATGAAGGCTAACAGAGAGCACTTATAATTGCATGATCCCACTAGAGGGCAAAGCCAAGGTTAGGGTGGGACTTAATGGTGTGTTTCCTTAACTTAAAATTGTTTAATTTTGTTTATAGTCCCAATTTGACTTGACTTCCCAGTTTTTATTCAGGACTCAAGGGAAAACACCACAAGGAGATGGGAGGCAAAGTGGCACCTGCCCCTGGTCTTCGAAGGGCTCCCTCCGCTCTCCCAAACTGCTAAGCCTGCGAGATGCACCAGCCACCCCGGCCCATGAGGGTCACACAGCACCCCTGACCCTCTCCAAGCCCTCCAGCAAAGAGCAGAGCTGGGTTCACAGGGACCTGAAAGAACAGTTTAAAAACTCCACTTGGCACGTGTGCAGGGAGCTTAGGAGCAGTGAAGTTCAGCAGCATTTTCCCCACGACTGCCCAGGGCGTGCACCAGCCCGGGGCCAGCGGGACTGCCTGTGGTCTGAGCTGGGTCTGAAACCCTCGCCCTCACCCTGCCTGCACCAGGTACCTGCAAAGGGAACAGCAGAGAAGAGGAATGAGGTGGAACAGCAACTGCAAAGAGAAGGTGGGGAGGGGAAGAAGGAAGGAACTGGGGATAGGGAAGGGGCACCTAGGACAGGGGGCCAGGATGACACTAGGACATTATGGGATGAAAGTCCTAAGGAGCAAGTGAGAATGGAGAACAGCAGGCAGCTTTGGGTGAAGACAAGAGAAAACTGGGCCCAAGCACCTGGGAGAGGTACAGCAGAAGGGGTCAGGCTTGGCTGGACGGGGCAGAAGATCCTGCACCTTGTGCCCAGCCAGGAGGGAACCATCACACACCCAGAGCCCCGCTCCCTCCATGGCCTGTAAGACCACATCACCTTCCCTGCCTCTGGCGCTCCTGGGCTCCCACCCCATGGCTGGGCAGCCCAGCATCATCATCTGCCCCATAAAGGTGGCACAGTTTATACAGCTTACGCACTTGCCATGCGATACCCAGAAAGGCAGGAGCAGAGAGAGGCTACCCTGGACCCACGTGGCAGAAGTCTCAGGCCAGCACTGCTGGGAGGCGTGATGGGGTGAAGCTGACATTGCATTGGCACTCCTGGGTGTCGGAGCCTCCTCGCCAGCCAGCATCACTCCTGATCCATACCCAAACCCTGCAGTACCACACAAGTTTGGGGGTGGGAAGGGGAAAGGAGCAACAGCCTGATGTCCACCCTGCTGCCCATCCTGCGCCTCAGGGCCCTGCCCTGAGCTCTGCAGGCTTTCCCCACCAAGAGCACAGCGTTCCCAGCAGGGCAAAGCTCTGCCACAGACTCAGGGTCTGAACAGCAGCTCCATCCTGTGAGGAGGCCACAGCTGAGCCCTTCTCATGGTCATCGCCAAGAGCAAAGCCAGCTCCCCTGGCTACCAGACTCGGACAACATCCACACAACACACTCTTGCCGGGCAGCGTGACCAGAGCCAGCAGCAGTGGCCATGCCACATGCCGTCTTGCACGCAAGTGCCAGCACCATTCAACCCCCGTTTGCTGCAGGCTGGGCCAGGCTTTCCTGCAGCCCCCCAGGAGAAGCAGGACGCCTCCACAGAAGCCCTGCATTTGGGTCTAGGGCACAGCTCAAACCCCACAGAGATCTGTCCACAGGGACCCTGACTGCAGGGGTCATCAAAGGTTTCCATGCTCTTTAGACAGAGGCCAACGTCCAGGGGCTGCCCAGCACCCCAGCTGCTCGGCTTCCCCCCACGGCACTGACTGAAGCCACCAGCCAGGCTGCCGCCATGCCAGCAGCCCAAGATGGGCACCATCACACAGCTCTGCCTCCCCGAGACGGCCACACTGGCAGCCACCGGCCCAGTCTATCTGCGCAGCCGGTTGCAGAGCCCTGTGACGGGAGCGGAAAAGGCAGCTTCGTCCATACACAGCGTTTTAGCAGACTGTTGAGCCACCCTCTCCAGCAGCTGCAATCCCCACCGGTGGCGTGCACAGCATGGGCTGTTGTATTCTAGTCGCTGGGTGTCCACACCCCTTGTTTCCAGCTCTTAATGCAATGCAGCAGAAGCTAAAAATACACAAGTGCCACCCTCCGTCATGTCTCCGAGCAGGCTCTGCAGTCGCCATGGGATGTGCGTGACGGAGGTGGGGTCTGGCTCCATTCCCGAGACACTCCACCAAGACGCAGCCCTCAACAGTCACAGCCAGGAAATTCCGTCTCGTGACCGAGCCAGCCCTGGCAGCGGGCACACATGTCCCCACCACCCTGGCGCAGGGCACAGCAGGGGCAGAGGGCCACACTGCTGCCCTAGGCTGGCCAGGCTGCCCTCCCTGCTTAGTCCTCTCTGGCAGGGCAGAAAGGCAGGCAGGGAAAGAGCACGGAAAGAGGAGGGCCTGTGCAGCAGCATGCTGCCATGAGTGGCAGCAGGGCGAGGAGCCCTCAGGACCATGGGGGAGGACCAGGACCAGTGCTCCCGGCTGTGGGTGGAGGAGCAGGGCACCCTGGCAGCTCACCGCTCCCCCTGCTCTTCATCTTTACCAGAGTAGGTGCCCACATGCTGCTCGACAAAGCAAAATTCCTCCGTGCACCTGACAGTCTCATCACCACAAAAAAAGCCCAAGATGGGCCAGGAGCCCATGGACACAGCCTGGGACAGACACACAAGTGTCCTCAGGCTCGGGAGCCCCCTTTCCTCTGCACCGGCTCCCACTGCTATCAGGACTCTGCTCCAGCCCCAGGGAGCTCTAATAACAGCCCTTGGCAGTGTTTGCAGTAGGTGAAACATGAAAGCTCAGGCTTCACTTAAACAGATCCATAAAATTCAGGAAAAAACTTCATTTTATGCAGTGAGTGCTTGAAGCAAAGGCAAGCAGAGCTCCCACAGATACTCCTGGGGACCTGCACGCCCTGACGCGTCCCTGCTGCGAGGGCTGCACAGCAGCCATGCAGTGCCCGCAGCCCCTGCTGTTCCCCGCTGCCTCCCCACACCGCTTGCCACACACCGCTGCGGATCAGGCCATTCCCACCGCCTCCAAGCCCAGGCTGAAAAGTCAGAAGAACCCTCCAGGAGAAGGCAGGAGCTAAGGGGTCACAGGGCTTCCCATCCCCTCCCTCTCCAAGAGGCAAGCAATGCTGCTCTGCTCTTATAGTCTGTGCAGGATGGGAGCATTTCTATGGCTGTAGAATACGGAGATTTACAGGCACTGTGGGATAACTGCATTTATTTTAGTTCAATATTTCTCAGGTTATTTAACAAGTCACAGCTTGGCAGAAATAAGCAGGAGTAGAAGACCCTTCAGTGCCCAGGGAGGAGCAGGACACAGACGGGAGAGGCAGCCCAGGGAATGACGGTGCTGCTGAAGCCCTCAAAGAAAATCCATCACTTGTCATTGCTCCCTGAGGTAGCTAGGCACCCCTGTCCCACCTCCGCCAGCAGACAAGGCACCCTGGCATGAAGCCTTGTAAGTCACGAGGGAAGTGACAGGTTTCACGAGTTAGTCACAGCTTGGTGACAAATCCACCAGATTTTCATGCATTACTAAGAAAGAAGAGTCATGCAAACACAGACCCTGCCTGTGCTAACAACAGCTCCTCATCTGGTGCACCAGTTGGCAGTGCCCTGCACGCCAACCCATCCCAATCTGTGCAGGAAGGGTGGCACTGCTGCAGGGGCCAGCAAGGGGGCACAGAGAGGAGCTCCTCCCAGGACAGTCTGCTGCAAGACCCCAGCTCTCCAGCCCAGGCTTTGTAATCCACTGGTGGTGGACACAGGCAGGACAAGGCACTTGCTCAGGGCAGCCATGGACTTTGGAAAGGAGAGAGTACATCCATAACCCATTCCCAAAGGAAGCTGACAGCTATCTTGCCATCCCTCACCAATATGAAGGGTGCCATGGGCCTGAACACACACCTACATGATGACCAAGATGGAGCTTCTGCAGGTGAGAGGCTGGCAGGGAGACACGTACGGAAACGCGTGGCCCTTGAGAGCCCTGGGAACCACACAAGCATCTCATCTTCTCCAGAGAGACTGCTCAATGGACTTTTGAAGGCAACAGCCCTTCTTGGTGCCATGAGGAGTCTGTTTACAAGGTGTGGGAGCTCCTGGGCTCAGGTGTTCAGGGGAACGTGGAATGGCACCTCTTGCTAGTTTTGCCTCCAGTGCCTCTCAGGCAGACTCTGCAGAGCATGGCAGGGAGCCACGCACCTCGGGAAGCGGCCACCCCCTTCACCACATCAATCAGGAACCCAGAGTACCCCCAGGAGCCCTGCTTGGCCAGGCTTTCTTCCAGACGCTGAACTCACAGCAGCATTTCTGACTGCTGCCCAGACCCTTCTGGGGACACCCCAGCACAGACCTTGCAGAGCTGGTGACCCCAGGAACACTGCAGCCCACTCCGTCACATGCTGCAAGGATCATCCTACACTGCTGCCAGTTCAGAGAGCTCAGGAGATGGGCAGCTCGACCCCTGCCCCTCCTTGCTCACACTGGCATGCCTTTATCTCCCTCCCAGACTTTATCTGCAGGGGCAGTTACACAAAACACTTTGGCAGCTGAGCCCTCTAAAATCTCCAAATGCTGGGGGAGGACGGTTTTGCTGTGCTTAAAACCCACGTCATTTCAGCAATCCCATTTCCAGAGCAGCCAAACCTGCTATATTAGTCCAATGGAGCGGTGGGAATTTCTTACCCGGGCTTTGCTACCAGAGGAGAGAGATCACTCACCCGTGCCCCAAAGTGCCCTGCTCTCCTCCAGGCCTTCCCCCTGCCCTGGCAGGAGTGATCCAGCAGTGCTGGTATGCAAGACCTGCTGTGCTTCCCTCCTCCTCACCTTAAGGCTGGCTCCGCTTCTTCACAGCATCTTTAGGACACACTGATAAACTCACTACTTCCTACAGTATCGGTGCTTTGTACACACACCTTCCTATATCCACAGCATTTGGCTTGCTGCAAGCTCATAACAGCACACTCACCTCTTCCAAACCCTTCCCTCCCTTCCTCCTCCCCATTAACCTGCCATGACGGTGCGATCTGCAGCTGCCCTGAGCAGCACGAAGACGCTGCTTCAGAGGTGGCTAGAAATGCCACCAGCTCGTGCTTTCCAACAGATTTATCCCTTAGCTCAGTGTTCAATTTAATGGTTTCCCATTAAAAGCAGCACAGACACAAATCAGCTCAGGGTGGACCGGTTTGTTTTACCAGCCGTATTTCACCCCAGCAGGCAGAGCGAGTCTCCATGCATGTAACAGGTCCTTTCCCCTTATCAGAGCACCAATGGTCAGGTTCTTCCTCTGCACACAGTTAATACAAAGACCACTGGCTCATAAATCTCCTCCAGGAGCAGCAGGTAGTTATGATCCAATGTGGCAATTCAGAAATGGCAGCTTGGTGGGATAGGATTATTTCTGAGCAAGGGAAGATTCCCTGCCAAGCTCTCACAGCCCCGCAGACGTGATCTTCCCCAATCTCCCCGCTGGCGTTAGTCCTGGAGCATCATGTTATTAGCAGTAATCACAGCAAACATGCGGTTTTGTAATATATATGTGATGAGGTTCAAACAAGAACCAATACTAGGGACTTTGAGGGAAAAGAAGGGTCACTCCTCCACATGGAACAGAACCAAATCAAGAGCATTACTATTACTGAAGATAAACCCCACCTTGTTCAATTGCCCACATCAGACTCATCCGCTCTAGGCTGCAACTCAGGTCAAGCTGTCGTGCTGAGCTGCAGCCCTGTATGGAAATGCGAGGCCCACCCCCAGCCCCCTTCCCACCACACATCAACTGCAACAATTCACAGACAGGACATGGTCCCCAGGCCTTGCCGGCTGAGTTGGGAGAATGAGAGAGGGTCACAAACCTGCTTTTCTTTTTTCTGTATTTTCATTATCATCAAATCTGGGATGAATGTTATTTCTGCAAGACACAACACAAAAAAAATTTCACAATAAAGAGACTGGTGAACCTGAGGTACTCCATCCTTCCACATCACGCCTCCAAGAGGCCGAGCCAACCCCGGTGCCGCTCAGAGCAACAAAGCTGCAGGAGTGAAACGCTCTCAGAGACAAGCTTGGGGACATCTGCTCTGCTGAGCCATGGCAAGGAGCCCGACCACACCTTTCCCCGCAGCTCAGTGCTATGTGAACCCCGCCGGCAAGACCAACCTCACAGTCGCAGTCCCAGCATGAAGTGGTGCACCTGGGGCTAGCGGAGACGCACTCCACCTCCCCAGAGCCCCAAACCCACCCCAGGCACCCCTGAGAGATGTGTCGGATGCTGCCAACCCTGCAGCAGCAGAGGGAAGCAGTAAACAAACCAGCCTCTGCCAAGCAGCGATGACAGCAGTAAGAGACGTGGAGAGGATGCAGGAGCTTGAGGCAGGCTGTGAGCCCTACTACCAAGGAAGAACTGCTAGGGGGATGAGGACGGGGCAAGCAAGGAGCGGGGAAGAGCCATGCTGGCAGACACCATCTCCTCAGTGAGCTGCAGCAGCCCTTGGAGCAGCACTGGGGCAGGGCCAGCTGCCTCCTCAGGCCTGTGCCCCTGCAGCGCAGGAGGATGCTGCGTGAGTGACACCCACCTTGCAGCCCACAGGAGGAGGGGGGCTGCAGGCAGAGGTGATTCCCAAGCAACCCCCCCACACCAGGCCTGGCCAGAGGGGCTGCAGTTGCAAGTCCAGCTCTTAGCAGCACCTTAGTGCCAGAAGCAGAACTGCCTGTGCAACCAGGTCCCCACACTGTCCCCCACCGGAGGAGGGGACCAACGAGGGACCTGTGGCAATACAGCACCCCGACAGCTCTCTGGGGTGAAGACTGTTCCCCCAGGACCCCTGTACCACAACTCAGCACCCTGCACCCATTAGCTGTGGTTGGGCTCAGCCAGCAGCACCTTTTAGCTGGTCTCTCCCCGATGGCCACAGCTCCCTGCAGGCACTGCCTGAGCAGCTGCGCCCAAACGCAGAGACACAACACCCAGCACACCCCCTCCATGGGCTGCCACGCACCCTCAGGATGGGGCCAGCTGGCGAGCAGACACGCACCTGCCCAGGCCCAATTTCTCTGGGGATTGGGCATAGGTTGGACACCATCAGATGCAGGACAAAGCCGGGCTCACTGCTTCCCTCCTGCCGGTGCTGTGTCAGTAGAAAGGCCAGGAGCAGCCCCGCCACGCGCAGGGTCAGCATCAGAAACAGCACCGATCCTGGGTGGATGGGGCATTGCTGCAGCTCCCCAGGATGAACACGCTTACCAGCTATGACAGTCAAGAGGACACGGTGAGGTTACAGCCCCGTGCCCTCCCCGCAGCAGCCCCAGCCACGGTACACTTGACAGAGCTGTCGGGGTTTGCCCAGAGCCCCCTGCTCCAGGCAGTAGATGCTTTTTGGGGAGCTGACCCTCAGCAGTTGTCTGCTCCCACAGTACCAGCAATGCGCACCAAAGAGCCCAGAAGTATTTGACAAGTGTTTTAGACAAAAATCCCACAAACACCTGCCTCTCGTTTCCCTCCCATACCATGCAAACCCCACTCCACGAGCCACAGCGACACGAGAGCCTCCCTTGCTGCTGCAGCTGTCAGACTCGCTTGGCACAAGGGTGCAGCTTGCACCACCACCAGTCTGCAGGTGAGGCCCAGCAACCCCCCAGCACCCTCCCATCATGTCTCCCCTCCCTGGCAGGAGCACCCTGCTAGGCCCAGACCTTATCGAAACCCAGAGCCATTTCTCTCCTAACCCAGTGGCCTCTCTTCCCAAAGGGGAGAGCCCAGTGGGTCCTACAGGTGGGCAGTGCTCAGGCCAGCACAAGAAGGGACCAATTCTGCACGCCGATGCTGGTCCATGGCTCATGCCCACCACACCAAGGAGAAGAGGCAAAGGCTTCTAACTCTGATCCCTGCTACATGGCACAGGCCAGACCAGCACATCCTACACATAAGTCAAGCTTGGTGGCAGTAAGACAAGGCACCCAGTGCCACCAGCTGAGTGGGGAGGAGTTTGATGGCATCTGTAGACAGGATGACACAGAACTTCTTTCTCATGACTAAGCCTGCCAGCCCCTCCTGTACTCTTCCAGAAGGCCCAGAAGGGCCCGGAGGACAAGGGGCTAAGCCAGGCTGGAAGATGCATGCAGCTGCAGCAGTGGTACTCTCCAGGAAGGATGAGGCAGAAATTTCAGACTGAGCGGATGTTGCAGCTCAGAACAATCCTGCTGGGCTCCAGCAGAGAGCAGCCCCATCCCAAGGGTTTGCTCAGAGCCAGAAGTGTTGGAGATCTGGGTTCGGTTCAGCTTTCAGAGAGGTCTCTGGGCTGCAGGAGACTCCAAGGTGCTCAGCTTACCCCTCCTCGCCAGCAGCACATGAGCACGCTGGCCTTCACCCACCAGCCCCAGCCTGCGCCCAGCAGGTCCTGCCAGGGCCCATTCAGTCCCCCTCGGCTCTGAGGGCAGGAGATGCTCTTGCCCTGGCTCTGCTTCCCAGACTTTCACTCACACATTTTCTTCTCGAGTAACCCAGAAGATGGATCCTGGGCCCTCCAGCCCTTGTGGGCACTAGCGTACTCTTCCTGCTCTGTTTTCTTTCCATCATCAAAAGGCTGTGAGCTCCCTCAAGCTGCCCCTTCCCCAGAGCCCTGGCAGCCATGGGGTCCCCTCTGTGCTCAGGGAGCTCTCCCTGTCACCTCCTTGCCCCGAGGACTCACTCCCTGACACTTAACTAAGTGCTCCCCACTTGTCACTTGGCAGATACCGAGGGTTTTTACAGGCTAGCCCCAAAACAGAGCTCACACAACGCATACAACTTCCAGGCCTGCAGGCTGAGCCCTGGCACCTGGCATTACGGCACTGAGGTGCCTGTGCACACCTCCGGCAGCCTCCTGCTGACACAGCCGCGGGGACAGCACCAGGTTGGGATCCAGCAGCACCACTTTCTCCCAGGGCAGGAGAGCAGGATGTTGGCAGCTTTCATCTGCACCCCTCCAGGAGCCACTGCATCTCACCAGCGTGGCTCTGGCCACCTCCAGAGCCCAAGGCAGGGCCAAAGCCAGCCCAGAGAGAGACTATGAGGACATCTGTAGCCCTCTGCCTCCACCCCAGCAGAGCCAGGGCCCCACAGTGGAGCACACAGGCGGTTTCACTGAGACCCAAGAGATGTCAGCGAAGGAGAGACTCGGACGTTGTCTGCAAGGCAGCAGTTCGGCACCACTTCTGGCAAGCAAAAGCCAAGATAAATACCTTGCTACAAGTTCCTCAGCACCGGGCTAGCCCAGGCTGGAAGTCTCTTATCGTGTGGCCTAGAAGAGCTTGCTCCTATCACTCAGCTCTGGGTTTTCAGGGTTTTTTTTTGTTAAAATAAAACAAACATCATATATTGAGAATCACACACATTTAGTGGCCTAGGTCCCAGCATGCTCACCACCTTCTGTACGGTGGTAACACAGGCAGTTGCCAGCAGCTGAACAAGAAGGCCAAAGGATGCCAGGAAGCTTGGTGCCGCAGTGAACAAGCAGCCCAACCCTGCTGCCTCTCCAGAGCCCAGGCAAGGGCTGCTGGACCTCACTGCCATCAGCCTTGGTGGCTCAGTCCCACAGCCCTGGCCTCTGCTCCCATCAGCTGCTGTTTTGGCATCACCCCGCCTGTTCCTTCACAGGCACCGGCTACTCGGGCTAGGGTAGGATTCAGAGAACATGACACTGGGCCAGCAGGATGACACTTGCAGGCAGGGAAGGGTAGCCAGTGGTGCAAGCAAGCCACACAAGGGAATGAGCTTTAGACCAGCCATGCCTTGGTTCACAAGCCTCGTCTCTAGCAGCAGGAAGCCAGATGCAGGCTCTTCACCAGGACAGCAAGCAGGCAGCCGGTGTACGCCGCAGGTCCAGTGCTCCCGGGAGTGGCTGTACAGAACAGGGATGTTCCTGGGCTCCCCAGCAGAAAAGAGAGCCAGGATCCTGCTGCCAAAGCAGCCCTCTGCCTGCAGCCTGCCATTCTTCTTCCCGGGGCACCTTTGGACCAGGCTGGGGTGGGGTAGGCTGCCCATTCCTAATATCCTTTTTTCCCAGGGAGCGTACAAGGACTCACCTGCACACACATGGCTCACGAACAACTTTACCAGGTTAAAGTTAGTATCAGGGAAGGACTTTCGCAGTTCCCTGAGTGTGGCAGGCTGCAGACCACCCCTGGTTTTAGGGGTTTGCAAGATGCACAGCAGAAGCCCAGCTGCTGGGCTAGCCAAGCTACGCCAGCAGCACTGGCACACAGCAATGGAGAAGGAGCTCTTGGCCAGCCCTCTGGCATGCTCTGAATGAGCACCGGGACGAGAGGGGACAAGGGCACAGGTTCAAGAAAGGACATGGGAGAGCAGAGCACAAGAGGAGGTTTCTCCGTGTCCAAAGCAGAGCGGTCACTTCTCGGCACGCACCTTTGTTTCTACTCAGATTCACGCTCACGGGTGAACTGTGGGAGACCTCAGCCGAACCCAGGGAGGTGTCTTGCACAGTGCCTACTCTGTTATGGGCAGGAGGCAGCTAACAGGCCATGTCCCCCCTCCTCTAGGCAGCAAGGGCTGCCCACAGCCACAAATGGAGCCGTTCTGGCCCTTGGCAGGGAAAGTGCCCAAGAGTCCTCACTGCAGGCCACAGCCCAGGACAGACTGTGCCCCAAAAGTGGTCGGCACAGGCCACAGCAGGCAAGGGACAGGCAGGAACGGAGCGGCGGGCAGACCCTCCTCTCACCCATCTCTCTCCCAAAGAGCCAGGAGGAAACATCTACAGGTCTTCCTTCTGTCTGTCCCCACATATAGCAGCTTGAATGTGCCAAGCTCTACATGGGCATCACCCGCTCTGTTCACGTCCCATCACTGACAGAGCCCAGCTGCTTGGCACTGCTCGCAGTGCCAAGGCCGGGCCAGCCCCAAGGCAGGGCAGTCCCATGCTCAGCAGTGGTCCCAAACCACCAGCAGACAGGTCTTCTCTACGTTCCATCCTCTTGTTCCAGCTGGCGACAGGCACACAACAGTATCACCCCCACCACACACGCGTGTATTTCCGTAGCACTGAAGCCAGTGTGTGCATCTGTCTTGATAAAACAAGGCTGTGATACCAGTTAGACCCAGAGGAGACAGTTTAAGAGATACCTACTTTCACCATGTGCAAAGTCATTCGAGTGCAAGGAGAGGCCCAGCAAAGTCATTGCAGGTGTCAGGAGAAAGCGCCTGGTCTCCTGTCCACACACAGAGCTAGCCACAGTGAGAGGCCACCCTGTGAGGATGGCAGCACCCCAGGTCCTTGTGGGGCCCTGCTGCAGCTCCCAGGATGACCTGCCATCCTGGTTTGTGGAAGGCTGCGTTAAACTCTGTGCTGGCCAGGGACCAGAGTCACTGCGGCCAGTTATGAATCCAGACACCAGGGAACCTGGGGCATTTAACACATCGTATTGTTCATAATCCTGTGGAGCAAGCACGTCCTGCCATCACCTCTTAGGGGACAAGCTTGAGAAGAGGAAAGGGACATGTTCATGTCTGCACGACGCTGTGGGTTGCTTTTGCCTGCTGCATCCAGAGCATCTCACCTGGCCTCAGAGCCAAGAACTTGTCCAGCATCCTGAAGGGAAACACACCACCTGCTAGGGAGCACCACCACACTGGCATGCAGATATATACATTGAGAACCCCATTTAACTAGCCATTTCCATGCTAATTAAGTATTTGCAGATTAAAAGGAAACTCTAATCTCAAATGAGACAGCCCAATTTTCTAAATGAGCTTATGGTTTTCATATGGAGATCAACATGTACTCACTAGCACATCATGCAAGCGTTCCAGGCTGCTAGATTCAGCTTTATTGACACTGTCACAAGTGGGGAGTTTTTATTCTCCATGCTCAAGTTTTTACACCTTTTTAACCCAAGATAATTGATGCATGTCCCACACCAGCGCTGCCAGCCTGCAACACCCCCAGCACCAGGCAGTCACCAGTGCTTTCGGCTGCCACAGCCAAAGGCAAGTCCTCCTTCATGAGGTCGTGGTACTACCTCCTCTGAAACCCCCCAGTGCCAGGCACTGCACACAAGCAGCAAACACACCAACATGGCACACTGTGCTGGCAGGCTGACCATGCACTTGAGAGCTGTCTTGCTGCATTTCAAGAGACAAGCTAAGCAGTGCTGAAAGCTATGTTTTGTCCCTCTACATGAGCAGACCAACTAACTGTGGCACGGCCTCTACAAAGCATCTGCTGCTGGCAATGACGTTTTCAGTTACACAATTTGGGGCACATCAGGTTACTATCCTCCTCCCCTGGATTTATTTTTATTGTTCTGAAAGCACAAGACATCCCTACACCAGACCGAGTCCACATCATGCCAGTATTTCCTGCCGCTCCTGCCTGGGCTCCTCCAGGAGTTGCAGCATCTATGCACAAGCCAAAAACATTATCAGAAATTCCACATCTGAGCCAACACCAACCCAAGACCAAGCAGTGACCATGTGCTCTTCCCCTTCTACCAGCCTTCCCACAAGAGTGACCAAGCTCTCCTCTGCAGCTGGAGGATTGATTTTCCCAGTTCTGAGGCTGAGGCTTGCTAACATGCGGCTTGTGCTCCCAGAATCCTGCGGACACGCACAGCACTCCCGCCACGCAGCCCCGAACACCAGTCCTGCAAGCACAAATACACAAAGCGTTCTGTGAAAGCAACCACAGCTCACTGCGGTGAGCGATCATCTATCTCATTTGTACACACAGCTCCATCAGCGCACGTCCCCACAGAGTGGTTCACCTCTGTTTTCCCTCTGAAATGGGAGAAGATCTTCTCAAGATGATCTTCAGGTGGAGAAGAAAAAGGGGCGTTGAAAATGAGCTGAGAGCAAAGGCAAGGAGAAGCTGCAGTGGCCCTGACTAGTCAACCTGTAAAGAGACAGATCTTCTCCAGGGCTAGAGGAGAACTTTTAACATGCATTCAGAAACACGCTAGCCAAGTTTGGGAGAGGAGGTCAACGTATGAAGGAAAAGGAATAAAGCTCTACAGCGGTAACAGGGATATCATAGAATCATAGAATAGTATATACACAAAGGCATGTGTAAGCTAGTCCATCTTGGCCTGGATTAGCCACAGTGCTTGCGGGGCATCCAAGCTGGAGCCTATGAAGTGCAGACCCTTGGCCGTGGTGTGCCGCCCAGTACCCATGTAGCTTGTTAACTCATTCATGTTAGCAGAGACAAAGGAAAACAACATTTTGAGACCACAGCACTCGGGAGAGGCTGTGTGCTAGGAATGCCTTTCAGCACTATCACGGACAGCCCTGAGCAGCCCCAGGGACTGCCTAGGACAAAGCCATCACAGATGGGCCACCGCTGAGGATGCTTTTCAAGATCATACCTGATGGAAAGACAGACTGCCGTTGCCTATGTCCTGTTGCATGTCAGGAAAGGAGGGTCCTGGCACAAAAGCCAAAGCGTCTTTCCAAACTTTCCACCATACGACACGTCTCCACACCAGAGCATCCAGTTTCTTGCTTGCTCAACACCATCTGCTGAAAATCTAGCTCCAAGCAAACAAAATGCACACTTGTGCACTCACCCTCAAGTGCAATCCATGACTGATGCACGAGCTGGGCAACATAAGCAGAACATCGTGGACTCCATTTGTACATGCAGCTGCTACACCACCATTAGACTAGGAAACATGCACTCCTGCACCCGGCCTGCAGAGACCCACCAAGGAGAACAAGAAGCACCTGGACAAAGCAGAGCCAGGAGATGTTCTGGCGCAGCAGGTACACCCTTCTGTACATGGTGGGAGCAGGTACCAAGTGTATAGCACCCAAGGAGTAGCTAGATTCATCCCTGAGCACAGCAGAAAAGGTACTAATGCAAATCCCAAGTGCAGGATCCTGGCAAGCAGGACTCACGGCTGGTAGAACTAGCTTGCTCAAGAGAGCCAGCCACACCAGCTCCTTAGGGTCCCACTCTGCCCAGCTGCCTGCAGTACCTTCCTATTACTGTTCTGGCCACCCACAGGTCCCTCCCAGCACCCCACAGTAGAGTGCACTCCTGCAAACACAATGGCGAGCTGAGGGTGTTCAGGGCACCCTCTGCAGAGTCTCCCACATGCCAGGCAAGGATTTTACAGCTACACAGGCAACACATCCTTCCTGGCTCATAAAAAGCTCTGAAGCATGGAAATGAAGTGGTAGGTGCCCAGATAATACCTTGACAGGATCAAATCACTTCAGAGAGGCAAGTTCACATGGGCTGCAGTTCTCCCTGCACCTTCCTCCATTGTTTTAAACCACCACATTCCCTTGAAATTCACTCCCCAGCTGACGCTCCAGCCTGGGTGTACGTTCCCTCTCCCCAGACATCTTCCAACAGCCAAGCTATGGCACCATTCAACATCAAAGCTCCTGTCGGGGCCATCCATGTGTCACACAGCATGTCCCTGCTCCTCTGTGCTTCGGAGAGCCTCCTCTTGCAGCTCTCCCCCCAGCTCCCATGAGGGCCAGCTTGGCTTTCTGAACCTATCTTGCTTCTCTCTTCCTATTATTTTATATTATATTTATATCCTGTACAGGGGGCTAAAAAGAGCAGGCAGGCAGCCCCACACTGCAAAACCAGGAGGAATGCCGCATGCGGCTGGACCCCGGCTCTCTGCCGCTGCTCTGCATGCCTGGGGCTGTGCTTTGAGGAAGGCCAGCCTGAAGTCAGAGAGGACTGAAGCTGAAAATAATACAGCACTTGCCCTTTCTGCACTCAACCCCCAGGAAAATCCAAGACAAAACTCTGCTTGGGGTGATCAGCAATTTCACGGCACATCCGATGCTTGCAAGAGCTGGCATGACTGAGAGCAAATGGGACAAACTGAGGAGGCTGGGGAAGGCTCAGAGAAGTCTGTGCCAGACAATCGGCAAGGAAGAGCTCCTCTCCAGATGTGTCTGTCCAGCTTCCATCCTTTTTTCTCCAACCGTGCTGAGCCAACCCAGCGAGAAACTATCCCCAGCCTCCAGAAGCGCATCCCTAGCCATGCTGCCTGCCCAGATCAGGGGCCAGCCCAGGAGAACATTTCACAGCCCTCTGCGAGTCTGACCTACCCAGAGGAGTTACTGCAAGGTCAGGCTGACCTGGCAGACTTTGTTCTCAGGCCCACATCCACCTAAAGAGCTCAACATGTCCTAAATATCACTGTTACCATCCAATGTAAGAAGTCCTCGGGCCAACAGAAGGGCTGGGTGACAGGCATCTGTGGCAGAACCCTCCGAGCGTGTCCCAGTGTTCCCACAAGCGCCCGCGCGCAGCATCTCCCACACGGCCATTGCGATGGCATGTGAGGCCCGTAAAGAAACCCTGCAACACCACTGCGACCGCAAGGCTATAAGAAACGTTACAAGCCACAATGCTGGAAGCAGGAAACCTAGAAGTCAAACTGCCACAGGACACCAAAGAATTCCTAGTATGTGGTTTGCAAAATAGTTACAATGCTAGCTTGCCTGCAACTGGTAAACAGCGTTAAAACGAGCAGCTCTTCAGGGTCCCCCTTTACCCACCAAATAGATCTCAGATAACCTCAGATGTATCCCATAGCAGTCTCAAAGTCACGACCCAAAGAAGTCCCCCAATTTAATGGGATAAGCATATTTTTGGCCAGGTTTTGAAACTTTAAAGACAAGAAAGTCTCAATGTTCTTTAATATTAATTTCATTTACATACTGCATAGCTAGTGGTCTGTAACCACAGCGAACAGCATTGTTCTGCTGCTTCAGTCTGTCTGGGAGGATGCTTGCTGCAACACACACCTCCTAGCCTTCAGGCTAAGAGCAACCAGGAGGGAAATCCTGATGCAGCGGCTAGGGATGCACAAAGCTCCCAGACAGATACTAACCACGTGCAGCCCCCATAAGCTTGCTTCCAAAACGGACGGTGTTTAATATTACCACAGAAGAATAAATAATTTGATACTCATCTCATCACCTTGTGTGACGGCAACAGCAAGCTCTGCGTGAAGTTTACTCATACATCCAGCTCATTTTGGGAACTGCAGGTCTTCAGGCAGCACAGATGAGCCTGCGCACGTGGGAATGTGCGCTGCAGGAGTGGGCCCCACCACGGGAAGCCCAGCACCGAGGGCTGCTAGTGGGGCACTGCTGGAGCGGGCAGCTCGCTGGGCGACAGCTCACAGTCCGGGCTACTGTGTGCTCCTTCCAGAACCCAGCCTGGGTTCCGGGGGTGTGCAGCCCCCCACCCGGGACCCTGCCCGGGCCAGCTGTTAGCTCCAAGAATAGCTCAGATCAGCTGCAGAGGATCAAATAATTGCCCCAGGGATGGGAAGCACCAACTATTTTCAGCTTTCTGGGAGCATTGCTGGGCAAGGGGAGAGCAATCACGGGGGAGGCAGAGGCTAGCCACCCAGCCCAGCAGGAAGAAGAGCTTGCAGCTTGTTACACTCTTTCAAGGTCTTGTTTCTCCCAAGAAAAGGAAAGGGTTTCAAAGAGGGTTTAAACCTCAGACTTGCTTTTTTGAAACAATTTTCCAGACTCACAGGCTGCAGTTTCACACCAGGAAAATATAAAATACGCAGATTTTCCACCAGAAGCACAATCCTGACATCTCCCACCTGCCCTCCCACAGCAGCAGAGAGCATCTCCTCCCCAGGCTGCTGCATGCCAGCCCCGGTGCAAGGGGCACGCAGCACTGCTGACCATGCTCCAAGGGGGCAGTCTGGGTCACAGCTGGCCTCAGTGCTCATACCCCTCATCACAGGCACTCAGCAACCTGCTGTTGGCTCCTTTTCTATGAAATCTTTGCAGGTCACCTTTAAAAGCCACATGAGAGCCCTAAAACTACTTTACAGGCTGCAGAATTAGTTGTGCCCATAAAGATGTTCTTTACGGCAGCGTGCAATGCCAGCTCCAGAGCACTACTGCTTCCATGCCTGGGCAGCAGTAGGAGCATCTACTCCCCACCCCACAGACCAGCGCCTCTCCCCGCGTCTCCAGGAGCCTGAGGTCTGGGGTGCTCACAGGCCTTGGCTGCATTTCAGCCACACCATCTCACATCTCAAGAGGGTATTTAAAGGACACCGGTGGAAGCACTCAAAAGCCTGAAAATGCTACAATGAAGGTTGCACAAGCACTATTAATTGAATGTCTCTAGGTGGCTGTTCCACGCCAGAATCCAAATCCAAAGCTTGGGTCCAAAACTGGGAAGGAGCAGCCTGTCTGTGCTAGCATCCGCATTCTTCATCAGCCCTGCAGACAGGAGAAGACACAGCTGCTGTGCTATCCCCTGAGAGCGAATGAGAAGGAAGGGGAAAAAGGGAAGTGAGTTAATGTTGCACAATCCCTGTCCGACTGCTCAACTTCGAAATAGCAGTTTTCTCACTTGAAAAAAAATAATTCCAGAAATCTGCATATAAAATTTTAAGGTACCAGGAAAGGAACCCCAGCTAACCTCAGCTCTGCTCTGCGTTACCAGCAAGCCTGGGGAATGGGAATTCCGGATGCACAGGCCAGCCAGGGGGAGCGGGGCTGTAAAAGCTCTGCCAAAGCAAAGTGGGAGCTGCCAAAACACCTGGCCTGGGAAAAGACTCATCTGGCAGCCCTTGTCTGGGGTTCAGATGTAAAATTAAGGTTAGGGTTGAGAGAAAGACAAAAGCTGCAGTTCGAGAGAGGCTGGAAAGGGCTTACTATAAGAAAGTGGGGGCTGCTAAAAGACCTGGGCTTGCAGAAACCTTCCACAAGGATGACCTTCTCCAATGTTCAGCCATAAGGTTAGGGTTGGGATAACGCTGAGACAAATAAAGTCCAGAGCTGCAGCTGGAGTGGGTCTGCAAAGGGGCTGCAAAAGTACCTGGCAGCTGCCAAGAGACCTGGGCTGGGAGAAATCACTGGTCCAGGTATCAGTGGGAGACTTCTCTACGGCTTCCCAGGAAAACCAGGGTTAAGGCTAAGAAAAAGAAAACTCAGAGGTGCAGTGGCAGCTGGGCAAGGGAGGGCTCGCCTGAGCAAAGCGGGGTCTGCAAGAGGCCTCACCTGGGAGAAAGCTTTCATCGTGGAAATGGCTGGGGGGCTTGACTAAGGCTCAGCTGGAAAACTAGGGTTAGGATTCAGAAAAAGAGAAAGTCTAGAGCTCACATGGGGCTGGAAAGGGACTGCCAAAAGAAAGAGGGGCTGCCAAGAGGCCTGGGCTGGGAAATGGCTCAGAAGCCTTCCCTACAGCTCAGCTGGAAAACAGCTCCTAGGGTTGGGGTCTGGACTGAAAGGAAAGATTACACTCGCAGTTGGGGTGCAGCTAGAAAGGGGCTGCCAAGAGACCTTGGGTGGGAGACACTTTTTGCCAGGAAATGGTTGGGGGGGCCCTTCTTTACGGCTCAGCAGGCAAACGAGGGTTCGGGTTGAGAAGCAGAAAGCCTTGCTGGAGCGAAGCTGGAAAGGTGCTGTCAAAGGTTAGCGAGGGCTGTCAAGAGTCCTGGGCTGAGAGAAAGCTTTGGTGTGAGCAATGGGTTAGGGGTCTTCCCTACAGTTCTTCACAAAAAATAAGAGTTAGGGTTGAGTGAAAGAGAGCTTACAGCCGAGCCTGGGCTGGGGCTTCAACAGCCAGGCAGGGGCTACCAAGAGAGCTGGGCTGGGTCAAAGTTTTCATCTGGGCAATGGCTGTGGGGCTTTTTCTATTGTTCTGCGGGAAAATGAGAGCTAGAGCCAGGGTTAGGGTCAGGGCTGAGAGAGAGACAAAGCCTAGAGCTGCAGTTGGACTGTGGCTAGAAAGGGGCTGCCAAAGCCAAGTGGGGGCTGCCAAGAGACCTGGGCTGGGAGAACTCTTTCATCTAGGTTTCCACATCTAAGGCTCAGATGGAAAGTGAAAACCAGGGTTAAGGCTGACAGAAAGTGAAAGCCTAGGGTTTCAGTTGGAACAGGGTTAGAAATGGGCTGCCAAAGATTATTTTAGGTTGCCAAAAGACCTTGGCTGGGAATCATTTTTTGTACAGCAGGTCTTGTCAAAAGGTTCAGCTATAAAATTAGGGTTAGGGTAACACTGATGGAAAGAGAAAGCCTAGACATGCTACTGGAGCAGGAATGGAAATGGGCTGCCAAAGCCAAGTGGGGGCCTGCAAGGAGACTGGGGCTTAGAGAAACCTTTGGTCTGGAAAATGGCTCAGCAGCCTTCTCTACAGCTTCCCCCAAAAAGGGAGAGTTAGGGTTGAGAGAAAGCCTGGACCTGCAGACAGAGCAGGGCTGGAAAGGGGCTACCAAAAGGAAATGGTCAGGAGACCTGCGCTAGGAGAAGTCTCAGGTCTGCAACACGGCTTCAGGGCCATGTCTACCCATTCCCAAGAAAATGAAGGCTAGGGATAGGACTGAAGGATGAGAGCTGCTGTTGAAGTGGGGCTGGAAGGCAGCTGCCAAGACACTTGGGATGGGAGAAATTTTTACCCATGCAATGCCTGGGGGTCCTTGTCTAAGGCTCAGCAGGAGAATGAGGACTAGGTTTGAGAGAAAGACGACTTCTCCATTTAAGGTAAGACAAAGACAGTCGCAGTAACAGGCTTCTGCCCTCCTTCATTCAGGTGCAAAGGGAATAGAGCACAGTGACATAGAGCATTTTTAAAAATCAAATGTTTGTTTTCAGAGGCTGGTGCTTTGCTGAGGCTGGCTGAATTTTTACAAGGACAGGAAAAAGATCAAATTTTGCCTTTTTCTGTAACCTCTTCCTCAAAAACAACATCCATTCTTGTTGAAACCTTACAAAAAAGCCAGCCTGAGGCACTGCAAAGATTTGCACTGCAAAACAGTGAGAGCTAGACAAGGATTATTCCGACTGCACAGAGGAGCTTCATCACAGAGAGCACCAACACCACCTAAGATTGAATTACATTAAAACATATCTTGCGGGAACAAGCTGTAATTAGACTGGCCCGTAAGTCTGATGGTCTCCCCAGCCAACAAGCTGAAAACATAGCATGTGTTAACAAGCAGAAGAGTACTGTGCCCACAGGTTACATATTCCAAGAGCAGGCCATGGGATGAGTCTGCACCATCCAAGTTGCTCTCAGTTGATGTCCTACTTCCCTTTTAGGAGAGTCCGTTGGCGGGCTCTCACATCTGAAACTCCAGTTGATTTTGCAGTGCATCCCCCCAAAAAGGCTGGGCTAACACAAGTTCATTGATCACCAAGATACCCGGCAAAAAGGTGTCCTCTGTGTAATATAACACATACACAAGTGAGGATCAGCCAAACAGGGCCAGTTCTCAGGGTCCCAACAGGACAAGCACTTTGGTGGAATGGTGCAGGGGGATGAAGCTTTGGTTCAGTTTTGGGCCCCTCGCTACAAGAAAGGTATCAAGGTGCTGGAGCAATGAAGCTGGTGAAGGGTCTAGAGAACAAGTCCTGTGAGGAGCGGCTGAGGGAACTGGGCTTGTTTAGCCTGGAGAAGAGGAGGCTCAGGGGAGACCTTATCATGCTCTACAACTACCTGAAAGCAGGTTGTAGCGAGGTGGGTCGGTCTCTCTTCTCCCAGGTAACAAGCGATAGGATGAGAGGAAACAGCCTCAAGTTGTGCCAGGGGAGGTTTAGATTGGATATTAGGAAAAATTCCTTCACCGAAAGGCTTATCAAGCATTGGAACAGGCTGCCCAGAGTAAGTGGTTAAGTCACCATCCCTGGAGGTATTTAAAAGACGTGTAGACGTGGTGCTTAGGGACATAGTTTAGTGGTGGACTCGGCAGTGTTAGATTTATGGCTGGACTCAATAATCTTAAGGGTCTTTTTCAACCTAGTATGATTCTATGGTTCACAAAAACTGGGAACAGTCCCCAAAACCAGTAAGGCACATGGCACGGTCAGGGCTGCCCCTGTGTTTCCCTTGGGGACACATGCAGCCTTGCCTCAGCCCTTCCCTCTACCCAACTCCTGCACGTGCTCCCAAGATACCCACACAACCACCAACAAGGACAGGCACCACAGATGATGTCAGACATACAAAGTACAATCTCTGAGTGCAGGCTGGCATTCCCCCATTGCAGACTTTCACCGATATCCCTTCAAGCATTCTGCGTCCCAACAGGAACAGATGCTCCAACAGCCCCTCAGTCATGGACACACCAAGGCACTTCAGAAAGAAAGTTTTATTCATAGCCTTTATCCAAAGAGCAACTTTCATTTCCTGCAGGGAAATCACATCTGCAGCGTGGCGAGGAAGGTGGGAGTCAGCAGCTCTGAACGCAGTCCTGCTTTTGCTTTGCCTTCACTTCCCAGCTCCGTTCCCCTGGCTACTATCTACAAGCCCTGCCCTCCCCTCTCTTCTCTGACTGCCCTGGTGCACCCAGGCCCCCTGCCCCATCACACAGCTGTACCTGCCGCAGCTGCAGCTCAGAAGCTCCCCCGAGGCCAGTTCAGCCCCGGCCTGCGAGCAGCAGTGAGGCACCAGAGCTGCCTCGGGGCAGGCGTGAGCACAGCCTTGCCTGTTCCCCCCAGGTCATGTCCGCAGGCTTGTCACCAACAGCCAAACGGGCTACAAATTCAGACAAAGCAAAGGCCTCAGCATCTCCAGAAACTGATGGCATTTGCCCAAGAAAGCTCCTTATTCAGCACAGCAGCACGGATGAGAATTTTTTTACTTTATTAGAGCACATCCCTGCAGTACAGTGCCATGTTCAGCTGCCTGCAAGAGGCAGGTGGCTTCCTTCTTCAAAGGGGAAAAAGAACAGATTTTATCTGTAGAAATAAGCTGCAGCCAGGAAACAATGTGTGCAGTTAAACCAAAAATCAACACCCAACCATCAGGTCCTCAGAGACTGTCGATCCTCTTCAAAAGGGGCATATGGCTTTCTCCAAGGGAAGAACGAAGCACAACAGGAGCTGGGATTCAAAGAGCAAGCAGTGCTCACAAGCCACCTCTTGAAGGACAATGGGCACCCACAGGTGCATGTGGGCAGGTCCACCTATGTGCCAGAAACACTGGTGATAATGCACTCAGAAAACCTGCACTCTTTCTTTTCACTTTCTAAGTAGGAATTCTGCACCAAAGCCCCTCCAAAGCTGCCGCAGCAAAGAGCAGAAACAGGCAGCAGCCTTGGGTTGCAGCCACAGGCACCATGAACAGTCACTTGTAAGTTGATGTGTGCCACTACACGATACATTTCAATTCTGATTTCCAGACCACAGCTGTCGCAAACTTTCACTGACACAACCAAGCCACTCAGCACCCTGAACATGCACACTACAGCTCAATGAAGTGATAAAAATCCAGCAAAGAGATTGCATTTGCTTCTCAGCAGGTCTCTGGAATACTCAGGTCCCAGGCCACAAGTGAGAGCCCCTGACACCTGCTCTTGAAGCAAAGCAAGCTGGGTCCAGTGGGAGCACAGTCTGCCTTGCACCACGGCTGAGGTGAGGAACCCCTCCAGCAACTACTTTCAGTGCAAGGCACACTGCCAACTGGGAGCATACAGTGACACTACAGGCTCACAACACTATCTTAAATCACTCTGCAAACAGGAGTTGGGGTCCATGCCTCAGCTGCCCACCCTCACCTGGAGTAAAAGCCAGCATTTAGAGATTAGCAGTTTTCCCAGCCGCTTTTCCTACATGGCAGACTGGAAAATGAACTCATTCTGTGGTTCATCAAAGACATTCAAGGGGAATAGGAGCCCTACACTTCAGGCTGGAGGGCCTTCTGCTTATTACAAACCAGAGAAGTACTCCAGAACAGTATACCCGCGCTCCACATAGTCTCACTCATCCCCCAAACTTGCTGGCACTGGCCCCACTGGAGATGCACCCTCTCCGGGCTGACCTCATCTGCCAGCCATGCTCCCTGTAGCCCAAGGGTCCCCTTCCCAAGTGCAGGAGCAGCACTGGGCACAGCACAGCAGTCTCAGGCTCCGGTGAGGTGCTAAGGACAAGGTCTCACTGCAAGCAGCTCCTTTGAGACAGAGGCATCAAGTGTCCAGTCTCCATTTGTCAGCAGACTTCTGGTGACGCTTCCTTCCAGATGAGGGCTGCAAGCCTCGCTCACCTCCTCAACATCATGTGGCCTTTCTCTCTCCTCCCTCCTATAGTTTTGATTACAGAAAGGATCCCTTGAAAATACAGATCCCAAACAGGCACAGCACTCTGCATGCAGCCCCAAAGGACAAGCAGGAAGGCAGGGAAATAAAGAAGAGAATTGCACAGCTATGCCATTAAATTTTCAGACAAGCAGGTCTGCTCTGCTGAAGCGCCTCAGGAAGTAATGCATCTCCTCAGTGTTTGGGCACAGCTTGAAGTTAAAGAGATTAGTCAGGGGTGCTGGGTCCAAACCTGCTGCCCAGGCCTGCTGGGCAGCAGCAAGCCAGGCTCACAGACTGCAGCTAGCCCAGGTGGAGCCAGGGAGGCTCAGCACACCCTTGCTGCTCTGGTACCAGAAGATGTGCTAACCTGCCCTGAGAAAGGCTGGCAGAGGTCAAAGTACAGACTGATGAGAAGATTCAGATCTCTCTAGAGCGGGAGCCAGCACTTCCAGCAGCACAGAGCCGCAGGCAGCTCCCACAGCCACAGCACAAGGGCCCTGCTCAGCCCTTCCAAACACAAGGCAGCAACAAAGGGCATCAGGCAATGGGGCAACCAAGAGCTTTCAGAAGACTGTCTCACAGGTAAAGGGTTCTTTTGCCCCACACCACCAACTCCTATGCCAGTGTCAGCAGCTGTCCTTGTGTGTACACACCATTTTGGGGTGGTGGGGACATCCCCACTGCCTCACAAGTTGCAGAAGCATCTCTCTGGGGGGGGGAAGAGGTGCTGCTCCAGCCTTGGCAGCCTGAGAGCTACCTTGCTCCCCACCGCCTGCTGTCATCATGCCAGCAGCCCTTGGCTCAAACATGGAGGAGCAGTGTCTCATGCCTGACAACAAACCTTACAGCCTTCAGGAAAGGGGAGAGTAGTCAGTAGCCATTCCTACCATGCAGAGATGTCACTGAGCCACGTCATTTTTGTATCAGGGTCAGGCATCACGTGAAACCTTTCAGGCCTTTGCAGAGCTGAGGCATTAATACTGCTGCTCCGGCAGGAACTCCTAGACTCCTGGTACTTGGCACTGGTCAGAGGCACAGGAACAGCATCAGCATCTCATGGCGTGCCCCCTCCCACAGCCTGGAGAGTCTCTTGCATCAGCACACTGACCAGAAGCATGACGGGTCAAGCTGGATCAGTGTGCTGGGGGTAAGGGACCAGCCTTGACAAGCAAACACAAATCATTCCCAAAGAAGCAAGGGTGCCTGCATCTGCCTGAAGACAGCTGGGGGAAATAAGTGCTAGCCATTGCTTGCCAAGAGGTTTCCTGCATTGCCCTGCTACTCCTGCCCTAATCACTAGGAGCACTACAGAGTAGCAGACAACAGGCCAGGACTGACGGGCCCGGGCAGGCTCTCCCAGGCAAGCTGGAACAGAGGTCCCCAGGGCCTGGCAGCACCTGCCCATCAGAGGGGCCTCCAGAACACTCTCCACCCTCAGTAGCTTTGCTGTTGGCAAGGCAGACAGCAAGCCCAAGGACGATCAAGCATGGCCCAGGCATCAGCCACCCTCCCTACCTGATGCATCCACACCGCAGGTGAGCAGCCGGAGAGGACCCACAGGTCTGGCTGGGACAGACCGAGAGCAGAACTCGGAGCCTGCAATGTCCTTCATCCGCTTGGCTCGACCAACACCCTTCTCCAAGGCACCAAACAGCAGAAAGAGACATCTGCAGTCCCCTGGTGCTGTTTGGTTCTTGCTACCTTATCAATTCCTGTTTCCAGGCAGGGCTGCACAGACACATCTCAGCCGGCAGAGCTACCGGAGCTTGAAGCCTGAGCATCTGTGGTGCAATCCAGAGGGACTCAGGCAACTACATTCCTGTGGGCTGCATGGAGAAGGGGCTCTGCAGTGACATCGCCCTGCCACCATATTTAGAGAGGTGCTCCTGCTCACTCAGGGAGATCCAGGCAGGGTAGATGAGCACTGACAAGACAACTGCCTGCAAAACACTGAAGGGGCAGGGCTAGGGGAGGGGGGAAGAGAAATACGGCACAAGAGTGACACTTCTCTCCCTGGCTCCTCCCAACCAGCTCTCAGCAAGCTGAATCAGGGAGGGCTGCATGGCCCAGCAAAGCCTCCTCCGCTGGGCAGAACAGCAACCCAGCCGGCTGCTCCTCTACAACATGCTCAATCACCCGAGAGCTTCTCTGTGGGATACTCTTTGAAGGAGGTATCCAGCCCCCATCAGAGGCCACCCGTCTGCAGGCTGTCACGCAAGCAGCCTGGCAGCCCTGAGCCCGGCTCTCTCCCCACAGCCTGCTGCAGCAGGATTTGTTTATGTGTCCGCAGCTGCTCCGTGCATTTGCCATGGGAATCCAGGCTGAAACTCCAGCCACGTCGAGCAGAGAAGCGGCCTCCCCACCTCCCCTCTGCACAGCCTCGTAGCTCGGCAAGCATGCAGAGCCCAGCAGGCAGAGTGCTGCAGGGGGCACAAGCCCCTGGAAACAGGCCTGCAGGAGCGGTGAGCCGCATTCCCAGCCCTCCGCAGTGCCTCCCCCACATCCTGCCTCCAGCCCTCCGCTGGGGGTAGAGAATGCAAATCTTGGGTTGTAATTTTTCCAAGTTAAAAATAACCCAGTAGTTTAGTAAGAGAGAAGCAGCAGCAGCGAGGCAGGGGGCTGGGGAGCCTGTGAGCTTGCTGCGAGGCAGCTACAGCATATATTTTTCCCTCCCAAGCAGAGGCTATGGAGGAGCAGCCTCCCAGCTCTGCACACATAGCTACGGAAAGCAAGACCCCTTCAGCATCCCAGCTGCAGAGGCTTCGCTGAGCAGCCAAACGCTCTTCCTTTCAGAGCTGCCCTAACACTCCCTCACTGCTCCCTAGCCCCAACAGAAAGGGGGCACAGGCACCACTCCCCTGAGCAGGACATACAGCAGGACGAAAGAAGCAAGGGGAGAAAGGAGCGTACAAAGAGGCCCGAATAATCCAAAGTCAGGGAGCAAAAACCCCTCCGGCAGGTGCACATGTCCAGGGCAGGCCGGGTACAGCATCACACCAATGGCCAGCCCCAGGGGAGTCACAGTGGTGCCTCAAGCAATTTTCTGTTCTTAAAATATTTTAATCTTTAAAAAAACAAGGGGGGGGAAATTAACTGTGTTCTCTGTGGGGCCAGGGGAGCCGAAAGATCTGCTGATAAGAACACCCAGTGCACGTGGCAATCCTGCCAGCCAAGCCATGCAGCGCCTTCCCAGGACACCCAACTCCACCACCCCACAGGGGAACAGGCAACAAGACTTTGACAGGCAGGCAAGAAACAGCCACAACCTCCTTGCCACATGCTCCATGGGACAAGGAATACAGCGATGCTGCACAGCGTTCCCCCTCCAAAAAGCCTGCTCAGCACCAACACTTCTGCTCCCAAGCCCTCCCAGGCAAGCTCTCAGCCCTAAGTGACAGCCACATCCAAGACCCTGGGGAGACACTTGGGACAGTGCCACTGCCTGTGCACAGAGGATGCTCTGTTGGCACCCAACAGGCAAGAGAGCACATGCAGGCTGGGTGCAGCCCCCGGTAATGCAGCTTCAGTCAGCTGCGCTTCATGACTCTCATGACAAGCTCATGTGGCAAAAATGGCAATAGCTCCTTTTTGGAGAGTTTTCAAATGCAGCTCCTAATGCAAGACCATAACCACAATGACCTTCAGCAGTTATTTCAAAGCTGCACAGTGCCACAGGGCTGAGAACCAAGGGCTCGCTTAGACTCCAGTGAGCACAGCAGCAAGCAGGGACCAACAGCACAATGGGAGAGAAAGATGCAGAATCTCTGGAAACACCTTCGGTTTTGTTCAGCGAAGGCACATCACGAAACGCAAAGCCATGCCTGGCCAGCCAGCGTGCGCACAAAGACACGACACTTGAGCTCGTTGCTAAAGAGAGGGAAACCAGGTCTGAGCTCACCCTAAAATGTATTTCTTTTATCACCTTCATGGACAGTTCAAAATGAGGGGACACACCGCTCCCAAGAGGCACTGGGGGTTGAGAAGTGGCCATCTGCAGAGTGGGGATGCACCCAGCATTAGCTGCACACCCTTCCCCACCATGGGGATGCACCCAGCGTTAGCTGCACCCCCTTTCCCACACCATCGCCCTGCTGCCCTGGTGTGCAGGAGCTGCCAGGAGCAAGACAGGTTTCTCAAGCCTACGTCTGTTGTCTTCTGATCAGCAGGCCAAGAGTCTCACTACAAACAGTTGCGCATAAGCCGCAGGCAGTGGATTTTAATCCTCCACATCAGCAAGGCAAAAACCAGAGGAAAAATAAAGCAAATCTCTACAGCTCAGTACCTATGCAGACAAGGAAGAGAGAAGGGAGGTAGGCCAAGCCTGCCCAGCCTCGGAGCTGGCACCCAGCAGGCTGGGCTCCCGCGGGTGGCAGGCCTGTGACCATCCTCAGCAGTGCCGAGGGCCAGGATTTCATGGGTGAGAGTGCACTGGTGTGTGCGTGAACACACGCAGCATTCCTGCACACACAGGGGGCCCACAGCAGCTCCCTGCAGGGCAGCACCCCACCAGCACGATTCACATGCCCTGTCAAGAGCATCACTAGCTCAAGCTCCTGCCACATCAGCAAAGCCCATCGCACTGATGTTGGCATTTTCCAGACCTCTGCTCCCCATTAAACACAAACACGCCCCGGTGTGGCATTCGACCCAGGCCACCACACAGGCCAAATTAACTGCCCTGTCTGCCAGACCTTAACAAGCCATTTCTCCATCACCAATGCCAAGTTTTCCTTCCACTTATTCGCCAGCCCTGGCATGTTGACCAACAAGCCAACAAGGAAGACGTGAATGGGGTGTCCAGGGAACAGACTGTGCCAGTGGCCATAAAGCCTTCCCACTTGTCCCATCACACTCCCAGCACTTAATATCCTACTTTAAAATAAGGAAAAACGCAGTATCTGTATCCATGTGCTGCAGGAGAGTCCCAGGTTGCGCAGGCCAATAAAGCCTATGGCAGACTGCCACTTCCACAGCTTCCCGCACAGCTCTCCCAACCCCTCTGGTACCCCGCTGTGGGCAGGAGGCAGACAGCTCACAGCCTCTCTCCTTGCCTGCCAGAAGCACACTCCTCATATCGGCAGTTCAACACAGCTGCAGGACCAGCTGCCAGCAACCAAAAGGATGCCTGGTGGGCAACTCCTCTTCCTTAGCCTGGGACCGTACACCCAATCCGCTCCTCCACAAGGCGGGAAGCCTCTCATACCAAGGGGAGTATGTGCTAAGGCTGCCAAGGAGACTGTGCAAAGTCTCGGGTCAGAGTGACAACACAACCCTAGATACACATTAGATGGAAACAGGCAAAGTAGCTCTGAGGACACACTCTCGATGCTAGAAGCAGGCTCTCTTCTCTGAAGTGCCTGGCTGTTACCCCTGGGCAGAGATGGGATCATGGGCTCAGCTCCTGCTGGCTTCCTGGACCAGTGGTCACGAGGAGCCAGACTTCCCAACAGCATAAGAAAAGCCTCTTCCGAATTACTGGGCCCATGGGAGCACAGGGGTTATTGCCAGCTGCTTCAGAGGCTTCTTGCAACAGAGCAAACCACCCAGCTGCTCTCCAGCTATCAGGAGGGATATAGAGGTTTCAGCAGAAACCAGTGCCCTGCGCACTCTGCATGTTTTCTTGCTGCCTTTTATTTCTCACACAGAAGCACTCGGAACTTCACTTAGCTGCCCAAGTCCATCCTCAAGGTCACCGGCCCTGTAAAGATGCCACCAGGCACATAATTTAGCCTACAGCACCTTTATTAGTACAAAAGGTGTACAAAAGCCAGCTCAACCAGTAGACCTTGACAGCTGGCCAATTCAAAGAACCTTTTATAAGGTTACAGCTTGAGAGCTACAAGCCGAAGAGCACCGAACTCAAGCTATCCCAAGGCAGACGGCCAAAAATTGAGATGGCATTCCTGAAAGCACAGATCTTCCCCTCTTGCTGTTGTTAATATCCTGCACAGCAAACTCAAGCCGTCAGAAAACAGCTTTGCCACACTGCAGACAGCTCCTCAAAGGCAATCAGAGCCCTTTCTGCCTCTATTTTCCAACTGTAAAATGGGGATAAAAATCAAGCCTTCACAGCAGGGCTACTGAGAAGATGAACAAGCACTTGCAATGCACCTCAAGACTTGGCTGTAGACACATATGAAAGAGCACATCTGACACCCAGAGCAGATTTCCTGCTGGGATGGCACAGCAACACCAACAACACGCCACAGCTCCAAATGGTGACAGAGACCCCACTGCAGAGTCCAGCCCTGCTGAAAATCATTCCTTCAAGCGTTTCTGTCAGTCTTCTCCAGTTGAAACTCCCTGCCGTAGACCTCCATGGTGGATCACCTTTACCCCTGCCAGCCATCCAGCTGGTGTCCCCACACCCCCGTTTGCTGCTGTTACGTGCCAGCTTTAAGTTATTCCCTATTGCTCTCTTGCTATAACCACAGTAAAGTAAAAGGGAGAACCAGGCTTTGCACCCTCCTGGCAATCTGCCCCTGCTTCATCTAGTGAATAGCCCATGGGAATGTGCCCTAAGAAACACATCCAAGCCAGGAGCTGAATGAAACGTGGCCAAGCCACCAGCAGCTGGGCCACAAGAGCACAGTCAGCATTTTAAGCATTTCCAGGGCCTCGCAAGCAGGATGGACACCACTGCTTTGTCAAATGCCTTGTCTTGCATACAGGTGGCGGAGCAGGGACGGGTATACAGTGCATGAAGCAAGCTCAGGGCCAGCCTTGCTTTGCCCACCATGGCCACATCTCACGCCACAGTTCTTGAGAGCAGGCACTGAAGGCTGATCCCAAGCTACATCTTAGTGTGTGACGAGTGAGCAGCTCTCCTTCAGGCTAGGCAGCACTGCCATCTTGGTCCTAGGGGTCTCAAAACCCACGTGACAAAGGAAGCTCATCTCGGTCTGTGCTCTCTCACACCCAGTGAAGGTTGGAGGGGAAGTAGAAGGGACCTCCAGGAGCAAAAGGACATTTTGCTACACTGCTCACTCCCCAAGTACAGGACATCTCCACCACCAGCTTACAGAGGTCACTTGCTTGATGTTGCCCTGTTGGAGAAGAGCTCCTGCACACGCAAAGGCTGCACCTGCCCTGTCAGCACTGCAAATGCAGGCCACCCCACCCCAGGGGAGAGCAGAAAGTTGGCTGGCAAGAACCCTGCCTATGGCAGTGCCAGGCACTGGGGGAGCCAAGCTGTTCCTCAGCACCCAGGAAGGCAACATCCCAAACAACCACAGCCTGAGAGTTTACTGTATGCTGTGGTGAGGTCCCATGGCTCATGGCATCTGTTCTGCCTGTACATCCTAAGAGAAACTAGCAAACCTCGGCCCAAAATAGCAACAGACAGAAATCTGCTGTTCTCCAGGCCTGAGAACTCGCATACTGAAGCATCAGACCTGTTTCCCAAGCGTCCAAAGAACAGGGAGAAAAAGCAAAATGTAGCAAACTCTCCTGATGCAACACAGAGCAAGAGCACCCTTCACAAGCGGCGCTGCTACCCCACAGTCCTCAGGTCCACATCCTTACACACACCTCCACTTCAACTGCTCTGCCCTGCAAGGACTGTAACTCCCTGACATTTACCTCCAGGGGCTTCCAGTTTGTTTTGAATTTAACTCTCTGGGATACAAGTTCTCCACAATCTCAGCTGAAGCTACTTTGAAGAACAGTCTCCAGAGTTCAGATGCCATCTGTAAGGAGACATTCCTCTCAATCATCTCAACGCTTCCTTGCATTTGTCTTTTACACCATCCCAAGAAACACTCCAGCATGGGAGGGAGAGAGAAGTGCCAAAAAGAAATTCATCAATTCCTCATGTGCAAATGCTTGGAGTTCAGCAACGCCAGGTTTGGTTCCCTCCTCAGCTACAGGCAATTCTTTAATACACTTGGGAAGCCTTTTTAAACAGCAAGCACCCAAAGTCCTGCCCAGACAGGCTGCAAGTAAAATGCTACTGAAAGCACATATGGAGAGGTAGCCCCTTCTTGTCCCAGCTCATAAAGCCCTTCAGAGGCCAGCTCAGGGAGCAGTGAGAGAGCATCAGCCTTGCCAGGCGGGAGGTCCACACTTGCACAGGGAACACACCCCTCCTGTCAGAGCACGCCCAAGCTGCAATCACTAATGCTGACTGCAGAGCACCATCTTTGCAGAGTCCCTTTTTCTAAGCAGAGCTAGGACCTCAGAGCACATCAAGCCCCGTCAAACAGTGCACAGGCAGAGCTGCTATGGGTCTCTCCTGAAGTCAAGTTGCATTCATTCAGGGCACAGACACAGAAGACAACCACCATGTCTGGGACCCTCTTGGCCAACCAGCACCATCTTCATGGGGTCAGCTAGCCAGTGGGCAAGCACATGGCATCAGATGCACCAAACTACCAAGAGACTCTTGTCCCTGCTTGCCTGGCAGGCCTATAGACATCAGTCTCCTTTGACATGTAGCAACATGAAGGCCAGGCAAGCAAACTCTGGACACAACAGCAGAGCACAGGTCCCACAGACCCATGTCCTAGCCCACTCTTACTGCACATACCTGTCAGAAGTCCATGCCAACATGGTTTCCGCATCTCCTCTCCCTCCGTACCTGGATGAGCTACTAATTTTCTGACCCCTTCCTTCAGCAGATGTCTCTGGAGGAACCAGCATGCAACAAGGTCCAGAAATCCACTTCTGCTCTGTGTCAGACATCTCCCTCTCCCAGCTCAGGGTGGCAGAAAGAGCAGGAGGTAGAGCTGGATCCAGGAAAGCGTTTAGGAGCACTGTCCAGAACTCCTTCTCTGCTCAGCAGAGCGGCCAGCAGAGAGCCTGTCTAGAAACCAGAGAGCAGCATCTGCAGATAACCACATCTCCACACACAGTGCACTATGCCCTGTCAGATGTGGGCACAGCTGTACCTATTCAAACACACATGTGACACACATTGCAGTCACACCTTGTGACTGCAAGCCTGCAGTCACACCTTGCTACAGGGCTCCTGGAGAGGCCATTCTCATTGAAATTACAACTACTAAAGCTTCAAAGAGCCTGTGCCCATAGTGACCCACTCCTTCATTTGCTTTCCGGATTCAGGACCCTGGTCCTCACTCTCAAAGCACAATGTGGGACTGGCCCAACTCCAAAACAGTGATGTTATTCTCAGACAGAAATTCTCACCCTCCGGAGCAAGGAGTTGGAGCAGTCACTGTGACTGGCCCACAAATCTGTAACCACTTCTCTGAAGAAATCAGGGTAACCACAAACCTCAGCACCTTGACAGTAAGTGCAAACCTTGCTTCAGTCAGCCTCCCCACAACATCACCACACAGCGAACAAACAGAGCACAGTCTCTGCTGTCTGCGGTGGAGGGGAGAAACCTGCCTTTATGTATGCACAAAAGTGCATGCCGGGAAAAGCTCAGATACCCTGGTGAGGGGCACCCTACGGGGACTGAGAAAGATCACTGAGAAACAGGGCTTTGCTTGCCCTAAAGCAACAAGCAGAAAAGCATACAAATAAGAGCAATACACTGTGCATTCCCACACCCCACTGCTCTCCATCCCAGGCTAAGCGAACACAGGGTACAGCAAGGATGCACCATGCACATATATAGAAGTCATCAAGAGAGAATGGCTCTCTCCTCTGATCCTCAACTAACAGACACCTAACATTTAAGCTTCATTTTATCTTAAGTATGTTTTAAGTTCAACCAAAGCGGATGAAACATTTAGGGTTAAAGGTGTTCTGTCCACAAGACCCACAGAACTCAAGGCAGCAGCTCACACAAAAATAGCAGCTTTCACAGCACATCTATAGCAAAGCACTAATGTTTATTCTTGTATCTAGGACTAACTTTAATTCTGCCTTGATGCACATATATAACAAGGCATATTAATGTTTCTTAAAGAACCAATACTTCACCTACCTATATGTCAAAAAAGTGAAAGTCCCCCATAACTTCGCATCACCCTTGTTCCCACATGTAGCATACTAGCACATTGCTAATGCTGGAATTCACCTTCAAAGGTAGCCATTGAGCATAAGACAAAACGCAAAATGAAAACCAGAAAGCACATAAAACGACTTAGTTATCTAATTGTGTTCATGACTTCTGAAGAGAGGTTTAACAACTGGAAGATTTTTGAAGGAAACTCAACTATGTCCACATAACAAACGTCTATTTCTAGTGCAATACAGAGGGACCAAAATTCTCAGCAGTGGCTGCTAACGTGGAGGGCCTGGTAGCCAAAGTCCTTCAATTAGCTAAAGTCCCGCTTCTGCCTTCAAAGAAATGCAAATGAGATACCTCCTGGGGGAAGGGGTTGGGGGTCTTACATCCTAGGGAGTTTTAGCAACCCTCAGGGCAGTAAGTGCTGCAGTTCCTATCCCCCCAGGCATACTGTCAGCAGGCCAGCCACAGGGACACTGGGCTGCGCTTCCCCCACCAGGCCTTTGCACAGACTTTTGGCCTGGGGTCCCTCACAGCACGCTCATGCCCCTCCCACCTGTGTTCCTGTGCAAGAGCTCCCAGGCTGCAATTCAAACACATGCTTTAGGACCACATAAGATACTGAACGAAACAACCTTGCCCCTCCACTGCCTACCTGACCCTCCCTTGCAATAACATGCACGTTAGTAGGGACATGCAGCCCTGGGTTAACACCAGCCTGACCCCAGATATTGCCTCCTTTTACTCTAATGCAAAGCAGGGCTCCACAGACCCCACACTTTTATGGAAACATTTAGGAAACACAAATACTCTGCAAATTGACACTGACAAGCATAACTTTCCCCTGCTTTTGGCACAGTCACCCCAAAAGGGTTGACAAAAGCAAAGAGTTACCTGCATTTCAAACCAGACTTCCCATAACAACTGAGCCGAATGGCAGAAAGAGCCAGACAAGCGTCAGAAAGCTTCACCAGATCTAAACTTAATCTCACCAGTTAAAACACAATTAAAAAAAAAAAAGCCAACCACACCCCAAAACAACCAACCACATAACACTACCTATACTAGTGCAACATTAGGGCTGCATAAAGTTAGGGCAAAGGCAGGACTGCAGAAGACATGCTGTACCTCCTAGGATAGATGTTAATAATATCACCGTCAGACTGCTACTGAGCAGCATCGCTCACAGGGAAACCAGGGCTGGAAAATGTGATGTGTACCCCATGGCCAAGCCAACATCTCATCGTCATGATAACACCCGAACTCCTTGATCCATACCCAACGCACCTCCGCAAGCACATTTCCAGCACCCACATGAAAAACAAAGAGGGACTGGGACTCGGTTCCCACACTTCTCACTTTCTTTTCTGGACTGAAAAGTGTGTTTTACTCCTGTTAGAGCAGGATTTATACTCACTACAGGCTGGGAATCCCCTAGAGGCAACAGGCTGCAGTACAGAAACAGCATGCACCCCTTAACCTCAAGGCAGCACTTCCTCCGCAGGGGGAAGGTCCCTGCACAAAGGATGGGTCAAGTGCTCCACTGACCCCCTCGGTGCCAACACAACCAAGGCCCCCAGCTCCTCTCTGAGCACTGGGCCCAAGTGCAGTGTAGGGCAGGAGCCCTACACACCCAGGCACCAAACTCTCCCAGCTTTTAGCTGACTTCCTGAGGAGCCAAGTATGCTCAGGCATTCCCCAGAACACAGCCACACAACCTTTCCCCAGATATCTGTCAGGGACCTGCCTCAAACATTAAAGCCCAGCCACAGCATCCCAGGTATTTCCTACTTCTTAGGCTGACTGGACACATCCAACATAACAATGCTAAAAATTAATAGCCACGTATTGGCAGATTGCTAGGCTGCATACCAGATTTTCCCATATAAGGGAAAGTTGAAGGCATTGTCCTATCACACAGAAAACATATTGCACCAGCCTGAGGTATTAGAAAGCAAAAATCAGAGTCTCCTCGTGTCACAAGCTGACACCCACAGCACCACATTTTTCCGCTTTTCCCAACGGTTTGGTCAGCTTTCCCCAGCTCCGTTATTTCCACCAGGGGCTCATGCCTGAGGATCACTGGAGGCTGGCTGGGACAGGCACTGCCCAGCACAGTGTTTGCAGCACGCTGCTACACAGGGGCCCTGCACTTTCTTAGAGGATTTTGGTATCACCACGCTGGCGCTGCAGGCACTGACATTACCACCGTACCCAGGGTGAAGTATAACTCTGTTTTCATGGGTTTTTAGGGTGCTGAGAACCCACCACACAAACCCTGCATGCTGTCGCCAACACTCTGCCCGCAGCAAACATTGCTACTGGGCTACGTATAGACCATTCACCCAGACCATCTTCTCTCCCCTTTATACAGCTTGTTGGCCCCCAACAACAGCTCTGCCTCTGCTTTCACAGACCAGGGCAAGGTCACCAACACCAGAGACCGACTCCACTATCCCAAGCAGGAAACTGGGGATGAGAGAGGAGAAATGCTTTCACTGCTACTTACAGGAACAACGAAAACAAGCCCTCTCAGCTCCCCTGAAGCCCAGTAAGACATCCAACCACCCTGCTTGCCAGTGTCTCTTTAAGACAATTTCAGAGAATCCTCCCTACGCATACCTGCTTTCTAGACCCAACACACCAAGTCCACATTCCTGCACCAAGGGCTCACTCGCAGTGCAAGGCTGATCAACCCTCTCCCCTCCTTTGCAACAGCAAGCTTCTCCTGCACACTGATGTGCACGATACCAGCTCTTATCTCTGCAAATCTGAGACAGGCCAGGACACCACAGCTTCATGCAGAAAACAAAGGCCTGCTCTGGTGGCCGAGCTCTCAGCCTTGCCATCTTGCAAAAACAAGTTCACTTGCTTGTGCAAACCCCTCTCGAAATGACACAAACCATTAAAGTGAAACACTTTATATTATCCACCTGTAAAAGTTTATGTCTTTGGAGAAGCTCTTGAGAAAATATTAAAGCTCTCTCAAGGAAGACTAAATCTTAAAAATTATTGCGATTACACTTCTGGGAGGGAGGCAGAGATTTGCTTCCTGTTAAAGAAATATGGTAAAAAGCAGTCAGGAAAACAAGACATTCCTCTGCGAGCCTCCTCCACCAAGCCACTAGAAATCAACAGACCCAGAAAATACCCACAGTATTGACCATCAGGGCTAACACTGGCATATCCAGGGCCAGCTGCTCGAAGACCAGCAGCTTAGACAGAGCCACTCCCCCAAACATCAACATGAAGGACAACGGAGGGAGGGAGAGGTAAATTCAAGCCATCAAAAAGGCACACGCTACCAAACCAGACAGCAGCACTCAGAACAAGGTAATGAGGGGCCCTGACAGCACCTTCCACAAGAGATGCGCATTATTCACACGCTACAAGCATTGAGAAACTGCACAAGAGCTGCCTTAGTTTCACAGATTCACACAGGCTAGTTTTTAACACATCCGTACTAGCCCACAGAGAGGGGCTGCAACTGCCTTCTCAGCAACAGGGCAATCAATGTTTCTGCTTGGAGAAATGAGACAATAGGCAGAAATAAACAGCCACGGCTGCAGGATGGGCTTCAAACTTCACAAAACTGAAAACGAACCAAGATCAGTCTTTCTCCAAGTCCTCTCATTGACTTTGGCTTTTATTTGAAGAATAATAATACATTCTTTCAGTTCTGCTGCACAAGGTAAAAGCAGACATTTTGATAGGATGCAACTCTACCAGTTATCATGCTTTACAGCTTGAAGCACTCGAGGGGCAACATTCAGTCAGCTTCACCCCACCACTGCCACGCACTTCCCACCTTTGCAGCGAAGGAAACCCAGGAGCATATCAACGCTCCTGAAGGATCTGCAAGTTTAGGCAGCTGTACCAATTCAGAGACAATAGGCAGAATTAGCTTTCCAAAAGCAAACAGACAACAACGTTAAGCTTTGTAGTGGAAGAGGAGTCAATTTTCCACTAAACAAGTGGGAGAGGAACCCAGTTGGAGGCCAGAAGCCTCAAGAGAAACAACCTATTTACTCCAGGAAGAATTTACTCCCAGAGCAAAAATATGCTGTTATTGCTTCATACTTCAACAGCTGGACCGAAACAATTTCTCTGCAAAGCAGCACAGCAGAGCTCCCGTGTGAATGAGGTAAACAAAGGGCGAGGAGAGGTAAGGCCATCACCTGAACAGCGCCCAAAAGCAACAGCAACACTTCACAGTGGGGAAAATACTCGCAGAGCTCAGTGTTCTCTCTCCTCTGGCAACACTCTAATCCAACTGACCCACACCAGTTAAAAAGATATAGGCAGCACCAGCTGCCAAATATCTGTAGCCCTGCAAGTGAAGGGGTCAGGGATAAACTTCTAACAACTACAACCACCTCTGTCTGTCCACGAGGAGCCCTCTGCCAGGGAGGCCAGTGACTGCAGAGGGGTGCTGGAGACTTCTGCACAGACCTACAGGACACTTCGCACAACCACAGTGAACCGTCTCCACCCCTCTCCCCTCATTCTCCAATCCCAAAAGCATTTGCTGCAAGCAGGAGGTAAACAACAAAAAAGCCTGAGCTTTTGGCTAAAAGCATCCCAACTCACTAAAGAAATAAACCAACCGCTTTTCATAGCAAAATTACTGAAAAGCTCTACCACACCAAAGGCCGGCAGCAGAACCAGCTCTCCGTGTGCTGAGGCAGTCTGCCTGGCCTCCGCGGTCCCCGACTTTACTGCAAGTTTAGTGTAGTTGTCAAGAAGGCAAATCAATACACAGAGAAAACGTTAGGTGCTCCAAGACGGGTGTGCACGCTAGGCAGCAATATTAGCAAACGATTTCTCTTCATCTTTCCGTATTCCGTTTGCGTGCATTTCTCTCGCAGCATTTACCCTACAAACCTCATTGATCAAGACTAAAATCCACCTCAGTCACCAGTAAAAGTCACCGATAAGAACAGGGAGAATCCCACAACGCAGCCACCAAAACACAACGGACGCAAGGCTGCGCGGGGCGACTACTGCGAGATGACTGCAGCACGAACGAGACGCGACTCCAACGTGACTGTGATGCCTCTCTGTTGTGACATGGCTGCAATGTCACAACAGATCCACGTCTGCTCCGCGCACAGCGGGCGAAGTGGGACGGATCCGCCGGTGACAGGGACGAGCCGTCGCCTGGAGCGGAGGGAACGGCCCTTTAACCGAATCCCCCCTCCTCATCGCCCCGGGTGCCCTTGCTCGGCAGGGGCCGGGCAGCAAGAAACCCGCGCCCCGGGG
>NW_008795704.1:587299-604026 GCF_000699145.1 Aptenodytes forsteri | reverse complement strand
CCCGGCCCTGCGCCTCGCTCCCCTCCGGCGCCGGCGCCCAGGGTCGTCTGAGGCCTCAAGAGGTGCGAAGGCGCCCGGGGGCGGCCCCGCTTAGAAGGGGCCGGGAAAGTGGGGGCAGCTTCGGGAGGCCGCCGGCCGGAGAGGAGGGAATGCCGCTCCCCGGAGGGGTGCTCCAGGGGACCCGTTGGGGGCAGACTCAGGGCACGGGCTGTGTAAGCCGCCTGTCCGGGAAGGACCTCGGCAGGGAGCAACCCAGCAAGGTCCGGGTCCAGCACAGCCTAAGGATGAGACAAGCCTGCCGAGGTGGGGTTTCTGTTGGAATTCCTCACAACCAGCCCTCCTCGGGTGCCTGTTCCTGGTCACACAGCGCTTGGGGGCTTTGCGCAGCAGCCACGGTCCCTCCTCCGGCTCAGCACTCTGGCAGCCGGACCAGCAGCACCCTTGCCTTGGTGGCCGGCAGTGTTGGTGCCTGCCTTTTCTGCCTGAGAAGGTGTGAACTGCTTGCCTGCTTGGGAAGAGGACCAGGGCTGGCAGTGCGGAGTCACTCCATCCTCCCAGCTGATGCAGGGATGCTCTGAGCAAGTTAGCTCCTGCACCAAAAGGAAACTCTGCTAGAGCTAATTAGCTCTGCTGAGACTCGGCGCTGATTAACTGAGTGCAGTGCAGTCCTCGTGCAGCCATCCCGCTTGCCGGGCCCCAGGGGGATGCTGGCACAGCCCTGCGCTGCACCCTCTGAAGTCCTGGCTTGTTCAGTACCAGCTGGTGCTGATGTCCTCTGCTGTCCAGCTGGCGCGTTCCCTTTACGCCTCCTGGCTTTCCCCAGATGCTGTCCTCTTGGCTATACAGCTCTTCCGATGGTCATGGAGGGCTCCTGGGCAGAGAGCAGGCAGCACCACTGGGCAGTGCTGGTGTGCTCTGGAGGTACCTGTCACTGCACATGTGTAGATCAAACACAGAGGACACAGCCAAGGGACACAGATCTATCACGGAGCAACATCCACCCCGTTCCATGCCTCCTCCAGGTCCACTGCACAGATGAGTATACCACTGTGCTCTTCCCAGCGAGGCAGGACTTCCTTCTCCGCAGCATTCCCCTTTATCCTTTCTTGCTCCAACCCACATCTTTGCCATCCACCCTTTTTCCTCCCTCAGCCTGGCTCCTTGCCCATGGATGGCACTGGGGGACACTGCTGAGATCTCACATGTATGTTTTGTCTCTCCTGTCCCCCAGGTTCAGATTCTTTTTCTACTTGTAGATCAACACTTGTGAAGTATTCCTCTCCAGTGCCTTCCCCTTTCCCTAGTCCTGCCTACTCCTTCTCTAGCCACCAGGCATGCCTGTACCTGATCTTTTCGTTTTCATCCTGCACTGGTCAACCTTTGGCCAACCAACACCATCCTTTGCTATATCCTCCCTCTGTCTCCAGAGCAGCACCTTGGCCTCTGTATGAAGAATGCCTGTAAAGGTGGAATTAATTGGTACTTTATGACCAGAAAACCAAAGCAGCTTATTTTCAGATTAACCATGTTTTGATCAGTTGGTCTCAATGCCTAAGGGTGGTTAAGTGACTCATTACTGTACATGCAAAATGGGCGGGCCAGTTGTTAGGAAATGGCAAAGCAAGACACAAACAAATCCCCTCCTGGATGAGAATTCATCTGGCAAATATCATTTGGGAAGACATTTTAATACCTTCGTTATAGAATTGCAGAAGTGTTGGTGGGAAGGGACCACAGGAGGTTGTATTAAAGATTTCCAGAGGTCCCTGCCCAGCACCATATTGGTGACCAACGCAAGATGGTATCAGCCGTGGCTCTGCCTACCTGAGCCTTACCACCCTTCACGGCCAGAGATTCCCCCACCTTTCTGGTGACCTGTGCAAGGCTGCACCATCCTCCCAAGGAAAAGGTTTTCCTAACATCGCACCTGAACCTTTCAGGACTCACTTTGTGGTTATTCCTCCTTCATGTATCACCAGGCACTGCCAAGAAGGATTTGACTCCATCATCCTTGTAACTGCCCTTCCAGTACTTGTAGACTGCTGTTAGATCAGCTCCTAGGTACCTCCTCACCAGAAGAAACTGGCCCAGCTCCTCCACCTGTATTCAAGGGCCCTGTGCCCATCTTGGTCATCCATCACTGATACCTCTCTGGCTTCTCAATTTTGTGGGCCCCAAAATTGGACATAGTAAAGACAGAATGTATGATTTTATAATGGAAACTCATCTACCAATCTAGTCTTAATCCAGGCCATGTCTGTTTTATTATTTACGGAGTGGGATTGCTGTGTTTTGAACAAGGTGATTTAGAGAACTGTCCCAGAGTCGGTATTTCACTGTGCTAGCAACATCCAAACAGGACTGAACAGTGCACCCAAACTGGGACCATTCCCACCTGGTACCCTCACAAAGCCAGCGTGAGCTCTGTTGTTGGGTGGCCCCAGCACCCTTTGACACCAGTACTGGACCCCCCTCAGCCTCTCTCGAAAGCAGGGTTAAGTCCCAAGCTCAGCTATTCCCAAATCCTCCTGGGTGCAGGATGTAACCCCTGTGAGTGCAGGATGCTCAGCTGAACAGAGCTGGGGTCAAGCATCACCTGGAGCACAACCTTGCTGCAAGCAGCCATCATTGTGCACAATCTTCGGGATCACCGCCTTCTGATCTGATTTGCAATAACAACAACAACAACAACAACAACAACAACAATAGTAATAATAATAATAATTATAATATTGATGTTTTGGCCTCTATAAAGAGGGATTGTGACAGTCTCTCTGGGCAAACTCTTCTGGGCTCAGGACACCCCCATACCTCACTGCCCATGGAGGACCTGCCTCCTCCCGGGGAGCACGGCCAGCTCTGCACCAGGATGCATGGAGGGGCCATCATTACCTGCATCGTTACCTGCGATGTGCTGGGTGGAGGCTGTTGTGCTGTCCACTGCATGCATGAACATCCACTGTGGCACTGATTTACAGATGTGCCCCACCCTGAAGGAGAAACGTGTACCTGCGATTGGCTGGGTGGGGGCTGTTGTGCTGTCCACTGCATGCATGAACATCCACTGTGGCACTGATTTACAGATGTGCCCCACCCTGAAGGAGAAACGTGTTACTGTTACATACTTACCTTGAAACCAATGTTAACTGGAATCAGGAAAAGCAAAATGCAAATGAAGGTGGTTACTCACAGCATCTCAGCTAGGCAACAGCAAGAAATGCAAAAGAAAGCAATGAGAAAATTAAAGAAATAATACGCTTTGTTGGCTTTCACAGAACATCAGTGCGAAAGGCAGAGGCTGATCTGCAGCCGACTCTCCTGCCGGGACATCGTCTCTTTGGGTGCCTGTGCCTTTCTCCTGGCCCGTGTCCCTGAAGCGGGAGAAGAAGCATCATTTGGGGCCTGGTGGTACCCAGAATGTGCTCCTGCTTACAGAGAGGTCCTGAGGACTCCCGAGGTCTGCAGGGATTTGGGCACAGGCTCCTGGGCTGTGTCCCAAGGTTGGTAGTTGTGACCTGAATCATGTCCCCTGTGTGACTGGGGCAGTGACTTTGCTCTAGCAGCTGCTGCACACCAGCACCCACCACCACACGACCACCTGCAGGCCACTGTGTGTAGCTCTGCACCTGGGTGTGTGAAGAGCAGCAAGGTCTGAGCTTGGCACCAGGGATGGAGACCTCCGACGTTGCATGCCACTCTTGCAAATGTCACTGATCTATCCAAGATGCAGATTTTGCAGCAGAAGGTGCAGCCTCCCCACCCAGGAGCACCCAGGCTGAGCAGCAGCGCAGTGCCGTGCCATGCCGGCAGGCTAGTACCGACCACGCTGCTTCTCCTGGACAGCAGCCCCAGAGATTTCCAATACCTGCTTAATATTCAGTGGCAGTACAGATTACCCAGGCACACCTCAGTGCTGCAGCGCGTTCGGCTGGGCGGCTGTGTGTGCCCGGGCCGGCGCACCGCAGGTCTGTGCAGCCCTCGGGCAGCCACGCGCACCGTGCTGGGCGTGCTGCCACCTCAGGGACAGGCACTGGCTGCCACGGAGACAGCTTCAGCAGTGGGAAGGAAGGAGTCCCTTGAGGATGAAGAAATGCCAAGTGTTTCCAGGCTAAACTTGTCCTCTTGCAGAGAGGGATGCTCCGGTGCTGCCTGCAAGAAATGTGCCTGCCTGGGCGCTGCTGAGCCTGGGGTGCTGGGGTTTCTGCCTGTCTTGCAGGCAGGGACAGGCAGACGAAGTGTGGTTTCCCTCTAGCTGGTGTGCCACCCCGTGACTCAAGCCCAGGGAGATAAAGACTTTTCTCCGTGGTGGCAGCCCTCACCCAGGAACAGGGCAGCCACTCCACAGGTTTTGGAAGCAGTCTGAAGAGGTCATTAAAGGAGCAATTAACTGCTGTTAACCATGGGGGTTTTTTGGGTGCAGGGACACAGGGCTTCATCCACTTCAGTAAATTAGTCTCAACTGATGATATAGCAGCACTTTGCTTGTTGTGGCCATCTGTACATTTGCACATCTCAGACGGGTCCTTCACTCGCCTGGTTCTGGGGAGGTTGGTGTGTCTCCGATGGTTATCTGTGGCCTCCTTACAAGCCAGTGGCTTTGCTGGGGCTCTGGAGCTTTTACGCACAGACTAGTCTTCCCAGGCTGTCGTGGATGTTCGTCCCAGCACAAGGTGAGTGAAGGATCCCTCAGCTCCTTTCTACTGTGCATCCTCCAATGCCAAGGGCTTGGCCACACAGCGCTGAGTCCAGACTGGAGGGGAAGCTCGGCTCTCATCAACACCAAGTTGCTCTATCCAACCTCCATCCAGGCTCTCCAGATGGAGGACGGCAGGAACTGAGACCAGGAGCCTCTGTTCTCCCATCCCTCTTTGGTGATCCATTTGTAAAGCAAGGCAGAGGGGTACATTTGTCTAGAAGCTGTCCAGAAGCTGTCCTGCGGATTTTATAGTGGACACACAAGATGATTGTTTCCAAGTCTGGACCTTAGACTCTGAGATACGTAAACCCCTGTCAGATGCACATCAGCAGACAGGTCTGCATCCTTTTTCTCCAGAAGCAAATTTCAAGACAGATTGCTCATGCTGATACAAACCTGGGCAAAACTACCAGGGTTATTGCACTGGAGTCATCAGTGTGAACAGACCATGTTCTGGCCATACAAGGGGTCGCGGCCAGGCTGGGTGTGCTGCACCTGGCAGTCAGGACAGCTCGAGCACCCTCAAGCATCCTTTCCCCATACGTGCCACAAGCATGACTGGAGAGTGCCAATCTGTCACTTCAGACCGGAGTTTGAGTGTGATGGGGCTGTTGGGCTGCTCAGCCTCTGCTCTTCTACCTCCAATGGTTCAGACGTCGACAGAAGGCTTAATGGGAGCCATGGGGTTTGTACACGTACTCCAGTACATGAACCCTGTGTCTGTGAACCAGATACCGTGCAGAACCATCTCAGGCGGGGTGGAGACCTGCTTGGTCTCTGGCCTGGTGTTCGGAGTGGAGTTTGAGGAGCACTTGCCAGAGGTCATATAAAATCACGTCTTTTAGAGCAAAACTTAATGTGTCTGTCTCTCCCCTAGGACAACCCCCCTTAGGTTGATTCAGGAATGTCACAAAATGGTTTTGATTTTGCAAAGATTTGTGCTGCCTGAAGCAAAGATCAATTGCTTTGGGAAATGCTTTGGCTAAACCCATCTCTGCCTGCATCATGCAGGAGTTTCAACATGGTCAACATGGTTCAACATGCATCTCATGCCCTAGAAGGGGATATTCTCTAATGCTGAGCATCCGAAGGCTGGAGCTGTGGGAAGGGTGCTCCAAACTTGTGCTCTGACACCAGAGACAGGGGGGGTGACACCCATGGGACCACGGCCCAGTGCAAGGCGCAGGGAGAACTGCCTGGGACTCATCACCCAGCAAGGCTTGACCAGGGCTCTGCAGACAGGCCGCAGGATTTACCAGCCCTCCTTGCTGATGCTGTTACATCCCCAGAGCAGATGCGTATTTGCTGCTTGTGCTGGTGGCCCTCCCTGTGCACAAGTCCATCGGCTGCAGCCACGGGTCCTCTTCAGCAGCTGGGGAGCAGTGGCCATGTCACAGGCAGCAGCTGGGAAGCGGAGATGGAGGCTGTAGAGTCACACCGGCAGTAAAAGCATCAGTTATGTTTACAAAGGTCTTTTGGGAGGATTTTGCTTGGGAGCGCTGGATGGTGGGCAGTGACACCCAAGCAACCTGGGCAAGGGGGACATGCAGGTCCAGCTGCCAGGTCCTGCTGGGTATAGGGGTGTCAGCCCAGACCTTGCCATGCTGCAAAGCAGGTGAGAAGCAGAGCTCAACAGCTGAGTGCCTCTGATGAGGCAGCAAACCAGAAAGGGGCTGGAGCTGCCCCGGCAAGCTGCTGGCTGCGTGCAGGGCAAGTGGGCAGGGAACCCCCTTTCTGCTGGCTGCAGCCGTGGTCAGGTCCCAGCCGGATCTGGCACAGCAGGAAGGAGAGGGAGTTACTCTGATGCAGCAGCACGCATCCTTCCCTTCCCAGCTGTTGAAGCACACCTATGCCCCTGTGAAATACAGAGCCTGCAGGCAGCCGGAGGGGGAAGGAACAGAGTTTTAAAGAACCTGAGCAGCCTGTAAGCATGCATGAGTAATTAACCAGTGTTGGCATCAAGGCAGAATTCAGCATCTTAAAGACCGGTGTGGCAGGTTGGGTTAAAGCAGGCTGACTTTCCAGTGCAAGGTCTGAAGAGTGGCTCTGAATCCAGGTGAGATGCTTGGATGCCTCTGCTCAGGCCCGTGGGCACTGCAGGATCCCCTGACTCCAGGAGCCACCCCGGGCTGACCCTTGTTGAAACTCCTGTACATCAGGTGCTCTTCACTGGAGCTGACAGCAACGAGGTGGCAGGCTCCTCCATGGGCAGCTAAAGTGGTGGCCGAACTGTGTGTGGGTTTGGAGACACCCCAGCCCAGATGCCTCTCGGCCCTGGCTTTGCTTGTTGCCTGCAGGGTTATCCTGCCCATGCTCCCTGCTGCCAGTCTGCAGCAGGAGCAGTCGACCTCCAGCTTACGCAGGTGACCCCAGGGATCCCACGGACCAGTGTTTCCTCAGCCTTGGTCTAGGGAGTCTGTAAGGCAGGCTTCGGCTGGAAACTCCCCATTCAAGGACGGAGGTTTCCTTGGATGTGGTTATTTGAGGAAATTCCCCTGTCCTCAGGAGCTTCTATCAGATAAATTACGATTGCTGTTGTAAATTTTCCTGTGGGATTATTTGGGATTATTAAGTAGTTTCCTGGGCTTTGCTGCTGCAGATGATTGATGGGGTGGAGATGGGATGGAGATGATTGGTGGGCAGAGGAGATGGGGTGCTCCCAGGAATTGGGAATTTCCTGGCCAGTGCCCCACGCCATCACAGTTCCCTGGCACTGAGCTGCTGTGCCTGGGGCCGTCGCTCGCCCTGGCCCTGAGGTGAGCCCTCTGCTTTGTTGTTGCTGTAATCCTGGGGACTGTCCAACACTACACCCTGCTCGTGGTGCAGGTGTAAGTTTGTGATGGATCACGCAGTGAGGACCTGGGAGCCTCCTTCCCCACAGGGCCCCCACACGCCCTGAGGGAGGCTTTCCCACAAGGCACGAGGCTGTCCCTGGGACGCAGTATCACAGCCCACCTTATCCCACAGACGTGTACGGGGCACGAAACTTCATGTCTGTGGAGACCTTAGCCTTAATCTTCTTTTACTGCTGCTCTTCTGTGGCTGCAGTCCCAGGCTGGGAAGAAAAGGACTGAGCAGGCAGCTGTGATGTGCTGCATCCTTCCTGCTCCATGCCTGCATCGGCCGTGCGGACCCCACACAGCACTACCACAGCAAGCGATGGTGGCAGGAGCTGTTGTCTTCATCTGGTCAATCTTAACCCCAGGGCCACCCTGTGGCCTGGGGGTGATTTGGCCTGAGAAAGATTTGCCAACAGCAGTTTCCCAGTGCTCTCGGTGAAATCCTTCTGACTTACTTTCTGCTCAAGTTTTGTGGCTCCTGTTTCTTCAGAGCTGCCAGCTCACAGGTGCTTCTAATCACTCCTCCAGTTAACGAGAGTGAAAGGTGCTTAACATGCTGTTCATCATTAGCCACATCCCTGAACATCCATCACCCGCCTCCCACATGAGCTCTGCTCATCCTGTGCATGCAACTAAAGCAGAGCCACCGGCCATGACCGCCCCTGGATGGAGACAACAGAAATAATTTCACAAATTCAAATTACATGGCCCTCAGCCCTTTAAACACTGTTTTTTTCCCGGCACATTTTCCTCTTGCTAACTCCAACTGATTTTGCTTCCAGGCAGGTTTCCTCGCTAGGCTCCTCTTTCCCCAGGCTCTTGTTGAGCACCCAGCATGATGTGGGGTCTGCTGCCCACATGAGCTTCACCTGCTTTGCTTTACCCCAGAAGTGCATTCCCGTGACTTCTCCAGCCCTGACTTCCCTGTCAGTTCCCAGGGGAAGCTGCTTTGATATCTGATCCCCAGCAGCTCCCTGTGTGGCTCTGTGGGATGATGCTGGTGTTGCCCCTGTGGTCCCTACAGACCCTTTCATTCCTTTGGGTCTCCAGGGGTTATTCTCAGGGCTTGCCCAGCTGTTCTACCTTTCCTTCTTTGCAGACCATGTCAGGCCCGTGCTTTAGGGGTTTTCCCTATGATTGCACCCAGAAATGGTAAAATCCTAGAAACGAGGGAACCTTTGGGACCAGCTAATGCTAATGCCAGCTAATGCCACACTGCCTGGGACCCAGCTCTCCCAGAAATCTCGGCGATAGAGACTCCGGCCCCTCCCCCCTCATGACTGGGAAGATTTTTCCCAGTGCCTACCTTGAATTTCCCTGTGATAATTTAAGCCTGCTTCTCCTTGCATTATCTGGCACGGGCAGATTAATCCTTTCCTCTTTGCAGGAATCATTTACATTCCTGCAGACTGCTGCTGCGGCCCCCTCCGCTCTCTCCTACCAATTAAGCAGTCCCACATCTTGCCATTTTTTCTTACTAGTCATGTTTTCCAGGTCTCTGACATCCTTCCCTGGATCCTCTCCAACCGTCCCAAAGGGCAATGTCCAGACATAGCTGCCTTCTCCAGCCGCCGCTTCCTGGTGCTGTAGAGAAAGGCGGAGCCGTCTCCAGCACCTCTGAAACCCTCCTGGTTACGCATCCCGGCGTTGTGTTGGTCCCTTTTTTGCTGTTAGCCCCCTGCTCTGCTGTGATTTATTAGAATGTCAGGTCCTTCCCCCCCAAATTACTCACTTGCTTCTTACTCCCCATTTCTTGTTTATACAATGGCCTGGTTGTGCTGGGATGCTGCCGGCGTTGGGCTGTGCTGCGTGGTGTCCTGATCCCCAAACCTGTTTATATAATTTGTCAGTGAGGGTGGTGTGGAGGGAAAGTTTGGGGTTAGGAATCTGCCTTCCAACATAGTTCCCACTCTTCATATCTTCCTATTTTGTCTGCAAGTCCTGTATCCCATTATCTCACCTGCTGGCAGCTGCAGCCTGGAGGCGGTTATCCGAGCTGGGACCAGCACCCATTTTATAGCAAGGTTAGGCTGAATATGATCTGCAACTTGCTTCTGAGCTTCTTTTATGAACCTGTGTCAAAAGCCTTACAAACATCAAGATATACACACTGTGTTTCCTGTTCTTCTGTCAAAGGAGAAAATCAGACTGGGTTTGCCACAGTTTGCCCATGCAAAGTTGGCGTTGGCGGCTGCTACTCCACGTGCTGTCCTGCGGGGTCCTGGGGTTGCTTCACTGCTTGTCCTGGTGTTTCCCAGGGGACCGAAGCTGTGCTGAGCACTCTGTGGTTTTCTCTTCTGTTTAAAGAGCCGCACAGCATTGCCCTTCTGCTGCCCCAGCCCCCCTGATTTCGGCTACACCCCTTCTACTTCGGGTTCTTCTGCTGCCAGCTCTGCCTGCATCCATAGAGAGGGCTGCCAGGCCTGGCCTGCCTGCACCACTCAGTCTCTCCAAGCTCTCCAGCCCTGTTCCCGGCAGAGCCATTGCCCTTTCGCCGGTGCTAATTGCACACCCCGGCTGATCCAGGCTGATGCACTAAGGCAGTGAATGCCCCCGGCACTGCAGTATCCCCATCAAGGGCTTCCCACCCCACAGCATCAGCCCCGGCTTTGCCTGTCCCCTTCCTCCCCACGTGCTCTCATTGCCTTGCTCACTGAATCCTTTTTCTTTTCCCTTTGGCCTTCTTGATTTTGCATTCCAAGCTGATGCATTTACATTCAAACCTGACCACCTGCTTCTCAGCTGCTCTCCAGCCACCTGGTGCAAGGCTCGTAGTTTGGAGAGAGCACAGGATGCTCTCCATCTTGCCATGGCCTTTGGTGTGGCTTTTGGCATGGTCTCCCACAGCCTCCTTGCAGCCAGGCTGGTGAGATGTGGATGGCAGAAATGGCCGATAATGGGGGGGTAGGAGAGGGCTGGAGCATGGGACTCTTGGGGTGCACAGGGGCAGGACAAGACCCAGGGGGCTTGGGGAACTTGATATAAGGACAAGACTTTCCCTGTGAGGGTGGTCAGCCGCTGGCCCAGGGCTCACAGAGGTTTGGGGTCTCTGTTTGTGAAGATATTTGAACCGTACCTGAACAAAGCCCCGAGCACCCTGGTCTAACTGGTCCTGCTCGGAGCAGAGGTCCCTTTTCTCGGTCCCAAGCTCTGGCTCTTTCCCTCCACAAGACAAGGAGCTCCTTCATGTCTCAGCCACGTTCATCCCACTTATTTCCCCCCGCCCTCTGCATCCATGCCCTGGAGATTAGAAGCAAAGCCAGAGCCTTTCTCTTCTACTTGCCTCTTCCCCCTCAAAAAATCACTTTTAATGCCTTGGGAGTGTTTGCTGGACAGTCTGTCCCTGCTGTCCTGATTCCACACCGGCCACTTGGGTAGGGACATTCTCCATCCCCACGATGTCCTGGGCTTTGGGTGAGCCTGTCAATTGTTCACCGAAAGCCCCTCGGCGTGCAGTGCAGCTGCTGTGGCAGGATGGCAGCCAGGTTCTCCCTGGATTGCAAACCAAACATATCCAGCCTTAATATACAAAGCAACACATTCCTCCTTAATCCCCTCCCTGTCTTTCCAGAACAAGCTGCATCCCTCCATATTAATATTCCAGTCATGTGGCTGAGCCCACCAAGCCTTTGTTATGCCAATTAAATCATAATCTTGATCACACATTAAGACTTCTAGCTCCTTTTGTTTATCCCTCCTGAGCACCCCGATGGGGCAGGCATGTGGTGGGCTGACACCCTGTCCTCCTCTGTGCCCAAGGGCTGCACTGGAAATGCCACCTCCTGGGTCACCTGCGGCTCCTTCGAGCTGCGGACGTGGGGCTGCAAACCCATCCATGTGCCAGAGCCAGTGCCGGGCTGGTCCTGGGGGAGACGCACGGCGCTGGGTCTGGTGAGGCCAGCACCCCTTCTCCTTCCATCATTGGTGCCAGGAGGTTGAGTGAGGGTGGCCGGGGAGGAAAGCAGAAGGAGGGTGAGCAGCGAGCATCCAAGCTGGGCTCTGAACACCATCTGGCTCCATGAAGCAGCCCCCAATGCTGCTGGAGGCAGCTGTCAGGCAGGGGTGATGCTGTCTGGGGACTGCCTGTCCCCGCACAGGCATCACGGCAAGGGGCCAGCCGGAGGGATGGGACCCCTCGGGCCCCTTTGTGCTGGCTACAGAGTCAGTAATGGTGCAAGAAAGGGCTCTGTGTGTGTGTGCATGTGCGTATATGTGTGCGTGACAGGAGCGTCCGTCTCGGTCTGCAGCAGACTCCCAGCACGGCATCAGAGCCAGGAAAAGCCAGGTTTGGGTTATTCCAGCTGCAAGGTAATACTTGGGCATTTTAAGTACCTGGTGTAAACCCAACCTCTGGACACACTTCCCTGAGGCGTGAGCTCTCTCCCGGAGCTTTGTGCTTCGTTGTCAAAACTGGCTTGGAAAAATGAGCCCCCCCCCAGCCCTGCCCCGAGCAGCCCCAAGCGGTGGGATGCTCCCTGCCTGTGCCACGCCAGCACGTCCTGTGGATTTAAGGCAGGGCCCCACTCAGAGCAGCCGAGTCTTCATTACCCAGAGGCAAGCCATCTCGCAGCAGAGCCCAGGGAAATCAATAGTGTGAAGGAAAATTAGCTCATTATACAGCCATCAACGCAAATGTGAGGAGCACTCATAACCTCCCACGGCATCCGTACGATTGTTTGCTGGATCTGGCCAGAGACAAACCCAGCTGCTGGGCAGGCAGCAGCAGGGGATATGTTTGCTGGGCTCCCCGGTGTGCCCAGCACCCGTGTGGGTGCTGGACATCCCCGGGCTGGTGGTGGTTGAGTGGAGCAGCTTTCGGGAGCCACTTGGCTGGAGCAGCCCAGGGCGAGGGACGGGGCTCGGCTGTGTGTGCAGCAGCACCGGGCAGCAGGAACGGGATGTGCCAACCTGCCCTGCCAGCCCCTCTGGCACAGGCAGCGCCTTCCCACCATGGGGAGCCCCCCCTGCTGCCAGCACCTCCCTTTTGTCGCAGCACCTTGCAGAGAAGCAAAAAGCCATTGGGACATGCTGTCCCTCCGGGAGAGGAGCCCAGCCTCCCAAGCACCACCCTGGGCCAGGCTGTTTCCACAACTTTCCAGGGAGTTTTTTTCCCCCGTGGTCCCGGGGCACACGAGCTGGGTGTGAGCCAGTGGGGTGGCCTGGCCGCAGGGGACCAACAGCATTCAGGGCTGCAGGAGCGGAGCCAGAGCCAGGCTTTTTGCTGTGCAGCAGGGGGACAAGGGACAACGGGTGGATGCTGGGACAAGAGAGGCTCAGGCTGGGGCTGGAGACCTCCAGTGGTCCTGTGAGTCACCCCGCGATCCTCTGAGCCAGGGTCTCTGCTGAGGACAAGCAGGGAAGAAAATAATAAGGGAATTTTTTAAGGTCTCATATTTTGGGGCAGCAATGCTGTGCTGGAGCCGAATGCCATGTGATGGGGAAGTTTACTCTCTGAAAGCAAAACTCATTTTCATTTTCCTTGACGCAATGAAATAATTTACTCCTTTTGGAGACGTCATAGCAATTCTTAGGGAATTAAAGCAATTTGATTCCTTATCGTTTTGTTACAAACCCTGGCGAACCAGCACAATTATTTAGCAGAAATTAATGGCACTGAGTATAACCAGTTCTCCACGTGAGCAGATGGTTGAGGTGTAAATCCCCCGCCGCATGCCCCTCACCTGCCTAAGTGCTGCCTTTCAAGGAGCTGCCTGTCCCCACTGCCGGGCAAGGGGCCGTTTTGGCGCCTGTGGTCACTCATGCCTGGCCTGGTGTGGGACCTCATGGGTCCTGCTGCAGGCAGTGCCCTGGAATGGCACCCCAAGACCCCTCGGGCACCCCACGGCTCCCCAGCACCGTGCAGCCCTGGCGGGTGAGTGGCATGGCCCTGGGGCAACAGCTGTGTGTTACTGATGGGGAAACTGAGTCAGGGAGCAGCTGGGCTGTCACCTCCTGCCCAACGCGCCTGTCGAGGGGCCGAGGCTGCTGGCAGCATCTCCCTCCCCCCGCCAGACAGGGGTCTGCAGTGGGAGGCTTGGAAAAATGAGCCACCCCCCCCAGCCCCATCCCAATGCTCTGTGCCGGGAGCACACGAGCATGGCCACGCTGAGGGCACGGCCATGCCGAGGGCTCATTAAGCACCAGGTGCTGAACAGAACAAAACCCAGAGTCATGAGGGTGTCAGTTAGCACCGGTTCATTGCTGAGCCCGGTGCTGGCAGGAAGGAAGGGCCTCACTCACCCCATTTTGTCCCTGTCAGGGGGGACTTCTCACGGGGGGACAGTGATGCAGTGCCATCACTGGCAGCACTGTCCCAGAGGAGAGAGGGCAGGAGGACAGGATTTATCCAGGCCCAAAGCAGATAAGTTGCGGGGGAGGAGGAAAACAGGGACAAGGCAAGGCAAAAGCAAACAAGAAAAACTTCAGACACATATTTTTGGGGCAAAAGTGCGGGTTTCTGGCAGGACCGGTCAGGCAGGTGGGAAGGAATAGGGGCATGAGGAGCAGCCACCTCCAGCAAGTTTCCGGCAAGGGCAAACTCCAGGGGAGCGGGGAGGGTGTGTGTCTGAGAGTGTGAGTGTGCTTTGGGGAGCCCCTGGTGCCCTTTCAGGCTGAGGAGCCCTGAAGAAGGACCCAAACCTCAGCCCAAGGTTGGAGCACACGCAGGAGAATACCATGCGACACCATGCAGGGAGGTGGCCCTGCTCCCCTGCGTCTCCACAGTGTCCCCAGCTGTCACCCTGCCCCACCATCCGCCAAAGGTGACCCCGTGTTCCCTGTCCCCCCGATCCTGGGTGACCCTGGCTCCTGCAGCTATGTGGGAGGGGGCTGGCATGTGGCACCCAGTGAGTCAAAATAAGCTCATCAGCTGCTGCCCCCCCCTCCAAACACTCATGGCTTTTATAGCCAGCGTCTGGCTGTGGACTGGGGCTCATGCTGCTGTGAGAGCAGTCATGCTGGTGCATCTCAGCAGCTTGCAGGCACTGCTCCCCCTGCACCATCCCTGTCAGCACCATCCCCATTTGCACCATCCCCGTGTGCACTATCCCCATGAGCACACCCATGGCCATCCCTGTCAGCACCATCCCCCAGGTGCACCATCCCTGTCAGCACCATCCCCCGTGTGCACCATCCTTGTGTGGTCATGGTCGATGGCTGCTCAGAGGTGGCCATGTGCCATGGCAGTTTTATTGCCATCTGAGCTGCCACAAGGAGCCCCGTGCAGGAGGAGGCACATGGCTGGACTAGCAGCACCTCTGCTCTCCTGCTCCGGGGCCCCTTGGTTTGTAACACAAAGAGCCGGGCTGGGTCATCGGCACGACAGTCTCCTCGCCACCCATGATCTCTGTCTGTCTCCCTGGAGGGGAGATATTCATAGAGAAAGACCTGAGTTGGGAGCAGAGATGTCTGCATCAGGTGGCAAGTCGATCTTTGCTAAGCCTGGGGTGACTTTCTGCACCTCTCGTTGCACCCTGCCCCCCAGGGAGATCTTCAGGCTGCCCAAGGTTCAGCCTGGACCAACCCCTCCAAGATGTCCTCTGCTCCGACACTGGTGAGGTGCCCTCATTCCCACTGCCACGAAATGCCACTGGGGTCAATGCTGCCTCCCCGCATTCATAAAACCGCAGTTTGGGCTTCATAGCTGGAAATCTTGAAGCTGAACATCCTAAAAATGCTTCAGCAAAAGCAAATCTGTGTCCAGGGGTGCCCAACAACAGCAGTGTGTCCCCCGGCGTGGGGCCTCATCCTGCAGCAGGGCCGTGCTGGGGCGTCCCTGCTCCGGTGGCCTCGTTGACCCGGTGGGGGGGCAGCAAGGGGCGGAGGTGGCTGCACAGCCCTTGCAGAGTCTCTCGCTCTCATAACTAGAGGCGGTAATTAGGGTGCTCCTCTCCGCCCCGTGCTGTGGGAGACTGGAGCTGGGGCTGCTGCTCACAGGCAGTGCAGGCAGAGCAGGCAGCTCGTGGCCTCTTGTGTTGCCTCCCCATTTCATTCCTCCATCCCCAGGCATTCTGCTGGTGCAGGAAGATGATGGGACCGTGGTGCTGCCGGCGGTGCCCAGCATGGCACAGCTCCTGGTACTGCGCTGCCTGGCTGCCTGCCCCGCTGCCTGCCCTGCTGCCAGCCTGTGCCTGACCCCCAGCATTTCCAGGGGACGTTTTGCTCCAGCTGAAAGGTCACGGGTAAAGTCAAATAAAAACGTGGTGAGTCCTTCCCCTGCCTGCCTGCCAGCAGGGCTGGGGCTCCCCTTCCTCCCTGCGGTGGGCAGGCTGACACTGCCCGTGGCCTTGGCCTTGGTACTGGCTGCCCGTTGCAGAGCTGGGCTGGGGACGTGCAGCTTCATCAAACCCCGTCCGCAGAGGCAGTCGGGGCATCCATTTGGCGAGGGGGGTGTCAGCGTGGAGCAGCTCCCCGGGAGACCCAGCACCCACCAGTTATCATCTTCAGGGTCCTGGGGCAGCCTGGTGCCAGCCACACCCCCATGTCCCCTCTGGCCCCCCGCCACCATCCCCACCGCAGGAGAGCCCCAGGCACGGCAGCGTGGCAGCACTCCGCTCCGGCCTCCCCTCTCCCGGCAATCAACAGCCATAAATATTGCTTAGCATCTGAACGGCTAAGCAACTGCTTAGGAAGTAAATTACTACTTAATTACACAAAATTATGAAGAAATTTATTTTCAGAGTGATAGCGGGTCTGGTCTGACGTGAATTCCTAACAACGTGACATTATTCTCCCTGGGAAAGGGAGCTGCTGTCGTGCTGGGATTTGTGCCGGCACCAGGACACAGTTCAGGACAGTTTTGCTGCAACAGGTTTCTGCAGAATAAAGACGGGGCTGGGGGTTGCGAACGGCCACACCGGGGTGTCCCCGGTGTCCCCAGCCTTGCCAGGAACATGCAGGGGATGGATGTGCATGATGGCTCTGGACCAAATAACTAATCCCATCTCCAGGGCAAACCAGCCTGTAATTTTCATTGGTGTTTCAGAAACAGCAGCATCAGCTATCACCACGATGGATGTGAAATTTAAGGCAGAAAAGCTCTAGTATTCCCAAGGGAAAAAGGCTGCTGGCGGGCAATGTGCACTCACAGCCCAGAAAACCAACCATATTCTGGGCTGCATCCAAAGCAGCGTGGCCAGCAGGTCGAGGGAGGGGATTCTGCCCCTCTGCTCTGCTCTGGTGAGACCCCCCCC
>NW_008795704.1:583334-586529 GCF_000699145.1 Aptenodytes forsteri | reverse complement strand
GTTCCAGGTCAGGTTGGACGGGGCTCTGAGCAACCTGATCTAGTTGAAGATGTCCCTGCCCACGGCAGGGGGGTTGGACTAGATGACCTTTAGAGCTCCCTTCCAACCCAAACCATCCTGTCATTCTATGATTCTCTAAGTACCGTCAGTAGGTAGGGATGGAGCAGGGGATGTGTGGGGAGGGCTGTGTCCTCCCTGTCTCTCATGGAGAGTGAAGCCAAGGGACGAAACCCAGCCCGTCCTGACCAGGACCTGCAGCCCTGTGCTCCTAAAGGCCAATTCCAAACTGTGGTGAGAAAACACTGCTCCGTGTCTCTGATTTCCCTCTCCCAGCAAGGTGCTCAGCTTTCTCCTGCGGTTTTTTGGTTAAACCTTCCTTGTCACTATTCCAGCTCATTCCTTTTGCTCTCTGTCCCAGGGAGGTGTCCCATGGCAGTGGGACCGGGCAGCGTCCATCTCCACGTGGGCAACCTAGTGGTCGGGGGGACCCTGCGAAGCTGGAGGGACGTGTGTGGGCCTGCGGGGCCAGGCTGACCCCGCTCGGATATGCTCAGCCCCAGCGCAGAAACTCTGGGTCTGGGGCAGGCCAGGAGCTGGAGAAGTACCCAGCGCCCATCCCAGCCACTGTCCTTCTCCCTGCCCAGCTGCTACCGCCAGAAAATAAGGAGCTTTCCTTATTTTGTGTGGTGTGGAGCTATCCGGGGTTTATTAATCATGACCATGGTGAACAGGGACCTAGACACATCATTTTGGCTGTGCCAGGCAATGCCACTGGGCACAGGCAGCAGGAGCAGGGCTCTGCCCACTGTGAGAGGCAGGTGATAAGAGCTCACATGGGGCTCTGCCCAAAAAGATGCTCCTGATGCCCATGGGAGCTTCAAACAAGACAGTTTTCAAGCTGTGCATAGAAATGAAGGTAGCCATGGGTGACGGCAGACGCCGGGGGCTGCGGCGGTGGCAGTGGGGACTGTGGTGTCCTTGTGCCCGCCGTGCTCGGCACTCACCGGCGGTACTGCGGGGGTTTTCCCAGGAGGGCGGCTGGTGGCTGGCACAGCCAACATCTGCCCCCGCTCGCTTGGCTGCATCTGTCCCCAGGAATGCCCGGGCAGAGGGTTGAGTGGCTGCCAGGGGCACCACTGTCCCCACCAGCCCCTCCCACTGTCATGCCAGCCACAGCACTGGCACTGGCTCCGGGCAGATGCTGGGGCTCCTGGGCAGGTGCCACGCCACGAGGCTCCGAGAGCCTCAGGGGCTCAGGCTTATGGGTCCTTCAGGCTGGACAGAGCCTCAGGAGATGCTTAGTCCCAGCTCCTGCCCAAGGCAAGGTCACCTGTGGGGTCAGAGCGGGCTGCACATCTCCCAGGATGGAGCCCATGCCACTGCAGGACAAATATTCGGACTAGAGGTTTTGGAGTAGCTCTGCCTGGGAGCACGGGGCTCACCGGGCTTGGCACAGGCCACACGGGCAGCAGGCCCTGCCTACCTGCCCGCACTTCCAGGCAGAAAACAGTGGTTCCTGCGCACCAAGCAGGCAGCCGTGCCAGGGCCAGGCTGCTCACCACTCCCCTGGCACACACCACCACCCCGTCCTGCCAGGCAAGCCCAGGGCTGTGCCCGTGCTCCCCAGGAGCTCCAACCTAAACCATTTTGGGGCTGTGCCCAGCAGCCGGCCCCACTGCACTCCAGCCCTGCTCCTCTGTCCAGCCGCCCCCAGGGCCCCAAATGCCCCGTCCAAGCTCGCCTCATCCCCTTCCCGCAGCTGGTACTGCCACCAGCTCCTCCTTCAGAACAGTCTCGTTGCCATTTAAACCTTGTGGCCCCGGGCAGGTTTATTACCAGGGTTTATTTTCTCTGTGCATAGCCCTGCTGCTGGCTGTGACTCAGTGCTGGTGCATGACCCACCGGTGAGGCACCGCGTTAGAGCTACCAACGGCGTGGGCTGTGCCTGCAGCGGCCAGGGGACGGGGCACTGTGGCCTCCTCTGCCCGGTGACGCTCATGGCACTCTGCGGTGCTGCCTTCACCGCATCTCCAGCACAGACCCCATTTGGACCAGTAAGCTAGAAGGAAGCATCCCTATGACCAGTCCCCAAATCCTGTTCATCCCTCTGGGTTGTTATAGGGCCATGAAAAGCCACCTACCCAGAGAGCTGTTTCCACCACCCTAAATTCCCCACTGGTATAAATTATAGCTGCTATTTATGAGCAAAAGGCTGGAGGGAACAAAATGCATCTCCTGCCCTGTCCTGCCTGTGCCAAGGAAGGAACCCGGATGCCAAAGCCGAGGCTGGGAGCATCAAACCCCCCCAACAGCTGCCACCCGCGAGCCAGCAGTGAGCTGGAAATGAGCTCCAGGAGCCATCAGTGGGCGTGCGAGCGCGTCCAGGGCTCCCCAAACGCAGCGGCTCCTGCCTGCTGCCAACGCCTGGCTCGACACGACCTGCAGCACCGCAGCCTGACCTGCTCCAGGGCAAGGCCGTCAGCCAGCAGCAGGCAGCAGGCAGCACCGCGGGTGGGACCCTGCCAGCCCCCGGGTGAGTGGTGGCTCTGCCAAAGGCTGCTTCTCCAAGGCAGACGGCATTTTCCCAGCTGTCGGCTGGAGGACCCAGCTCTGGGCCTGTGGGGAGGGGACCTCAGCCAGACGCCAGTGACAGAGGGGATGGGGCAAAACAAAACTGGAGCAGAAAACCCAGCAGAAAACCAGCTAGGGAGCAACAGGGGTGTCTCAGCATCCCGCGCTGGCTCCTGCTGACCAGCTGGCTCTTGGAGCAGGAAACTTCCAATGGAAGCAGGGGGATGCGAGGCTCCCCCCCTGCACTGATGCTTCTGTCCCGAAGCACATGTGGCTGCATGGCCAGTGTACGATGGGAAGGGTTTCTGCACAGCACCGTGCACAGCACCTGCCTTGCATACACCCAACCACCCCCAGACTCCTGCAAGGTGCCAGGAGCTGCTCTGGGCACTCCGGGATGGCCAGACCGGAGCTTGGGATCAAGGGGCACATCCTGAGCAAGGAGGGCCCCTGTATAAGAGGAATCTGGGGGGGCAGCACCCCTGCCCCACCCTCTCCCTGCCACCCGGAAGCCCCCCAACCTTCAGCAGGAGCCCTTGGTGCTCTTGGCTCTCCTGCCATCTCCGACACCCTTCCGCCTGCTGGCCGTTGCCGCCGTTAAAATAAAACAACAAAATAAAAATA
>NW_008795704.1:582040-583273 GCF_000699145.1 Aptenodytes forsteri | reverse complement strand
CCCGCCTGCTGGCGTTTCCCGCCGTTAAAATAAATCAACAAAATAAACCTAATTTGGACCGTAACTATATTTTCTTAATCTGAAAGGAAGAGTCCTGCAGTCAATAAGCAACAGAGTTCCCAAGGGCTCTTGCTGCTGAGGAAGAATCGAGCCATCGCTATGCTAACAAGTATATTAGCTAATGAAAACAGTATTTAAAATAATCACAATATTTCTTTATTTGCATGTAAAGATGACATAATAAAAGATAATTAGCAGCATGTGAAGCAGTTCTACTACTCAATTTTCTCAGTTTAGCTAATTAATTATCTTAGTAAAATGCATCATTATGGCTAATTTTAGAAAATCTAGCAGCTGCAAGGTCATAGTGGGAACAATTTCAATTTGTAATTGGAAGAAACATGAAAGTGAGTCAGATAATCTTTTATTAGATAATAATAATAATGAATCACACGGGCACATATATTAAGTACTTTAAGAGGCAGAAAATGCACTGAATCATTTAATAATGTCATCAAATGTGCTTCTATCACGGGCTGTTGGGGGAGCGTGGAGGCACTCAGCCCTTGTCCCTGCCTGAAAGGACACGTGTCCTACCACTGGCTTGAGGAAGCCTCTGTCGGGTTGCGGGGGCTGGAGCGCCATGGAGGGGCTGCTCTGCGTCCCCCCGGACCCCCTAGCCTCCACCCCCCCAGCCCGTGCCTGCAGCGCAGGGCCTGGGCAGGAGGATGGCCCGACAGGGGTGTCACAGCAGACCACCCTCCCGCTGGGTTGGCCATCGGGGCTGCCCTGGGCCCCTCTGCCTTGCTGACAGCGGAGAACCCACAGGGCTTGCTGCAGCCCGCACATGGGGGAGCCGGGGTGGTGGGGCTGTGGGATGCCCCAGCATGAGGGTGGAGGAAGAGCGTATGCTGATGGATAACGGCTCCCGGTGAGGATGCTGCTGAGGATGCTGGAGGTGGGCATGGTGGCACGGGTGGCCTGTGCTGGGGGAGTCAAAGCCCAGTATGGGGCTGGGGCCGAGACAGGATGGGGAGGGAGCACAGGACCCCTGTGCCAGTGCCCGTCAGACCCATGTGCCGGCCCCATACCCCCGACTCCTCTGGGACACCCCTGCTGCTGCTGGGGCTCTGCCCTGGGGGGGGGAGCGGTTTTACCACCCAAAAGCAGCCTGTTCCCCCTGGAGCCGGTGAAGGTGGTGGCACCGCGGCGCCCCCCCCCTCCCACCCCCCC
>NW_008795704.1:570223-581767 GCF_000699145.1 Aptenodytes forsteri | reverse complement strand
GCCTCCTCTGTGACACCCCTGCTGCTGCTGGGGCTCTGCCCTGGGGGGGGGAGCGGTTTTACCACCCAAAAGCAGCCTGTTCCCCCTGGAGCCGGTGAAGGTGGTGGTGCACCGCGGCTCCTCCCGTCCCACCGCCACCAGCTGCGGGGGCAGCCCAGCGAAGCCTTTCCCTCTGCTGCCAGGATGAATTGGCCCATGTCCACCTTTCCCAGTAAAACCTTCGCAAGAAAACCTGGCGCGAGCCCCAGAGCCGCAGTGCATCGCTTCTTCCCATCACACCCGTGTCTGGGTTAAAGGCAGAGCTGGGCCCCCGTGTGCAGGGCAGGTGTTTTTGACACAGTGCATATAATAAAGCAGAAAATATCACTGCTCTCACAAGAAGCAGAAAGCAGGTTTAAACCTCGCATGCGCCCAGGTGAGCTTCCACCCAGCTCCCCTCGGCCACTGCCGTGCCTCGAGTGCTGCCCACAGCTTTTGGAGCAGCGCTGGGAATGAGGGATTTCCCCCAAAGCAGCATGCCAAACCATGTCATCACTCCAGCTGAAGGCCAGGTCTGAGACCCCCTGGGATGCTCCTGTTGCCAAGGCAACACACTGCCCTTCTCCATGATGCTGTGACGGGACCCATCGTCACAGCGATGACCCAAGCCACAGCTCTGGGATGCCCCAGTGGCCCCCACAGCCCTGGGATGCCCTACCAATGTGGCCTGTGGACACCCCAGTGTCACTGACAGAGCCCGGGGACATCCCAGCAGCACTGATGTGGCCCAGGGACACTCCGGTGGCACTGACATGGTCCAGGGATGCTCTGGCAGCACCAGCACAGCCCAGGGACACCCCATCAGCATCTGCCTGGCCTGGGGACACCCCATCAACACCCACAGCCCAGGGACACCCACGGCACCTTCACTGCCTGGGGGGACACCCCGTCGGCACCCACCACCAAAGCGGGTGCACTGGAGGATGCCCGCAGCCACGGCTCAGACCAGCTCCACCTTCAGCATCTTACCCCTCCTCCTGACAGACACATGTTCACTGCCAGCAGCCAAATAATATTTTCTCGGCTTAAAGCAGTAACTAAATTACATTTCACCCTGGAAAATTATTTGTAATGTAATTTGGCTCCATTTGTGGTCAGAATTAGCCATGCTGCGGCGAGAAAAATAGGTGTATTGGGTGTCAGCGTGTGGTGTTTCTCCTGCTTCCGCTTGGCAAGTTTATAGGAATTGAGCTGATGAAGAGGATGGCGGAGGGCGCTGGGGATGAGACGTCTCTTCTGCATCCCCCATAGCAAAGTTCCCAGGCCCCTCCGCTCGCCCGGGCTGGGCAGGACATGGGGTGCGGGACAGCTGTGGGGTGCTGCCGGCTGCTGCGTGTGCCATGGAGCAGCTCCCCTCAATTAACAGCAAATTAGAAATTAATTCTAATCTCTGGCTGTGGCGGAGGGTGAGAACGACTGTTCCTGGGCTGCTCCACGCTGCAGCCACTCCTGCCTCCATCCCTGGATTTGTTACTCCTGTTTTTACAGCAATCGCCTGCGTGCTGCCTCCAAAATGATGCCCTGGTGCACTACAGCAGTTTCATGACTCTCTTTACTGCCTCCGCATCAAATACCTTCGGTGCATGGGAGGAGCTTTAATAAAAAAATGGCCACGCAAAGAATTGCTTGGTGCTGCTCCCAGCCGGGCTCTTGTGCCCTGAGGAAGCCGGATGGTGGAGGAGCCACTAGAGTTGCCTTTGAGCTCCTGGGCTTGCTTGAAGCTGAAGTCTGGTCACCACCGCATACCCACGCAGCCTCCCTGCACGCAAAACACCTCCCATTTCCACAGGCTCTGCTGATGAAAAGGCACTTTCAACCCGAGGCCCTTAAGTGAGCTTTCCAGACCCCTGAAACAGCTCAGCAGCAGCCCATCCCTCCCCAGCACCCCTCCTCTGAAGGGCCCTGGGCTGGGAGGGGGTCCTCAGCCCCCCGACCAGCCCCTATTCCTGCTGGGAGCTCCCCCTGGGCACCCTGAGCCATCCTTCGGGGCTGCCGTGCAGGATGGGGCCAAGGAACCGGGGGTGCCATCCCACTCCCGCCAGCAGCGCCGGGGCCGGTGTGTTGGCAGACCTGCAGGCAGCTCCCAGCAGGAAGGTTCGGAGGCTGCTGTAACTCAGGGTCAGGCTCCAAAGCCGCCGGCACAGCTCAGAGTGGGGAGATGCGTCTAACGCCCAGCCCAAGGCTATCAGCAGATTTATCAATAAAACTGGGAAAAAAAGAGGGGGGCTGGCAGTAGCTTGGGGTGACAAGCGCTGGTGCAGGATGAGTCCGTGGCACCACAGGTGCAGCACGTGGCAGGAGGGATTTGGGCCGTTGGCTGACCTGCCACCAGACTACCTGCACTTCAGCACAGCAAAGTGCAAGTTCATTTATTCAGGGGCGAAGAGCCTGTCCACTTTGGGCTGAAAACCTGTGTTATGAGAACCGCAGCAAAGGAAAGGATTTTTGAGGAGAAGCAGACGTCAGCTGAAGAGCATCTCCCTGCATGGCTGAAGCATGGCCAGAAACTGCACGCCGCAAAATGAAAACTGGGGAAAAGCCATGGGGAAAGCAACGGGAAGAAACCTGTAGTGAGTGAGAAGCCCGCAGCAGCGGGCCGGATACATGGCAAGAACAGCCAGGTTTCCCAGCCCCCCGGGAGAGGGATGGACCACTCTGCCTGGTGCCTTTTGCTTCCTTTTGTAGGGAAGGAGAAAGCATCAGGCCTCCAAAACCAACCCCAGAAAGCCCTCTCTGCTACTGGCCCTACGCTTTGGGGCTGCAGAGGAAGACACTTAACTATTTATCACTCATTTCTGTGATTCTTCAGAGATCAGTGTGGGACCTGCCCTAACCTCCCCTGGAAGCAACGTGGCGAGGAACTTGGGCAGGTGGCACCTGCTGCAGTTGTCAGAGAGGGAGCTGGCAGGAAAACCAACATTCACCTTGCCCTGTTTGAGGTTTCTGGAATGGTCAGTTCAGTGTTTTTGTTCCAGCCCTCAGGTAAAGTCAAAGCATGGACAGCTCACGAAAGGCTAACGTCCCGAAGGCAGCATCTCATGTTAAGAGCTGCTGTGAAGGTGAACTGCTGCTGACAACGCAGGGTAACTACCAGCTAACCACCACCTGGTGTCTCAGCAGTAAAGCACTGGGACACACAGACAGGGTCCTGCCAGACCAAACACCGCAGCCCTGACCCAGGCAACCCACAGTGACAGCTTGTCACCTCCCTGGGGAGCTTAGCGATGGTCAATGGGCGGTTTGGCTCCTTGGTCCAATGCTGGAGGGGCACTGACAAACCCTACGCTCTACTACAGGTTTCCTGAAGCTTTCCTAATTCCCCAGAGCTCGCTGGGTGCATCGCCTTCGCAGGACACAAGAGTCTCCTGCACTGCTGCCCAGCTCTTCTCCTAATCCAAACAACTGAGAAGTCAATTTTTTTATCCTCAATCTGTACAGAAATAAGCCGTCTCTAACACTCGTAGGACTCTGCTGCATTTTAACTGCACGGCTTTATCGCAGCAACTTCCTCAGTCCCGCTCGCAGGGTGTCAGCAGAGCCGGCTGCACAGCGGGGGACTTACGCCCAAGATCGGTTGCTCAAAGCGCTGCTTCCTGAGAACATTTGCATTGCAGGAGCATCGGGTCTCCCTTTAAAAGCTGTGTTTCCATGTTTTCATTCCCCACGCCGTCGAGATGCAACGTGATTTCCTTAAATATAAGCTGGTGCATTGTTACCATAGCTGCTGCATAGCAGAGGGTGCGCAATTTTACTACATCCGTCTGCTATTTGCCTGGGAAACATCCCTATTGGCTGATAATTTCAACGAAGAGTATTGGAAAAATATTAAAAATTGACAACTGCAAAGTTACTAGATAAGAATCTTTAAAATTTATTGGACTAATTGTGTTACATTCAATATTTGATGTGTTTCTCCTGGACAAAGAATTGGCATAAATACAAACAAGCCTTTGTGTGCCTTCCCTAAACAAATAAGAGATAAAGTACTAGAGACAAGGGAACATAGTTCACATCTTCATATTTACATTTTGCCTTTACTTTACAACTTAGCGCCAGGAATATTTACAGAAAAATACAGTAAGAACAAAAAGATCATGTCTTGGCAACATACAGAAATTCATACAAATTGTATATGATTTGAAGCACATGATATCTGGCATTCTCATTTCTAATTGCTCCTGCTAAAATCCACGTGGAAAAGGTCTGTGTTTGCCTTCAAAGACATCACTCAATTATGCAATTGTTAAATCACATCAAATTTGTCTGTTAGACTGAAATTTAGTTCTCTCGTCTTTCTGGGCATGCAGAACCTCGCAGGAAAGAAATGCAGTCACCTATGGAGAACCCAGCACGTATAGCCAGTCGAGCAGCGAGGGGCTGCTCTTCCCTATGGCCTCGTGCACACGCTGCTATCCCACATAGACACCTTAGTTTCCACAGGCACCGTCCTTCCCATCTCCTGTTCGCTGTAAGGTTGTAATGCCTTTTTTAAAAGTACCTTTAAGAAAAAATGCTTTTCTTTAAAAGAGAGTCAGTATTAAGGTACTAAAATCTCTGTAATTTCAACACTGTGTTTAACAAGGTGACAATGGTCCCCCCTCTTTCTGCACCGTTAAAAGGATGCCATCATTTAAAGCAGAATTACGAACCCAAACAGAAAGGTCTTATGAAAAGAGAAAGTCTCAGTTTAGTTATTATGCAACATTTGCAACTCAGCTTTTGCAGCACTATGTTACCTGCGGAGTCGAGACTGACGTCACGCTACGCGCAAAGCAAGTGGTCAATACTCGTCACCTCCGATGAACAGAAACACAAACCCAAGCCACGCACGTTGTCAAGTTGAAAACTCAATACAGCAGTTTGTGATGAAAAGAAGTCTGGATTCTTGACCAACATGTTCTTGCAATCACAACCGAAATAAATCTCATTTGCTCTAACCCTTTTGGGGAAAAAAGCTCAAGGCTGTACCCTGGACTAGCTGAAGCCATCGGAGTTTGGCCACTGACTTCGACAGGATAAGGATTTCATTCCCAAATTAGTGTTTTGCATTTACTTATGAAGTCGGAGGCCTCTCCGCGCACAGGGGAAGGAGGGACACTCCTGGCAGACACCTTCCACCGGCACAGGTCTGCCAGGGGCGCTCGCTGCTGCGACCGGCATCCAAACCAAGTGGGATGGCAACACATTTCTGTAATCGCAACATTTTTATACTAAACTGTGACTTTCTTGAAGGTTCACCTTCCCAGATAGCAACACCCAACACTTATGGCCAGGTCATACTACAAGTGTCTAACGTGTTAACCAGCTGGTTTTACAAATCACATTAAGCACGTTATACACGCCTACTCCCCCGGCGGTGGGATCAGCAGCAACAATGTGCACAAAAGTTACCGTCTTTCAAGACTTCTGAAAAGTTGCATTGCTTTCACGGTTGTTACCGCTCAAGTGGGCGCCATACCCATGTTTTCGATGAACATGGAAACAGACCCAAGACTATTCTTCAGCCAAGCACAGGCCTTTTTAAAAAGTAAATTTTCAGGCAGTCCATTTGGCTATCTTGGACTTTGCAGAAAATATCCAGGGTTTCCCCAAATGCACACGTCTGTACTGACTGTACCCGAATGCCTGAAAGAAGTATCTTTTGCAGCTCATTACTACATGAACCAATGACTTCGCATATAACACACTTAGCTATGCCATGTGGGTTTTGTTCTTACGTTATTGAAGATGTGCAGACATTTGATTGCTCAGTATGTTTACTTGTTACACATGCATTGGTCATGCCTTTTAAATCAGTGGACTAAAGTGTGTTTGGCCATTAATTAGATCCAATAGGTACATACAAAATGTGGGTAAATTTAGTGTCCGTGCGTTAAATTGATACTGGCAAGAGTTTGGCAGAGGATGAAGCTGTCCAAGTTTCCTTTCACAGCTTTGCCAATACACCCAAACGCTGCCTTGCGGCTCCTCCTGCCATTTGCAACCTGGGCATCACGCAAGCGTGGGCCAGCCAACATGCTTACTTCTACAGTAGTTCTCTTTATGTGGTTTCATTTTTCCACTTGTGATTCATTTGGATCAAAATCCAGAGCTCCTGAGTTGAGAGGCTAGTGTGCTTGTCCCCTGCAACAAGCACATCACCTAAAACCCCTTTGGTTGACATCCTGAAAGTCCTTTCATATGTATTTTGAGAGGCCTGTGTTTCCATTAACTCTTTGTGAAAAACCACATGAAAAGACAGGAGCAGGGTATGTCCTTGGCAGGTAAGTTGTAATGAAACAATTAAGACTGTTTCAGGTCAGAACTGCTGCAAAAAGTAACTCTGAAATGTCAAAATTACATGACTGACAGGTATTACTGCAATGCATATTAAAAAGCTAATAAAAACACTTCTGGAATAACATGAGGAGCTCCCCAAATTCCTGCTCACACTCAGTCTTACATTACCTGCTTACTGGAAGGAAAAGGACACATGCTGCTGCCAGTGATCACAAACCGCACCTACCCGGGAGCGCCAGCGATGATTCATTACTGCAACACAAGTCAAGATTGCGCTGGGAGCCTGAAAGCGCTCCCAAGGCTGCCAGCGCCCACTGCAGCTTTTATATTCCCAATACTAAATTTGTAGTTGTAAACATCTTTTCCCAGCACAACCTTCAAGTCCTGAACACGTGAAATCCACAGTCTGACAATGAAAACGTCTGACCTAGGTGAAAGGGAGCCACCACTGCTGAGCATGAGAATGCACAGCAGATTCAAAGCAATTTTAAGTTATAATTCCAAAGGGGCTTTCATGGAATGGCAAGTTAATGGGGAAAAAGAAGAATCCTTGAATTTTCTTTTTGAGTTGTTTTAGTCTGTTTAACAGGAGCTTCTGAAAAGTGTTGTAGAAGCTGCGAAAACTGCTTATGCTATAAATATCAGGCAGGAGGCAGCCCCAGAATCTCAGATTTCAATCCAATGGAAGGAAAGCAAGTGATGTTTACACTTTTTATGGAAACGGTGAGTAGGTGATACAGACACTTCAAAATAAATTAAGTAGTTGCTTAAAAATTAATTAAAAAAACCCCCAAGCTACTAAAATTAAATGCGACATTTTGCAACAGACCTGAAAGTCATAACGTTGTTTTTGTATAACCAAGAGCTCTTATCCAGCAACAACTTATGTTGGAAAGTCAGGTAATTTCAGGTGTTGTTTGTTGTCAGCATGACAAATCTCGTATGCAGATGGACTCACTCCCAACCATGGAGGGAACTGTAAAATACAGCATCTTGGCTATGAATTTCATGACCTGATGTTTCCAAGCAGTTTTCCTCCTCTTGGCTTTGGTACACAAATTGGTTGCAAGCAGTGAATGATCTTCTGTTGAGCTCTGAAGGGGGGCTGAAAGTGTCTTTTAAGTTCTTGCAGGGATAGTTAATGCTCTGACACAGACTCTCTCCTCAAAGGAGAGATCTGCTCCCTTCTCCTTTAACACGTGGGTGTAGCGAGATGTCTGAAGGCAGGTTTGTTTGTATTTTGTTTTCCATCCTTATAGGCAGAGATGGCTTTGTTTTGATTGTTTTCCTCTCTCAGAGTGAGAAACTTACAGTTCCTAATTAGTCTGGAATAGATGATTGGGTGAAGAGATTATGTTGCTAGCATCCAGGAAGACTGGAATTAAGTAATCTTTTGAGGGTAGGTGAATTAAGTCAATATCCCAACTGCAATGTTTTGGATTCATTTCTCATTCCTCCCACATGGTATCTGCTGACTTGTGCTAGAATATGATTTCCTGAATTCCAGAGGGCTGAGGAAATTTGTTGTTGTTATTTAACTGTTTTCATTACTGTAGCCACCAAGCTCTGATCTAATTGTCCTGGAAGGATAATGACCTAGGGATTGCAGTTCTTGAGCCCAACCTCCTGGAAAAGTGAGGTATAAAATTCTGGCTCCAGCTGCCTGTTCCGGTATTTGTTGACAATGTCTGCTATTTTCTGTTTTCGGCGGACATGTGGGGGGTTGTATGAATCACTTTCCAGCCTCTTTCTCCGACAAATATTTATTACTGTCTGCCTCACTAAAAAACCTGAAAAAGAAAGAGCATTTGAATCAAGTTTAAACAAATTCAAGTCTGCACCCCTTTGCTGGCTTTGCAGCTAAAGACTATTTTGGGTTCTGTCCCATCTAGAAACCCAGGGGAGATGCTCAGCACCACCAAGTCAAGAACTTCTCAATGAGTAGTTGATAACAGATAACCATGGCCAGAGCCAAGCAACAGCCCGCAACAACGCCCTCAGGGCCAACAAGGGAAAGAATCCAGGGCACCTAATACAAGAATTACAGTGCTACAGCCCCTGGCCATGCTGCACCAGGACATGCAGAGCTCGGATGGGCCCTGAGGTCGTACTGGGTAATGCCAGGGGAGCCTTCAGGATGAAAAAAGTACCCATCAGTACTTTTTTCCAGTAGGAATTGCAGAGCCTTCCCCTTGGAACAGGGGATAAGGAAAGACTTGATGGGTTGTGGCTGGAAACAGGTTTCTCTTCCCCTTGCTGCTTTGCCACTGTTGTTACCTCTCTGTAACTCATACTGCTGTATACGGCAGGGAGGAGAAGGTTGGGAACCAAAGCAGTAACACTTGGTCAAAGCTGGCAGTGGGCTTTATCCTATTTTATTCTGAAATGAAATTCATATGCCTCTAATGAAGTAAGTGTCCGTTAACCCCTTTGCTGTTTCACAAGCACTTTCTTTCAGGCAGAAACAGTGTCTTCCTTATTTAGAGGACTTGATTCCTGACTGCACACAAACCACATCTGCTGAACTTAGAGATGAGACAAATTTCATTATACTAATAGTCCTGATGCAGCTGAAAAAACAGCCCAACTCTAGGAAAACACACCTGATTTTTTTTCAGTACAAGCCATTGTCATCAGATGAATTCACAAATGTTATTTAAAGGCCCAGTGTGGCTTCAATTTCCCCATCACTGAATTAAGCATGCAAAAACCAGAACCTGAAAGTCACCCCCAACAGACTCCTATAATGTTAGTTTTATGGTTATGTACAAGTATCCTAATGTTCGTTTATTCATTTCACTCTGTCTTGTGAATTGCTCACTGGAGTAAGATTTCCAGTTACTGAAGCTATAGTAGCACAGATACCAAGACAGATCCATTAATCCATGCAGGAACACAGGAAAAAGCAGACAGCACACACGGACCCCTGTTAACACATGCCTGCATAGTAGGTTAAGTATTTTTACTGAACATATTAGAAAATCCTCAATTGCTGTGGCTTTTAATCTCTATCCAGCTTCTAAAACAGAAAGAAGCAACACAGCATGCCAGCACAGTCCGAAAATTCAGCAGTACCCTCTGGCAGTCAACTAGCACCAGCACCTTAGCTCTCAATGCTAAACATTAGGGTCACATTTCTGATCTCTCTTATCTAAATAACAGGCATTTACCTCTTCCTTCCACCACTACTAGTTCCAACCCTTCACTTCTCTCCTACTACAATTCCAGTGGAGCCCTGCTATGCTGTCAGCTAAGTGCTGACCACCTGCTCCCTCTGCTGTTCCTGCTACCACTGTTGCTGCAAAAAGCATGGGTTTATTTTGTTCTGCCATGCCCAGTATTTTTTCCAATGAAAGATTCCAGACTATGTATTTTGCAGATATATTTTTTAAAAAATCAAAACATGAGTGTTCCTAAAAATCTTTAGCTTACCAAGAGCTCTCCTACTGACTATCATTCCATCCACCAATGGGATAACCATATTGAATTTCCCAGTTGCTCCTTGTAGCTTTATCCTGAATAAGCCAGTGTTTAAAGGATGAATGAAGATCACAGGAACTTCCTTCTCAGGAATGGTAGATCTTAAGGGAAAAACCACAGCTGTTAAATCAGTTTTATAGCATTGTTTCAATTAATCTATAGGTGAAAAATGACCACTTTAAGTGTTAAAAGAATGTTAAAAAAAATGTCTTGTGGCTAAACCAGTGGGAGTCCTGTGTGCATCCTCTGGACTTTAGAAGGGTTGTATCAACTGTACTGTTTCTATGACCTTCTGTCACCACAGAATTTGAGAGTCCTGCAGACAGGGCTTTAAGCCTCACAACACATATGCAGCATTAACTGCCTCACAAGGGAGTAAATCAGGAGGGAGGCTAATCACAGGCTCAAGATAAAAACTACACATTTTCTATTCCTTAATTTATGTTTAAACTGCGGTGATATGAAAAGCTCTTTCATTTTTTCAACAACAACAAAAATCCACTGAGGAAACTCATCTGTCTAACGTGACTGCCTAGAGGCTTCAGGGTTGCCTGTGAAAGCTGAAGAATGCAAATAATCTCAGTCATGACTTCTTCTAAAGTGCAGCCTAAACTGTTGTCCACAAGAATTAAGAAAAATAATGAAAATAAGAGCAGTCTTACCTTAGGGAAGTGCTACTATTGGCTGTAGTTTCCACACCAGTACTAGTCTCAGACACCAGATCAGGGAGGGGGAAGTTTTCTGTAAGAAGAGGATGCACTGAGTAAAGTTTATCTACCCCAGTTTTTGGGTTTTTTTTGTTTTGTTTTTGTACAAAGAAAGATTATTTATCATAAGTCAAAACCATGCAGTCCTCAAGCATTTATACCATGGGTGTTCTTGCACTGCTAGTGATGCAAAGTCTTTATTTGTTTTTAAGCTTAAACATTCATGGAGTGCAAAGACACACCTCAGCCATCCTGCGCTCAACAGATTAGGTAACACATGTCCCAGACCCTCAATTCTCTCAATCCCAAAGGTCAAAATCTCTAGAAGAACAGTGAAAGCAGGAAGGAGGTGAAGTACTTCAACCACAAGAGCAGCTTTCAAATTATTATTCAACAGCATCTTCACCTATCCACAAGTAATCAGCCTCAAGAACAGTGCTGGGAATTTCAAATACCACCACTGCTTACATCTACAATTCCTTTGAGCCTTGCTCCAACAAACATGGTACCGTTCCTAAAGTCCAAGCTCTGTAGATCCTCACCATAACCTACAATTCTGCTGCCATGCACTTGGTAACAAGCGACTGGATAATGAAGATGCAGGAGGAAGAAGTAGGAACTCAGATCCCTGGAAGGGGATGTGGCACTTCCCATTACCTTGTTTAGAGGCAAGAACTGACAGAGATGTTGAGAGTCATTCAGAAAAGTTCACTTCAGACAGCAGGGCAGTGCCAACACCTCTTCCAGCAGAAAGAGTATAAGGCCCGAAAACACCTTTTGCCGTCAGAGCTGGGATACTAAGAGTACACAAAAGCTGGAGCTAGCAGAAGGAGAGCATGGAGGGCCATGGAAGTACTTTGAGATGGAACAAGAGGGAGAACAGGCAGTTGGCACAGAGGCGATAGCCTAGACTACAAAATGACAGTTTTTCCACTGTCCAGATTCAAAGACGTACCAGAAGCATAAGGCAAAAGCCAAGAACATAAGGAGCATAAGGCAAAGCCTCTGGGCTAGGAGCCACTTTCAAGAGCCCCCCCCC
>NW_008795704.1:568001-570184 GCF_000699145.1 Aptenodytes forsteri | reverse complement strand
ACCCCCTTTGAAACCCCCCCCCCCCCCCCCAATTCCAACTGCCACGCTTACTGAGACTCTCAAACCCACTTCTTCAGCTTCAGGCCCAGAGCTTTGGGAGATTCCTACAGCTGCTGAAAGAAGCAGCCAAGCAGAAACATGCATGTGTAGCACAGCTGCTGCCTCTGCAGTGAGCTGGCTTTAGCTGCCACCCAAGAAAGAAGTAGGTCAGGGACACCAATTTAGGAACTGAAGCGGCTGAGGGACTCCTGGAGCTAAGGGAACACCTTCTGGGCCAATGTCTGCATAAGGAAATGATGCTGAGATACATAAGAACTTGATGTCCATCTCCTGATCCCAGTAAAGCTCTGAAGGATGTGGACAAGGTGGTCGTCTTGAGAATTTACACCTACACTTTACAGGAAGCTTCCTCTTGGTTGCTCCCATTCTCTTGGTTGCTTTCCTCTGGGAGGAGCTAAGGACTTAATTAAGGTCCACCCTTACTGCCAGACTGGGAACCAGGATTAGAAATCCAAGACAGAATAAAGTATCAGTTACTGGCCAGTGTTATAAATTCTGCTGGGCTAAGCCAGTACAGAGAGGCTCTCGCATAGCACTAAAGCCAGGCCCTGGCTTAGAACCAGCACACAAGAAGCTCTTGGGGACAAAGGACTCCTCAAGCATAGTAACCAGCTGCCCACCATTGTCCATGCAACGGCTGTAACAGGATGGGCAAAGCTAGGTCTCTCCCAGGTCAGACAGTACCCAGAGTCAGAGAGGAAACACCAAACTAAGAAACGTTAAATTGCATGAGGAGCAGGACCCTGCCTGAAAAAGGTGCAGAAAGGAAGCTGGACTGCATAGCATGAAACAGGCACACCAAGCACAGAATAAGTGAGCCCTCCTGCTAGAGAGAACACAACAGAAAGTGTCAAAGGTACCACCAAACCAAGAAGGATGATGATCCCTTCAGCACAGAAGCAGCAGGTGTCAGAAGTCTTTTTTTTTTTTTAAAGGAAGAACAGATCCACTCTGAGGAGACAGCAGCTGAGGGGAACTCAAAAACAAGGCTGCACACTTGCCTTGTGTGTTAAGCTTAAGAAGGTGCGTGATGGCATTTCACATGTACTGCCAGAGCTAAAATAATCTCCAGACCTACATGCCACTGATTCGTGTGCACCCCATGGCCCACCACTCAAAAATCAAAGAGCTGTTTCAGAATCTTGTAAGTGTCGGTTACAGACATTAATAAGGATTTAGCATTTTATAGAGGAATGGAACAGAGCTTTTCCTCTGGTTCCTGCCCTGTTGTTACTTTAGCGAACAATAAAAACTTCCACGCACCTATATCATCATAACGTTCCACCCAGACCACATACACTTTGGTTTCAGGTCCCATCGGCGGAATGGTCCGGCCCTGAGGCACCCTCTTGGATCTGGAAGTAGGACTGAGCTGTTTTGAACACAAGGGAAGAGTAGCATTTGCAAACGTCATGAGTCCAGTAATGCATCCAACAAGCATTTCCACAGTTGCTCCTTAGTCTTTCAGATCTCAGACAGGCACAACCTCTGCCAACTGTTGAGATGGGGCAGCTGCGGTGGAGCTACCCACTGAGAAACAGTAATCGGGGTCTCCAGAATATTTATATTCAACATAAATTAATATATGCAATCTTAAAAAACTGGTTCAAGTTTTTCTTAATGTTCTCAAAGATCTCAAATCAGTAACTAAATATACATTTGGAAGTGAATTCTATATAAGAAAGAAATAAGCAGTTGTAAATCCTTTGCTAACTGTTACAGCAGTTCATGGGTTTGTGCTTTGCTACCATACAAAAGCAACTTCACATCTGATAATTCAGACACAACTGACATGTACTATTTTAAACTGGGTAGGTATGAAAAGTGTTCATGCCTATCCATCCTAAATTTCCAAGCATGGATTCGAGTCTGAATTACTTTGTAAATACTGCATATACTTTTTCCTGCATTTCAAGATTTCAGTATGCAGAATATTACTACTTACCATGTTTAAGTTTTATATTTAATTAACATAATCTTGCAATCTCCTACTGCAGGTGCAAATTCTGGCAGGACCAAAGCAGATGTTAAAGATTAATAGCTAGGGACGAGTAGCTCCAAATGTTAGAAAACCAAATCATATACTATCAAAAAATGCTGTAGCATTGCCAGTGTGCTTCCTG
>NW_008795704.1:560271-567858 GCF_000699145.1 Aptenodytes forsteri | reverse complement strand
GGGGGGGGAGGAGGGGGAAGCCATTTTTCAATGCAAGTTTTGCCTTACCCGCTGGGAGGGATTAAGATTGTCTGTATGATTGGGGAAGAGTTCAAGTGTCAGAGACTGCTGCTTCAATATTCCTGGCAGCAGATCCATGTTGGAGTCACTTTCTTGGTCAGAGACGTTGCTTTCCAGTGAATCAGCTGTAAGCCAGAAGAAAGGTGGGTTTTGTCTTTTCTTCTGCCAAAAAACTTAAGATGTCATCATATGTAAGGTTTTGAAACTAAAAAAGGTTGTAAGGTTTTTGAAACTAAATATACATAGATTCACAGTCAAGTTAATATAGCACTCAAAAGCAGAAGAGGATTCAGCAGTGGACAACTGCCAGTTATTCCAGAAACAGACTGCAATATAAAGCACTCCCTAACAATGTAGAAGTGTCCCATCCATTTCCTATGGAATACAGTCTCCTCCTTCTATAGCTATCATTTCCTCACAGCCCTTTTATTCCAGGGAACTTCTGCACACTGGTTTTAGTGTGCAAGAGATGTCGTGAAAGCTGTTGCTCACCTACATAACAGTTGTGCACATGCTCCTCCATGTGCTGCAGGAGCATATCATCAAGACAGGAGAGAAAAAAATGCATCACCAGTTGATGGTGAACCATACGTCCAACCTAATGCACCCGGGGTAACAGCAATACTGCTGTGCAAACCTGGACATATATTGAGACTGAGAAAAAGGGACACAGAACAGATACCACCTTAGGAAGGAGTCTAAGGATTAGGATGTTGTAATTTAAACATGAGTAGTTTTCTGACAAGGATCTTGCTACACACACTACTAGTTAGCTTATTTAGGTTCTGCTTCTGAAATAGCTCTCCAACAAAAAATGTTGGTTTGGTTTTTGCCAACAGCATGTACAGAGTGATCTTACTTAGGGACTCCACCGGTGATGGGACAACAAAAGCTATTTCTGTCAGGGCATCTGCATAATACAGCACCTTCTTCTGCCCATTGAAGATACTTGCCCCAACATCTTCTGAAATAATTAGGTCATCTGAAATGGACATAAAAGGAAAGTTTAGTCAAAAGGAAGCTCTACCTCTTTATACGCTGCCTCAGGAGAAGACATTCAAACACAAGGTGCAATCATTCAGAAGAAATCACAAAAATCTCGTTTTAAAATGAGAAGATTTCACAGTCAAGTCTTATGGCTAACAACCATTCTCAGAAACTTTTTTGTTACCTTGAAGGAAATGGCATTTTGGGTTGGGAGAGGATTTATTTTGAACATATTTCCATTGTACTGCATACCCTATTTCCCTCGGATTGAGCAGTCTAGTAAGCACGTCTGCCACAAGAATTCATCTAGTAGCTATTTCTAACCATTCGCTCTAACAGACATCATTAAGTTAGTCATTAAATTTCCAAAGGATTCTAACATTTATAACTTCAGTCTGATACTATTCTAGAATTCAAGCCAGTTTCTATAGACTCTTCTCTGTCTTTTCTTCTGCAAGGAGAGTTAGAAAAAGGCTCTGTTGAATCAAACCCAATAAAAGAAAGCTCCTCATTCTCAGCCCCCATTTATTCTCTCATCACAGTTGGCCAGTACATCAGGCCTTCACAGTACAGAAAGAAAACAATTCTTTGGTGGAGCCATGCAGTAAGGAAATTACAGCACACACACCACATGCCCCTGCTTTTCCTTCCCCATGCTGCCTCCAGAAAGACTAGCAAGGACTTTAAGCTGAATTATTTCTCTGATCCAGTTTACAAAAGGGTTCCTGGGATAGCTGCCTCAGCAAAACCAACGGAGCAGTGAAATTCAGAATGCTGACAGAAAGGTGGCCAGAGGCACGCAGGAGCGTCCAAGCCATGCTTCACCATCAGGGAAGCGTTCCTGCATCTCCAGTCCGTAGCTCTCAGGGAGCAACCCAAACCCAATTGTTGTAAGAGCTTCTTTGCTTTTAGGGGTGCGCAGTGAAACAAAACCAAAGCATATGCCTGTGAATTTATTTTAATCACGTCTCACTGGAAGCTATTCTAGAATCATTTAGGTTGGAAAAGACCTTTAAGACCACCAAGTCCAACCATAAACCTAACACTGCCAAGTCCACCACTAAACCATGTCCCTAAACACACATCTACAGGTCTTTTAAATACCTCCAGGGATGGTGACTCAACCACTTCCCCAGGCAGCCTGCTCCAAAGCTTGACAACCCTTTTGGTGAAGGAATTTTTCCTAATATCCAATCTAAACCTCCCCTGGCGCAACTTGAGGCCGTTTCCTCTCGTCCTATCGCTTGTTCCTTGGGAGAAGAGACCGACCCCCACCTCGCTACAACCTCCTTTCAGGTGGGTGTAGAGAGCGATGAGGTCTCCCCTCAGCCTCCTTTTCTCCAGGCTAAACAACCCCAGTTCCCTCAGCCGCTCCTCATCAGACTTGTTCTCCAGACCCCTCACCAGCCTCGTTGCCCTTCTCTGGACACGCTCCAGCACCTCGACGTCCTTCTTGTAGTGAGGGGCCCAAAACTGAACACAGTGTTCGAGGTGCAGCCTCACCAGTGCCGAGTACAGGGGCACGATCACTTCCCTACTCCTGCTGGCCACACCATTTCTGATACAGGCCAGGATGCTAGACTCCTGAATGGGTTTTCAAGCATCAGAGCCATCCACAAAGAGAAAATACATTTAACAAAATAAATAGCTTTAGTCACAGCAAAGATTGAAGGAGAAAACGAAGCAAGCAATCTTCACAAGTTGGGCCAAGTCTACTTTAAATCTACCATTTCAGTTTTTTAGCCATTGCTTGCTAAAGGTACAACTCCACTCATGGATTTTTCCAACAGCAGAACCAGATTAGAAGTAGTCCTTCCTCCCATCCCTGAATGTTTTTTCTGTTCCTTCTTCCCCCAATTTGTTGAATTAATTCAACTATTTGGTGGTCTGTGATCTAATCCAAATGGCTGACAAAAATCCAAGTTAAAAAGCCCACATCAAAACAGGTTACCTAATTCAGGGCACTGCCTTCTGCACAGCTGTACTGACAAATCCAACTGCAAAGGGAAGGGAGAGGGCTTTGCCTCCAAGTAAAGCACAGTCTGACCCTGTCCTCAAAGGAAAATTAAACCAAGACCTGGCCATTTTGTAACCTCTCCTGACTTGTTCAGAGAAAGCCATGCCTCTGTTCTCTTAACCTCTCCCCAACTTTTCAAGCCTTCTATTATTTGTAGTTTTATTTAGAGAAGTCTTTAGTTGGCCGCAATTACAGGTGAAGAGCATTTCTAAGGCACAGTGAAGGGAAAGCAGAGCAAGAGTGCTGCTTAAGCAACTGCAGCAGTAATGGTGTTGCACCTGATGCAAATGCCAGATCAAAGACGTTGAACAAGCTGGACCAGCCTGTTCAATGCCTTTGTATGGCCCACAGCAGAAGGCTGACGCTCTGAAGATCACCAAGTCACTACTTGGAGTAGTGACCATGAACCACACTGAAACCAACCCAGACACTATCAGAATCCCAGGTAATCTGATTAAGTCGTTCAAGGCAGAAACTAACCCGACCTCCAGTTCACCACCCTGGGATAGCAATTCACTACCCTGAGGATCATTTTGGTTGACAGAATGGTGAGAGGGTGGTATATGACAAGCCCAGAGAAGGAGTTGCTCAGTGGAAAAAAGCAGAGTAAATTAAGCAGGACAGAAGAGCTGTGTGTGGGCTCCAACCACCGTGACCTACAAACAGCAGCTTGTCATCATTACTTCCTACCAAGCATGATTACAAGGCTAACTTATTAGCCAACATCTCATTTTAATCTACTTACAGAACACTAAAAATCACACAGTATTTCAAGTCTATTTGCCAATATGCAGCACATCTGTATCCAATTTCACCTGAATACTGGCTTTGGATAATATATTAAAGACTCATCAAGTCTGCTAAAAATATAGCACAGAGGTATTTCTTGCTGAGGCTACTTCCTCCCGACAACACACAGACATTAGTTTTGCTCACTCTGACTTGAAGCTTAATCTATTTTTTTTTTTTTTAACACATTCCTTTCTAGTAAACATCAGCATTTATCTGAAAAAAAATATGCAAGTGCTCAAATAGGTATCCAGGAGCAAGAAATTTTAAATTGTCTCCTTTAGAAAGGAGCCTAAACATTTTAATTTAACATTACACCATTTACTATGTATTACCTTGTTCAGGTCCCTCTTCATCACTGCAGCTATTGATTGACCAGCTTGTTGAGACATGGCCAGTCCACCCAGGGTGCTTCCCCACATCAACAGACCAGCCAAGAGACAGCAAGAACTCCAGGAAGTGTGGCTGAACAATTCTGGAAGACTCCATGTTCTTCAGGATCTAAAACAACCAGCAGCACCATGGTAGGTACAGGAGACTCCAGGATGCAGCTCTCTCCCTCCCCACTTTTTTAATTAAAATTTTGTGTCACCAACATGGTTTTGCCCAAATATAGCTATTCAGCAAGCCTGGAACCCCAGACTTTCTGCATGGACACTACTCCCTGCTGTCCAGCATCCTCCCATCCTGCTTTGCAGTGTCCTATTCAATCAACTTGTCTTTCTGCCATCATTGCCAAAGCCTGTAAAATAGTTAATGAAACTGCTAGAAATGGCAATTTTGAGATTTATCCACTTATCAGGGATAAACCACAGAACTGTTCAGCGCAGAATCTGCATTAGCACCAAATACAACATGAGAATTTTCTGGACAATTTTCACTACTAAACTGAGGTGAAATTTTAGGAGAAAGGTATTTTATCACTACTCACCTGTACACGACATACAGCAATTTAGAAGGCAGGCCTCACTGCACATTAAATTATGAAACAGATTTTGCAAAACAGTTTTCAGCAGGATTGAGCACGCACTTCAATCAAATGTCACACTGTACTGTTCACTTTAATCCTTAATCCTACTTTTTATAAAGATGTTTCCACATCCAAAGGTAATTTTTATCCCATTGTGATAAGCTGAAAGTTGAAGACCTTCACCAAACAGCACGCAGGGAGACATGGATGATTTGTGATTTGGTCTACCAGAACCATTGGGATTTGTGGAACGGACAGTGCTGTGCAATACATCCATCCTTTCTGGGCCACGTGAGAATTTGTTTTGTGGCAAAAGCGTCTTTGATTTTGGTTTGTGCGGGGGCAGTACACTGGGATGCAGGCTCCAGTGGCACAGAAACCGCAGGGACAGGGACAGGTGCTGGAAGGAAAGCTTCCAGACAGGAGGCTCCTCGTATCGACATGGTCCTGGCACCCTATCCTAACGCCTTGTACAATATTCAGCAGCATCTAGACATGCTGCATTGAAATATTACTATTATTCTCATTACTGAGCACACTGAAGTCATAGCTATGCTTCAGAATGAATCGAGATAAGCGCAGTTTAGAAGACAATTTCAGAAAATAGGCAAGCTCAGGCTTTATACAACTATACGGTTTTATATCTGAGCCCATTCAAAAAAAAGAATTTACAGTAAAGCAAGGACAAGGGGGTATTTTCAAAGGACATTTAATGATGTGAAGTATAATGATGTAAAAAGTGTGCGGGCAGTTTCATTACCCTGTATAAATAAATACCACGAGACCCTTCTCAACTGTAAAAGCCTACCACCACAGATAAATATGTGGGCCTAATGCAATGACCAGCAGGCTAGATGCCGCTATTCTGGGCTGAGCAGCATCAGATAAAACATAGCTGACACCACTCCTTGTGAAAGGACAGCAGGTCACCTCTCAGAACGGAATGAGGTCCTGAGCTGAAGTGGCATGAACTCACACACACAGAGATGGCTGAGTGGGACCAGGCAGCCAGCCCTGCTCAAAGCAGAAACCGTGTCACAACTTGGCTTTGATCTCCTCCTCTCTTGATTGTTAATATTGAAAACGAAACAGGACAGAAATAAGTCACAGGTCTTTTCAAAGATGGGAGCAGTATCAGTATCTCACTCAGCTCAGGTCCATAGAGATGACTATGTTATTAACTTGACTGCCACTATGACTTTGCACAACCTGAAAGGCTTAGGAATCACAGCAAGATGTCCAGGGATCTTGAAGCAGGTGTGGCATCTTTATACTGTGTTTAAACATGTCCAGAATCTCCCAAATACAAGACTTTCTTAAATCTACATGGCAAAACCCATGCTAATTGGGTTTCCAAAGGCCGGCAAGATCTGCAGGACTAAGTAATCTCATCTGTCGAAATCCGTAAGAGCATATAAGCATCAGATGGGAAAAAAAAGCATTCTGTGAGCTCAGCAAGAGCACATTTCAGCTGGAAGGCAAACCTTGTATATCTTATTTTGTAGCTGACTTTGGAGATGGAAAGACTGTGTACTGGCTGCTCTGAACTTCAACTTTGAAAACTCAAACAGCACGATCCTGGTTTCAGGAATTAGCGTATTCCACGCAGAAGTAGAAGGTGCTACAGTGTTCTGTCAACTGTACATTCACAGTAACACGAGGAGATGGCACAATAATTTCTTGTGGAAGCTATACTTCTACTCTTTATGAAAATTATGAATGGAATAAGAAGAAGGTACTATAGAAACCACCTTTTCTAATGAGCCCATAAGCTGTCTTAGTGAGTTTCTAGGTCACAGTGTAAAGAAGTCACAATTTAGATTCACACAAATTAACCCGATTAACCTAATTGCATTGGAATGTTACAACAATCCTAAATGTGGTAACATACTTCAACCTGCAGATGAAAAGAGTACACAGTGACTTGTTACAGCTCACACTGTAAACAAACACAAAGCCCAGAACCCCCGGTTCTGATACTCCACTCTAGTCATTAGCAGCAATGCTTTATTCACTTGGGGATTACTAGAAACAAGACAATATAAGCTAGTTGGCACTCTATGCTTTCACTTACCTCCTGGCTTGTTTTCTGGCCCGCCTTCATGTAGAAAATGAAAACAGTATCAAAAGGACGACATGGTAGTAAATCCAAGTAGCCAAGGTCATCAAAAAATCCAGGAAGAGCAGAGTCAAGTGCAATCAGGTGAGGAGGTAGACGACTGTTAGCAGGTTCCTATCCAACAGACAACAGTTCAACAGCTTAAAAAAAAACATCTTTCCTAACAGAAAAGGTCTTTATGGTTTCAATAATAATCTATTAAAATATAAAAAGACAATTTCCCTTTTCTCCTAAGAGCAAAATCATACACAAATTTCTGATGCCATATAATCCTATTACTGTAAATGAGTAACAGCAAGCGTAACAGTTTGGCAATTTGTTGCATTCTACCCTCCTCATTAAATAAAACCAGTATTTTGCCAGCGAAACAGACATAACATTTTGCTCAAAAAGAGTACCAGCTACCACAACAAAAGCAGCAGATACTTTCAAAATATCACAACTATACACAGTTAAATGTGTATAGCAAGGACAGGTAGCCTGGGAAGAATACAGAGAAATTGTCCAAGCAGCCAGGGATCAGGTTAGGAAAGCTAAAGCCCTGATGGAATTAAATCTGGCCAGGGACATCAAGGGCAACAAGAAAAGATTCTATAGGTACACTGGGGATAAAAGGAAGACAAGGGAAAATGTGGGCCCTCTCCA
>NW_008795704.1:531613-558047 GCF_000699145.1 Aptenodytes forsteri | reverse complement strand
TGTGATCAGGGGGACGGAACACCTCTCCTGTGAGGAAAAGCTGAGAGAGTTGGGGTTGTTCACTAGAGAAGAAATGTTTTACGCTGAGGGTGGTGAAACACTGGCACAGGTTGCCCAGAGGTGGTGGTCCAAGCCAAACTATTCTATGATTCTATGACATGTGTAGTTTCATATTTATTAACTTATATATCAATAATATATAAAATATTAAGCACTTTTAGACATCATTTTTGCAAAAGCTCCATTGTCTACTTTTGTTGACGGTTTTCTGGAAGAAAATGCAATGAATAAGAGGGAGAATCCACAGGTAAAAGGCAGAATTTCAGATTAATATGGATCATCTCTATAAACTGTTGTTATTTTAACTTTAAAAAGAAAGCTCTACAACCTATATGTACTCCCAATATATGTACTTATATATGATTAAGCCACTTCAGCACAAACATCTCTGCAGAAGAACTTCTAAGGCAGTCATATTTCAGAAACTCTCAAAGTACCACCCCAAAACCTAACTTAAGCTGAGGGAATGACTTCAGGTATGAACACATGAATGCGATAGCTTATGTACCCACTGCAAAAATAAAGATAGAGCCACGTATTCAGAGCATGTTCAACTTGAGGCATGGCCTTTCACAACCCTGCTCTCAATCCTGGAAGACTGGAATCCATCACTTTATTTGATCAGACTACAGCTTAACAGTAGTTGGAATTACACAGAAGATCTTCCACTAACAAAATTTAGTTTTCTTCTTTTGCCAGACCATATGGGTACTGAGGGCATTTGCACAACGCTAAGAAGCATCAGGTCACCTTCAATGCCTCTAGTGAGAGAAACCCGAAGTGAGAGAGGAACAGGCGTGCTGTCTGGAACTCCTGTGCCGGTGGTGGGGGCTTACACTCCGTGATCGGATCAGGAAAGCTCTTCTTCCGCCACTCCTCTTCACTTTTCTGATCTATGGAAGTCTCAAAAATAATCTGCTGAGCCATGCCATTCCTCAGCTTCTCGTGTCGCTCTTCGAGCTGAAAAACATTGCATGAAATGGTGATTCCACCAAGATCACTAAGATCCACTAAGAAAACAGCTCCATCATTTAGGAAAGTTGTAAGCCACAGGCAGAGCAGCAGCTGCAACTCCACCACCAGGATGTTTACTAAAGCACTATCAAGACGACCTTGCAATGTTACAAAGTGAACATCTAAACACCCTGTTTGCATGGGAGAGCTGTTGCAAATTTATGTATCCAGTATCAGCTACAGCTTCTCCCTTTCAAGTGAACAGAAACTAAAACACATTTGGCACTATGAAACTTTAAAATATGTTGGAGATACACACCCTCCTCCTCCCCCAGGAGGTCTCAAAAAAGCCCCTTCCATTTCCCCAGAAGTAGCAACAAAATGCAAGTCATTGCTTCCTAGCAATACCAGGATATTAGGATCTGTAACAAAACATGTTGAGCAGCGCCTCCCAAAAAACACATCAAAGCATTGTCATCTTCCTGGAGAAGTGCACAGATTTCATTAGTTAGCAGAGGTTATTATTCTATTAATATGAAATTAGTCAAGCTAAAGAGTAAAACTATATACAGTAAGACATTAGTGTATGATTCATGAACAGACAAAAAACCCCTAAGAACAAAATTAACTCAGAGACTAAGAGTTACTTACTTCCTCATTCACAATTTCATGTAAATCTGGAATGCTCAAGTCAGCTTTCACAAATGGGATCTTGTCCACTTCTTCAGGAAAAGGGCGGTGCTTCACACTGTATTTCAATCCAACATCATTTTTAGGAGCTGGTCGAGGTTCTGGTACAAAAGTCTGACAAAAAAGGGGGACAGTTTTTACATTCAAGGCATCGTAACACTAGACAATACTTTATTACAATAGATGGAAAACGTTTACCACCACCACCACCAGTACACTAATCCATTACTGAGAGGTATCACTAAAAAGCATTCAGTAAGTACTTTAAACTAATAGACTTGTATTAAAAATGTGGCTGTAAATTTTGAGACACAGTTTGCCCATTTTGGTGGCTGCACTCCTGGAACCTATGAACCCTACTTACCACCTAATCTCTAAGCACTTGCAAATCCCCCCAAAAAATGGCAAGCTTACATGGCAACTTATTTTCAGCCCATTCTAACTGTATTGAGCGAAAGCTACCAGCTGTTTGAGAAGCCTCCATTTTAACCCTGCTGACTATGATGATCACAAGTCAAGCTGAGAAGTCCTGGAAGAGAACAGCAGCAATGCTGTGGGTCAGGAGAGGGATGCACTGCCAGAAGATCAAAAGGGCTTGCATAATGTATCATACTGAAATTCTGACATTGTTACTACATTATGTTCTAAACCGTTAGTCTGTAATTCAAAACTTGAAGTTACCAGTGAAAGCAACAAAAGATCTAGGTGCAGGTTTGCAGGTGCATAAGGTCCAAGCAAGCAAGACCTTTAATTACATCTTGAGTGCCGCTTTATAAATTTATTTACTACCAATTAAGCTTCAAAAGGACAAAGCTGTTAACATTAAAGTTACAGAATGCCTTAAGTTGGAAAAGTTCCCTTAAAACTGGTAAGGAAGTCGGCAGCCAGGACATGACTTCTCCTTTGGTGTGGGAGGTAGCACACTTGGACTGACACTATTTAGTGAAATGGCTCAGCTTCAGTGACAGCACAGCTCCAAAGGCATCACGTGGAGGTCTTCACAAAGGCTGCTTTGCAGAGACCAGATTCATCCAAATGTGAACGTGACAGCTGAGACGGACAGGCCCTCATTTCAGCTACATTATTATTTACTTTATTTTGCTGAGGGGCTTGTGAAGAGTTCGAAGATTTGGAAAAGTTCACAAACAGACAGGAATTTTGATAACAGGACATGCTCCACTAGACAACTGCAGTAAGAGATTTTACTGTAAAATGAGATTGGGGTATTTCTCCTCCAATATTCCTCTCCAGAGCTGTTCCAGAGTTCATCTGGATAATTTTTTTTTCACAGCAGGTTTACAGCCATCTTTGCAACACTGGGCTTTGTAGCTTGAATAGCTGTTCTCCCTGCAGCATCTCATTCTACACCTCCAGACTTCGCTGCCTCTGCTGCAAGGGCTTTGCCCGAGATCCTAAAATCAGCACCAACACTCATGCCTACACACTAAATACACTGTCCATTGCCCCATCACCTCAGAAGATGCTTTCAAAAAAAAAAAAGAGAATGCCCCCTCCCCTTAAACAAGTCTAGAAGGCAACAGCGATTTCACAGCCTGTATTTAATATTAATCACAAGTCGTAAAGAGTCACCAGAGATGTGTCACATTACCTACAGCTAAAGGCCCCGTGGCTCAGCCTTAATGTATAATCACCAGCTCTGTGGGGCTGTCTCACATTAGTGGAATTTCTGCTGAACATCTCTAAGTTAAAGATTTCTTTACGGGCTTTGACAGAGACCTTTTGATTTGCTTTAGCTCCTCTTGGTAAAAGACAGAGTTGCTGGGCCCATGCAAATCTTCCAGATGTCCCACGGATCAAAACCGTGACAGAGGGGAAAGAGTCATCTGCAAAGCACATGGGTTAAGAGAATAATACATCATCATAAATTGCAAACAGTTCACTGTGCAATAATTTAACCAGAAAGAAATGCAGGCATGATGACAGAGATTTTGTTTTCAGGGTTAACTCCTCCCTGACCCCGAAGACAATTCCTGGTGAGGAGAAGCAATCCTCCTCTCTGCAGCAGGGAAGTACTAGTCTACTTTGTGGTCTGTTCAGTAGTTGCCAGCTCAGTTTCATCATTAAAAGTAACTTTCATCCAAATTCATGCAGATCACTGTTTCTCTCCAAATTATCTCCAGGAAATGAAAAAAGATTGTCCAGCCACTGCCTGTTTAGGTAAGACAAATGACCATATGGAGACAGTTTCCATGATACTTCCATGACCTTCTGGTAAAGGTCCCACACAAAACAGCAGCAGTAAGAACAGTGGAAGGACAAGAGATAATGGTCAAACTAAGACAGGGGAAGATTCTGACTTCACATCGTGGAAGATTTTTCACCACAAGGAACAGGGACACAGAGAAGTTGTCCTCATAGGTTTTCAAGACCTATTTGGACGATGTCAGGCTGCATTGTCCTGGTCTGAATTCAGTATTGACCTTATTTAGCGCAGGAGGTTAGACTGCAGATTCCTGAGGTGCCTTTCAACTTGCACAATGGTGGTTTTAACACTGCAGAGATTTCAGTCTTCCTTTGAGACTTAAACGGCCACCGATATTAGCCACTTAGAAAAGGGATCATCATACCTCTACAGCTTTTCTTTTGAAAATTATTTATATTTGTCTTTTGTGCACATAAACCACAAATTGACACCATCAGGTAACTAGCAGACATATATTCCTTCCCCAGTATTTCATGGGAAGTCAGGGTGCAGCATAGCTACATAAGCACACATATAGACAAACCAAACCAGCTCCCTACAATCATCCACTTCAGTGATCTGCCTCAAAAGTGATCTGACATACTTGTGCATTACTGCAATTAATCTTGTAATTCAAAGGGGATTTGTAAGCAAGTCATGCACAACAAGATAATCTAATTTGAGATTCTAATAGTTAATCTAATAGGATTCCTCAGTAATGCATTTAGCAGAGGCAGAGTAAGGATGAGAATTGCTCAGCTGTTCTAGCGTGTTCTAATGCATTCTAGTCAGGAACATGCTTGCTCAAATAGACTGTGGGTGGACATGCGGCAATGGCTCCCAGCATAAGCACTTTCTGTAAGATCTGTTTAGTGATTCTCAATGAGGTTGGAGCACTCTGGACCACAACTCAAAGTAACAACTTCTCTTAGCCAGTTCATGAAGTTCTGTGCAACCTCTGTTTTCAAGACTAGTATCTAGACTCCATCCTGTCCATAGATGAGGAAAATATATCTGTGGCAGATCAGATCTAACATACATTAATCGTAAACTGAGGTAGCATATAAGAGAATTTTCATCTATTCTGTTTGGTAATGCCATGATAGATGAAGACTTAGAGGGGGATCAGTTATTCAGTTCAAAGCATCATGTAATTTAATACCAGATTTTTTTAATATGAATTCTTGTTGGTCAAAGCATATGAGGCTGAAACAAGTTAGATTCAGTTGTGAAAGCCAATACCCTGTGATAGGTCTCCTTTACAATAGGTGTAAATTGATAGAACAGGATGGTACACAGGAAAGTTATAACAGCTCCTAAGCAACTAAAACCATTTGAGCTGAAAGCACCCACAGAAACATTTAGTAACAGGAGACCTAAAGCAAGCAAAAGCAACTGTGCAAGCATAAAGATGTCACATCAACCATTTGTTGAGCACTTATCCCTATCAAGCCTCCTATACTCTTTATATTTTCATTCTTTCATGAACAAGGATGTTTTCAAAATGTAATGCTATTGCTTTTGTCCATCGGCAATAATTTAGATGGCAGTCAGCTGCAAGTATCTGATCTAACTGGGTGAAAGACAGACAACTGCATGAACAATTTGGATGGGCTTGAACTTGTTTAACTATCAGTGGCATTAAAGTTATTCCCACCACTTCATCCCAGAACAACACTCTGCTCAGTCGCACACCCACAGAACAGGTAAGCCCCTGAAATGTGAGAGATGCTTGATGAAGCACCTTTGTTTTGCAGCTCCATACAGAGAGTTTTAACCAGAGGCAGAAGGAAATGGGAAGTATGAACTTACTCTGTTCATTCCCTAGAGGCTGCTCCAACATCGCCAGGATGACACTATTATCCAAAACAAAGTAACGGAAGCTATGCTTGTTTATGGTAGGTAGACGAGAATATTTAATTAATGTGGTTTCATTCACCAAGCTGCAAGGAGAAGCAGGGCCACTGGGAGAAGGAAATGCTCCAAGTAACTGCATAATACTGCAAGTGAGAAAAAAAAGTTAAGAGTTATGACAGATTAAGAAAGCGAACTGTTCCACCCAAGCACAGACCTTCACTCCTGTTCTTCATTTGTATCTTGACACAGCAGTTACCCTATCAGGGCAAGCCTGCCCTCTCCCATCAGCTTGTTTTAAAACAGAACCAGTAACTTCAGAAACAAATACATGAAAACCTACAAAGAAGGGTACTCTGCCTACAGAATGAGTTTCTTTATAACCTAGGTTATAAAGATATTAAGATATGCTTTAAAGCATGAAAATCTGTACCCTTCCACAGCTTTTTTTATGTTCATTCTCATAAGAAGATTATGGATGATTGGAGATAATCATCCATACTTTAGCCCACTCTTATATCAACAAGCAAGACAGGGTAGATGCAATAGTTATGATTGTCTTTGCTTTCTTCAAGTACAGATTACATTAACTTAAAACCTTTTAAGAAAGGCCCAGGATCACACAAGCATGACTACCATAGATGGTAACCTTCCCTGGGAGAAAGCCTCCAGGTGTGGTCCAACAGTGCCTACCTCCTTGGAGCCACGGCCTTGGGAAGATCATAGAAGTACCCATTTAAATCATCTGAAGTTGTACAGGATCTACCTAATACTATTAGAAATGGAAAATTTCTATGGCAGGAACTAATAATGAGAGTGGTCCGACTGAAAATCATGTGATCTCAGGACTTTACTCTTAACACCACCACCCAGACCAAAAGTAAGTTTATTGAAGTCCTCCCCACACACTTTTCCACTTTACTCTGAGAACAGATAGTTTCATCTCTCTAAATGAAAAGAGAAACTTTTAGGCAACAATAAAGGTTTGTCCACAATTTCCAATGAGTAGTTGTTTTTACTAACAGTAAAGTTTATAACAATTTTATTGCAAAGCAGAGCAAAAAAGAAAGCAGCTATTGCCTTTTGCAAAACATATTTATCCTACCCATCCTCAATCTGTCCTGTCTACCATCATGCTGTTCATCCAGTAAAACAGTGCTTTTCAACTTCTCTGGAGCAAATCTCAGTTTTCCTCTCTGTGCTTCCCCTCCCCAACCCACACATTATCTGTTACTGCATTTCCAGCAGAACCTCTCAAATATATTAAAGTAAGCCCAATGCCGTGGGCAGAATGACATCCCACCCTGCCCCAGCTTACATCTGCTGCATGTGCCATTCCTTGCTGTGTTACACATGAGAGTGTCTATCAATTTCCCAATCGGTATGGGGATGACGTATCTTGTCGGGCTGAGGATAAGGAGAAGGGGGAATGGAGAGACAGGATCACTAGGTCAAGTGGGAGATAGAGGGAACTGCTGTCTGCAGAGAGGTCTGGCCAAGAACAGAATACCAGGGGCTGCAGGAGGGCTTGGGTTTTGCTCTCCCAGAGCAAAGAGAGGCATGGCAGAGGGGAAGAGAACAGGCAGGAGGGGAAGGCAGAAATCACAAGGATCTTTTTTCTGTTGAACACCTGTAATGGGAGGGGGAAGACAGCTAAGGCAGAGCACAGGAGAACCCTGCCCAAAGGGCAAGACAAAGGGAGCTTCTGCCTGACTTTTCAAATGCTCTTGCTACATCACAGAGATCTCAGCAGCTGGGAACTCCTAATTAAAACACCCTCAGACAAGGCAATGCTAAACAGTAAACATGCTCTGACAAATTACATACCACGTTAGTGTAGCTTCAGCAGCATCCTTCACTCTCATGGATGCAGGGTTTGGCTCCTTATCTCCTTTGTACTTGACCTCTTGTTCACTGCTTTTGGATTTACTTCCCGAAATGCCCAGCTCCACAATCTCCAGTACCTCTTTTAAACAATCCTAAAACACAAGAGGAACCACCTTAAAGCAGAAGCACTCTGATAAATGTCTCCAAGACCTCAGTGAAACAGTAATACACCATCGATTAAAATAAAGTACTGCTGGTAATATGAGCTCAGAAATAAAGGCAGAAGATTATTCTAACAGACAGTCTTGGAATAAGATCACATTTGCTACAGAAATGATATTTTCCCCATCTATAGATGTCTACTCATGTTTGTATTCTAATGGTATAAAATGCTCTGAATGAATATACACAATATATTCCATTACATATGTACAAAATTGCCAAGAGGACTACTAGGAGTTGCAATTGAAAAACATAAACATATTTAAAGAGAATAAATGCATTTCTGAGACTCTCTTCACAACTTTTAAGTTCTAAGCACATTAAGAATGAACTCATCTGGAAAACTGCAAGAAATCCTTCTCCAAATCTTTCAATTGCCAACAGCTTTTCATGAGTAAAATATATCATGGTATCTAATTCATACCATGTATCTAATTCATCCAAAATTATTCATCATTCGAAAAGAACAATAACAATATTCTAAAAGTACACAGCAAAGCTTCAACGAATTTATTACAGGAGAGGCCAACACACAGTAGAACCGCAGGTATGACTCACAGGTGTTGCTCATTACAAAATTGTTTGCTGAAAATACTTGGATTACTACAACAAAAGTTCAAATCTCATGGCTTGAGCTACAGAACAAAGGAAAGTGTTCTCATGAATAAATAAGTGCCTAAAATCTGAACACAAGCGGTCAGTTTTTACCACCAGAGACCAGGCAGGGTTCTATGCCTTGGCCTGTGTCCCTCCTTATATTCATAATTGAAGAGGTGAAGAGGAAGATTAAAAGTTTTCTGACAGAGCAAAATTAATCAGTGTCAAGATGCAAAGACTGGCCATGAAGAATTACAGAAGGCATTTACAGTGTTGGCTAGTAAAACAGCAGGTGAAATTCAAAGCAAATATAAGGTGAGGCACCTGGAAAATTGCAATTCTAATACTTCCAAATGCAATGAAAGGTCCTCACCTGACTATCATGACTCAGGAACAAGCTACTAAGTGTCCAGTATATACAACACACAGTATGCAACACTATCTCAATATGCAGTGATAACAAAAACAAAAAAAGAACCTAATGAAAGGAAGTAAAACATTATGCAGCTGAATAAACCCATGCTGTGCCACATCCAGGGAAACCATCCTGTCCTAGTCACCTACTGCCATGCCAGTACCCCAAAGTGCATGCAGAAAGCATCTTTAAATAAAGTCCTGCTTGTGGGTTTTCAATTTTCTTTTTTTTAATATAAATATTTTTATAGATGCTACAGAGTATATAAACAAAATATAAAGATATATAAAACATATGTTCTATATGAAACTACATTAATATATTATATAATACATATTAATATACATTATATGTAAAAATATAGAAAGATCACTGAGCTGCCTCTGCAAGGAGACCAACAATGAAAATTTGCACTCAAATTTTTTTTTTATTTATTTTTTTGAACAGCAGGACAGAAGGCTGTTGGAAACACGCATCTTTCATTTCCTGCTCTTTTCAAGCTTCCCAAGCAAATTCCATCTTGGATTGAGCCTTGCTCAGTTTCTAGAAAACTGGTTTCTTGGTGAAACAAGCTATGATTATCAAAATATTAGCATCAAAGGAATTCCGTTTTGTCTAGATGATGCTTTTTCAGGTTTTCTTTTCTTCTCTCATTTTCTAGTTTCACAAAGCAAGAAGAAAGATCAAGACATTCTTAGAAATATGAAAGGCAATTTTAAAGCCAAAAACATTCTTGGTGAATAAAGAGCAGAAATCAAAATTCAAAACTATTTTGCATGGAAACCAGTTTTGAAATTCCTAGTATACTTTTGAAAACTAAGAAAACCACATTATTTTAAAGTATCAAGAACAGACAGGTCAGGCACGAAAGGCATTACAATTTGGAGTGCTCGAAATACATACAACCAGAGACTCTTACCTTCTCATCCAGCATGTCGGGGTGCTCAGTGAGCCAGACGCAGAGGCACTGGAAAGCTGCAACGATCATGGAGTGAAGGTCACGGGAGTGGAGCGGGGCTGGGCGGCTGCACTGGTACACTATGTAGCTGCACACTGAACTAATAGCTCTCTTCCGATCAGAGGAATCAACCACCACTTTCACCTGTGTAAAGCAAGCAGGAGAGGATGAGAATTCCTCCACAAAAATCCTTCAGAGAAGAAATCGTTTTTAAAAGCATTTTTAAATGCAGTTTTAAGAAATAGGAATAAATGGTTGAGCTCTTTTATGATTACAGCTTAAAAGCTGTGGGTAAAAATATTTAACAGTGATGGATATTGAAACTTAAAAGAAAGAAATGCTGCATTGAGGTGCCACCACATTGCATGGCTTGGTTTCCAAGAGCAAGAGTGGTACCAATATGGTTTGATAAGAAACTAATTGCGAGCTGAATAAATTAGCATTTAAAACATTTTCAGCAAATACCTCTCTCTCCTTCAGCTATAGCAACCCATTCTGTATCTCTGAGAACCCACTCACTGCCAAGTCTCCCTTCCACGGGGCTTCATTCCGCTCACATAACTTTCCACTAGGCTTATTTTGTCAGCACAGTAACTTTCACCAGTGAAAAGGGACAGAAAACCCACCCTCAGACAAGCATATTGGCAAAAAACTCCATAACTCCTCTCCCAAAACTCACTGCAAAAACCCCTCAGCTTCTCCCCCAACTCAGGGCTTCAGGGAGCAAGGCTCCAGACCGGAGGGTTAGTGAAGAGGTATGTACACTGAGTACACTGAGGCATGAGGATCTACATTATAAAACTAAAGAACTGAAATTCTCTTCTCTTTTCTTCCCAACCTGTAACTTGGCACAGGAACAGTCAGTTAAAGGTGGATCTTTCTACTCTGTAGCATTTGACCATGCCATATAAAGCTTTACTCATTAAGGTGCACCCTTATTCAAGCAGGAAGGTGGATGGTCTTGCTGGTGACAACACTGGAGCCAGGCAGCTGTACTCCACACAGCGGGGCGGGTGACAATTCAGAGCCCTAGGACGAAGGCAGCATTTCCTTCAGAAGTGTAAGATCTATGGCAAATAGAGTCCCCTCAAGATGAGCTTATGAAAAGCAGGTTGGTGAACCAGCACTCTTGCAGGAAACAGGATTTTTTTAATTTACCAAGTCCCACTAATATCCTGGTGCTGAACAGACAAGACAGGGCAGCCTCTAACCTGAGAAGGGCTTTGGAAATTGTCACCTCCAAATGCACAAGCAGAACTGGTTCTCCAACTCCACAGTAAGAGGTGATCCCTTTCTACCTTCTTTATTACGAAGGGGAAAGATATCCAAGATACCCGAGAGGAAGAATTACTTCAGTTGCAAGAGAATTATACAAAGATTACAATATTTAATATTAACCTGGGCAGGCATTTGAAAAGATAATATATTTCCACATTTCCATCTCATTGCAAGCCAAGAAAAAAACCCAAAAACCTGGCTTAACCACACAAGCTGCAGGAACCCCTGGTTCTGTATGACGCTCTGTAAGACCCAATAACCATACATTAATTCATTGCAGAACAGTTTCAAATGCATCCTTCAGCTTATGCTACTGCAGTAATAAAATAAGCACCCAGTCCAACATGGCTCAGTGCTGACTCCACGCTCTAAAAAAATGCCTGAGACATGCGTATTTCAGAGAGATCTGTCAAGTTCCCGGGGGAACGCGTCAGGAAATGCTGAACTGTCACACCAGGTCATGGTGGCTGCTGTAAATACACTGGACTATTGCTTAACAAGTGTCATGAATTCCAGCTTGGGGACAAGAGCCCTCAAGCAGAAAAGGGCATTTTACTTCTCAGAGAGCCCCCCCACCCAGTAGTTTTACTTCAGTTATTTGCTGTTGAATCAAGGAACTGTGTGCAGATAAAGCTCTGCAGAAGGTGACACCTTCATATTAGAAATACACTATCATTTTCTAAGCTCAGAAAACTATTTCCAAGGTGAGATGGAAGGGGAAAAGCAGGTACAACGCTTGAACAACTTAATTGCCCTTTCTGTAATACTCTGGCATATTTGCAATCTGCCAAGTAACAGCAATAAAAACTCTTGTTTCTAAGTCTGGTTACACAGTGAACAGACAGACTGGCCACCCAGCCAAGCAAAGCTATGATAAACGGTTCACAGTGGGGTTGAAAACTAATGGCCCAAGCCCCTACACTGCCACTGGAAGCTTAGTGGCAAGTTTTTCCTCAACTGTGTAACCTAATATGGCAGATGCATCCCCTGTAGTGTAAAAAACAAAACAAAACAAAAACCAAAACCAGACACGCATGGGAATCCATGAGAGAGGTTAGGAGCCATCCAGCTAGCTCAACAAAACCAGCCAGAATTGTACAGTAGAGCCACATGTATCTGAACAAGCCACCCTGAGCTTCACTTTCAGCCAACAGGCATTTACAGGGCACACATCGTTTGAGCCACAGAGCATTTACATTAGGAGAAGATGAAGTACAAAATGAATACTGTTTTTTCTCATGTCCAAACAGAACATTTGCTGACAAACTCAGACAGACATCTGTTTGGTGGCATATGACTTTCACCTAAACAGGACTATAATCACCCTTTGAGAAGAGGCCAGAGCACACAAAACTTCACCTCTCACCTTTGCCAGTCCAGACAGAAGCTCCAGTGCAGCCAGAGAGATACTCATGTCCTGCCTCCACTGTGAGTTGAGTCTTTGGGTTACCAGGTGAATACTACGTATCAGTAGTCCAGCAGCTGTATCTGTATTAAGAGCTAGGATATAACCCAAATATCACATACCACAGGGAGGGAAAATAACTAAGCATTAGTGACAATAAGCAAAGCACAAGCACAAGCCAAAGCAGCCACAATACACACATAAAATAAAAATATACAAAACCCAGAATCTAGAAGTTGGTTTGGTCACTTTTGCACAGGCTAACTCCCTTATATACACCACCAGACATTATACAAATCATTCAGACAAGCTTATCTCTATTGTTTTTAAAAAGACATTTTGGATAATCCCAGTAAAAATAGACCATCTTGTTTTCAGTTCTCTTGTTTGAAGCATCCTGCTTCAAATTCTTTTCATAAATTTCATACACCCTTACCTTCTGTGCATAGGAAAAAAGGTCCAATAAAATGAATATTACAAAAATGTCTTTCAAGTTATGTCACGGTTTAAAGTCTCAATAAGTCAAATATTTAAAAGATTTTTTTTTAATCTTACAAAGGGATATTTTTACAAGGACTTGTCAATGAAAACCCATACAAATTAAACACACAATTCAAATGGTGTGCTGAAAACTAGCACTTTAATAATTTCAAACACAAATCCTGTAGGGAAAGCACCAACATCTTAATATGAACCCCTAGAATACACTGAAGTCTCTCCTACTAGCTCCCTCCTCTCCTTAGTTATAGAACTAGAGGAAAAAAACATTTTTGGTTGGTAAGAAGAGTTGTCAACCTAGGCTACAATATAAAAAAGGTGATCTGTTCTCACATTTATTTGGTCAACATCAGTTAAACTGAAGACCAAAGGCTTAAGTTAAATTCCAGGATCTTGACATTCGGCCAGCTTACCACACACAGATTTAGTAGAACATGAATTTTTTTTACAAAGATTCAAAAATGCATGGTACAAGACATAGCAAACTAATGTTAATTAAGAAATTCTCTTGTTATAACAAATGACACATCACAAGCATTTTGCTTACTTGCTTGATAAAAACAGGAGTCCCCCAAATGCTCTTTAAATATAATTTAAGAAAAGGTGCTGCAAGAGTCAGGCAAGCATTTGGAATGCTACCAAAATGAATGCAGCAAGTAATTTACATTTGGTGTACACTTATCCCATTATTGTTCATGAAAACTAAGTGTCTTGAAAACATATGCTGAAGTAAAGCAGTTAGCAAAAACTTCCTTTTTCATAAGCTTTTACATTCTTATTTCTGAAGTGTTCAGAGTCCCTTAGTAGGATTAAAAAACAACCAACAAAAGGGCACAAACTGGCAACAAACAAAGGGGCTATCCACCCTGGGTTCAAAACACCCATGCATATTAATGTGTTAGCCAGAATTAGGAACAAAAAAAAACCGCAAAAAACATCACCCTGGCATATAGTGACAGAGGTTTGTTTTGGTGTTTTGTTTTTTTTTTCCAGAAGAGCTATCCTTACCATAATCCCTCAGAAGGGCTTGTGCCGGTCTCTCACTATCTGGTGTTGTGGGCTCCGTACTGCCTCCACTTGCAGTGCTAATGCCACTGTTAGTACGACTGTGGCTTTTAAAGAGGTTGTTTTCACCACCGTTCTGCAAATTGAAAGTCAGTTTTGAGCGATGAGAAGATTTTTCTGAGTAGAGTTCCCTATACCAGAGGATGCTCTCAGATACAATGGAGAAAAAAAGATGATCAAACCTCAAGATGCTAACTGAGCACCTTACAACAGCAGATAAAATGACTAATGCATTCTTTCTGAAGTGGTAACTTCATAAACAAAAAATACTTACCATTTCCATCTGACAGCCAATGGCTTCCAACAGTGCTGAATCTTGAACAATATTTAACATTGCACCTGAAGAATCAGATATGAGAAGGTAACTAAAGACCGCAGTAGAATATTCACTGCTAAAATTTACAAAGAAGCACTGAAGGTCTAACATACAGGATTGCCATCCTGTTTTATAAAAACTCTTATAAAGAGTTTTATAAGACACAGAATTTGCTTCAGGCTTTTTTTTTTGGAGCAGATGAGAGCTGAGAGAGAGTGCTTTCAGCTATTTTAAAAATGCTTTGAACATAGGTTTTTCAGATTCCTCAGTTCAGAAGGATTTTGGTTTCACAGAAGGGCTGGAATCATTCCTTGTCTCCCATCAGATTGTGCTAATTTAAAAACTCAGGTTACATTTAAGGGTATCTACTGACTCTGTGAATAAAATAACAGTATTTGTTAGATAACTGAGAGCGCTAAAATGAGCTGTGTAGCCCAAAGCCACCTCAAGGGTTATACAGTGCTGGCCTTGGCTACATTCTTCCCTGGCACAAAGAGGCTCCCTTCCCCAGTTTGGCCACTAGGAGCCAAAAGGCAGCTAGTGACTGGCAAACAAAACATGTTTTCAAGTCTTAATGAACTAGCAGTACAGACAACGACCTGCTGGAAGATAAAGTGAATAATGTCTGGTCCATTCAGCAACCCTTAAGACATCAGCGCAACGGACCACACTTGTTCTCATACTGATCTGTGATGAAGGAGTTTTATTTTCATAAAGACATTTCTGTCCCTGCCCCACAAAAAAAAAGGCTAATATTTGCATCATTGATAATTTGTGGGTTTGTAGAGCAAATTAAAAATTGCTTTCATTTCAATCTGGCTAAAATATAAACACAATTTCCTAAATCAGGAGGCCAGTGCATAATCTGAGGTGGGATACACTGAAATTCTCTCTACCTGGAAGTCATCCCCAGCCTCTCACTTTCCGTGCTTTGTTTTCCATCAGTACCCAAAATACTGTATTGAGAAAGCTGAAGCTCTAATTGCAGGGGTTAGCCAACCCTACTGCATCCAAACTAGCCAGCAGGTAGTCATCTCTTTCATCTTGAGAGAGACAACTACACACAAGTGTAACACACTGTTAAATTAAAATTGCCAATGCATTCAGGGTGCCTTAGGTCAACTTGCATGAACAGCCTGTATCTGCCTGGCAGCACCACCCCCAGGCGACGAGGAAAGAAACAGTAGACCTGTAACAGGCTGACACTGATGCACTCAGTGGCATCAATTTTAATTTGCTACTCCCTCCCAATGACTGTTTAGGAAAACACCACTTGCTATATGAAGGGAAATGCACCACTCGCTGTCAAAAATTTAGTGAGCAACTGGAAACAAACACTGATTTTATTGAGAAGCTGGTGGCATGTGTGAGAATCTGGCTAAACTGGAGATCCATGAATCCTTTCCAACTAAAGCCAGCAGGAGATAAACTCCTGTTTCCATATGTGAAGTTAACAACAGAAATACAGGGGAGATGGACTGGTATGGACTATCATGGAAGTAGTAATGGTAAAAACCATTTGAGGCAGAATCATAGAGGTTGGAAAAGACCTCTAAGATCATCGCGTCCAACCGTTGACCCAACACCACTACCCACTAAACCATGTCCCTAAGTGCCTCATCTACTCAAGAGCATCTACCCAGCCGGATGCAAACACCAACTCGCAGCAGAGGCGTACAGGAATGCATGGGTAGGATTTAACAGAGCATCACCCCATGGTTCCCAAGGTGGTGCAACCCCCTGTGCACCGATGCTCTGTAGGTCTCGCTTGGAGGATCACTTTGAAACCATAAACATCCTCATCCCTTCACCAGCAGTGGCTGCAAATCATTCTTTCAAATCATTCTCCCTTAGACTTCCACTAGTAAAGAAACTATCTCAACCACTGCAAGGAAACTTTCCAAAAGTCTCTGCAGACTGGATTTGTTTCCCTTCACTTCATCACTCATGCCATTTTCTTTCCCTCCCCTATTAATCAGGTAGGCTCTCCCAGAACAAGGCAGACACCTCCCACCACAGTGCAAGTCTGTTCCCTTTTTAAACAGACAAAAGGAAAGTGGTATTGTAATTACTGAAGGACAAGAACACCATAATGTGGAAAAAGGCACTTCTAAATAAAGAGAGAAAAATACGGGGGGGAGAGGGGGGCGGGAATAAAAGGCAAGTACATTTTTTACTGGTCTGAAAATATATTTAGCTCGACAGATTATGCACTATTCAAGTTTTCAGCTTCTACTTACTTTCTGAGTATTCAGAATAATGTTAATACACTCATTACCTCAAAGAACAGGTTGTTGCCGAACTATGATGCATCTCCAGACTCTATTCCAAAGCTTTTGTCTGAGGATTTACACAGTGCTAAACAAATGTCATCTGTATTCTGCCAGTGCTGGACCACCAGTCACCCAGTATTTCAGTTTGTTTCTAGGCTTAATCGTACCAAAAAACGAAAGCGTTTCCTGTAACCCGTTAGTCAAGAATCCTTCCCAATATTAAAACAACATTTTTTCCTATTTCGATTCCTAGTTATGACTGACTTTTCCTGCTGGAATGCGCTTTACTTCCACCTCTACTTTTCAAGTACTATTCCACATTTCTAAAAAGAGAGAGATTACTTTAACGAAAAAGTGAGGCTTTTCAAGATGTTCCCATAGTATGAGGGAGATTATACAGATGACAACCTGCCAGGAATTTCATCTTTTTTCTTGCAAAGCAACACATGACTAATAATCTGTCCTGGAATAATTTGGTTTAAGACAGACACTTCTATAACACAGTTAATAAATAAAAAAGTTGAAATAACCTAGTATCATTTGAGTGTTGTTGGGATCTGTTTCCGTTTGCAAAGCTCCTATAAGTATATTCACAAGCCTCAGCTTCAAGGAAAGGAAGGTTACTGGCTTATCATATGTTGAGCTGTCATCATTGCTGAATTTCCCTTCCAGGACAACCTAAAGGAAAAATACATTTATTTCAGTATCAATTAGAGATCACACCAGCATGGTATTGGTTTCAAAAGTCAATATCCACAGCATACATTGCTACTGACAACTTTTAATACAGTCGCTCTAAGAATTTCAGTGCTAAATAGAACACCAAATAAAACCCACAAGTCATCCAAATCCCACTCCAAAACAACCAGGAAAACAAAAATGGAAACGCAAAACAAAGTGGTAAGTTTACTACCTCAGACTTTATGGTTCCAAAGTGATGAGGGAGAGGCAACAGAGACAGCAAGATGTTAATCGAAGCTCTTCTTAGCTCTGTGGGGTTTACATAGATTTTAAACTTTGAGAGTTCTCTGCAAATCAAAGCATCATACAGTTAATCAACTTTACACAGGCATTTGGAGCCAAATTTAATTAAGTTAAAATTAAACATACAGCCACCCAGTGGTCTTAAATAATTTCCAGTATACAATGTAGCTGTTTCTGTCTAGGCTCAGGATTTTTTTTTTTTTTTTTTTTAAACAGCAGCAATAACACAATGAATTCATGCAGGAACCATCACTTGCTAAGGATTCTGTACCCCATACAAAAGCAATGAGCTGATGAAAGTATTATTCATATACTGCATCTTCAAAGCAGGAAGTTTCGGTCATGAGCCTCTACTGGCTTATTACAACTCAAACCCACCCAGGATTATCAGAGATCCGCAGAATATGCTCATGCACATATTGCATAAAACACCAGCTGCCTAGCAAACAGATCAACTTTTGTCAATAGCCACCAGCAAATTCTTCTACTCCTAAGACCTGTCCAAAAGAAGCAGTGGCTCAGATTTAAGCCCAGAAGATAAATAATACTTTATGCATAACTTCAAAATGAAATGCAGTACCAAGACATAAAACGTATGTTGAAGAAGGCATGCACAGAGTAGTATTAAGTTAGCAAAACATCCAGAAATCTATAAAGCTCTGACAAATGAGGTTCTCTCTTCTGGTTTAAGAATCTACTCCAATTTCACCAGCCTGTCTAAATTATCAATTTTTCTATTTAATGATGTGTAAGATTACTGTCTTAATCAATTCACTGCAGCAACAGCCACTAATGAATATCCTGTGAAATTTTACTTAAAAATCAGTAGGCTTTCAATATATTTGAGCTAAATCACTCCTTTTCCCTATTCTTTCCATCAGTGAATATATAGATAACAACTCACATATTTCATTTAAAATAAGCACTACTGTTGCTTTAAAGAAAATTGCATTAAGTAAAATTAAAAATTAGAGCTTATGAAGTGCTGCTATTATCACTATCAAATACATACACAGTGTGGGGCCCACATTACAGAATTCCTTCAGTGAAAGCTACTCAGGAATGACAGAAACCCCAGAAGATAAACACCTCCCCACATTTCTGATGATATTTATATGGAAATAGCAATTTACCTGTCAGGTAAAATAGTTTCAAGAGCCGAAATGAAATAAGGAACCACGACATCAATCCCTTTCAGGTCACAGCAGAACAAAGGAGGGGAGTTTAAAATAACACTGGCAAGAACGGGGTGGCAAATGAAATCTGCTATCTGCAAACCCTGAATTAAAAGCATGTAAAATCTGACAAAGAAAGATAAGATTAAATTATTTGCACATAAAAAGCATCAGCATCCCACATGAACAAGAATGTGCAGCCACTATTTGATCTTTTCTATATAAAATAAAGTTTCAAAATCAGAGCTAGGAAACATTTATATGAGCTTTCCCCCCAAGTTACTTTAGCACAGGCAAACACACCTAACCAGCTTAACAAAAAACCCCTCACAAATCACATGTATTTCATGTGAAAAGCCAGTGCAGCACAATTTTATTGAAACCTCTGACTTTTTGCAACACACGGACTGGGAGCTGTGCAAATACAGCCCAGATGTTTACTAACAGTGCTTGGATCATGTGCTCTCCCCACTACTCCCTTCCCCATGTAAGGATGGGAGTGAGACCTTGATTTTAACTCCCCAACACAAGAAAAATACTACGAAATCTTTCGGGGGCAGGGGGAACAGGACAGGACACACTAATCAGCAATTTGGAAAATGAGACTAAACATAGCCATCATAACCAGTTCACAAATGAAAAAGCAGGGGGGCAGGAACCTAGCTGGCCATCATCCTAAAGCAGTTAGTTTCTTTTGCAGTTTGGAAACAGGTTGGAAAAGATTTGGGTTTTTTTTTTTTTTTTTTTTTTTTTCTAAAAGGCTTGCAAACACAGAGGAATCTCACTGACTGGGTAAGAGAAACACAAGCTATCTATACACAAAAAATTACAACATGCAAGAAAACATAGTTCAGTCTTCCAGGAAGTTTTGATGCCATCTGGGACAAATGTATCTGAACAGTTTGAGAGAGTCATGATTTAAAGTTGATTCTCGGCCTCTAGCCTTTACTATTTCACTTTTTAACAAAAATTTGGAAAAAAGGTACACTGATAGGCAAGATTGCCTTATTTTATTAGAAATAAAACTGTAAGCAGAGGTAGTTCAGAATACAACTGTTTTAAATAATGGAATATTAGTGCATTTCTATATTTAAAGAAAAAAAAAAACCAACCCACAAACACATTCCACCCCAGTGTTGTGGTGTTTGACAACATAAGTCTAATTTTTAGACATGGTCTAATAAAATGTCCGAAGTCTCACGTCTGCACACTCATTTTTTCCATGTGAACAATATTCAGTGACAAATTAAAAAAAACACCAAACCCAAGAGTTCCTTCCAGCTGGGAGGCACTTTAAGGGACCTCCCTTCAAATGGAACTTGAAGAAAACCCAATGAAAACCAGCATCATGAGAAGATGAAAGGAAATCACTATTCGGTTTAGCCAGGAATCCCCACCTACAGCATCTGAAGGCTAACTGTTTTTTTTTGAATTGGCAACACAAGACTCAGACAGTAAATGAATGCTATTCACAGTGAATTAATTTGCACCATAAAGTTATACCAATAAAGCAACTGGAAGATAGGTTAGTACCGGGATAGGTAAGCTGGCAATATTTCCTCCCCAGTCTTCTTGCTACAAAATATCCTACACAGTGTCCCGCATGCCTCTGCCCTTCCCGCTTCATAGTTGTCTGGGAATTCACTCGCATCAAACATGGGGTTGGAAGCCACCGTGTCTGTGGACATTTGCGATCCTTTCCGGCGAAACTCCACGCTAGCTTGAGTTGCTATAGCTGGGAAGAGAAAAAACAGTGTTTCACCGCTTTTGTTAACATATATAATAGGCTCATGGGATCCTGGACACAAAGATCAAGTCAAATTTAGTAGTTATCATGAAGCTGTTAGTTCACTATATTGGAGTCAGTGCCTCTGTTTAGAAAGTATTTGTGGGTGTAACTAACTTTTTCTTTATAAGGATGACAACAACTGACCTTCATATTCTAGAGCCTGTCCCAACTTTCTGCTGGGAAGAGTATGCTTATATCCAATATTAGCTTCCTACCCTCTCTGAAGGACAAGGATCTTCCCTCACCTAGTTCTCATCTCCAGAAAAATGAAGTACCACCTTGCGCCTTGCTCCTTTAAAATGCCAAAAAAAAACCATTTAGACAGTGCCATTACTGAGACCTCCAAGCAAGTGCTTAATTTTCAACTGGACAACTAATCTCTTATGCTGCTCTAACACCAAATTGCTTTGATCCAATTTTGTTGTATAAACATACTTATTAAAAAAAATCCAAAAATTCTAAGGACCCATATCAGAAAGAGAAGTTTGCTGAAACCCACTCTCCTGATTCAGTCCCTTTCTCCTCACATGACTACTGAAATCACCAAATAAATCTGAGGTTAGACAGCCTCCAGACAGCAGCTACCAGGGAGGCTGGCCCTCTCCTACTCCCTATCCCACAATACGCTCCACAAAAGTCTCTCAGGAGCCCGCTGTTACCTACACGGGACGCGGTTCTGCCGAGCTTTGTGCTCCCTCCCTGCAGGACAGTTCTGCCAGCCCAAACCAGTTGAATTCATGTCTTTCTAGAGAGATTTCTGGTCCCCTTTGACACATCAGTATCATGTGCATACGATGCAGGAGGCCACTCGCTTTGCTGGCTTCATCCTTTCTTCCAGGATAATAATCAAAAAAAGATACATTGCTCTCAAGGTGATTTTTTTTTTCCCCCTGCTTTTTTCGCTTTTTCCTTGGACAACTTCACTCTTGGATTACTAACGGCAGAAAGAGCACGCTCCTTCTTATTTTTAGCTAAGACTATGTTGATTTTCAAAACTTTTATAAGCTACAAAACCAAACAACAGATAATGTGTGCTCCTAACAGAATCATGCCAATGTAGTTCCACCAGTACCAGAGAACTTCCTCTATCTCAAACCTGGGACACTGGGGAACATCAGGTTCACAATCAGTCTTGCAAACAAAGACCCATTAACACTTCGACAGTTGGAATACTTGTTAATTTACAGGTAGGGGGGTTTTTTTGGTTTTTTTTTGTTTTTTGTTTTTTTGTTTTTTTTTTTTTTAAAGGAAACGTCCTAATGACAAGTGTCTAACTCTTAATTTTGTCTTTAAATTCGTGTTTTAACCTACTGTTACCTTACAAATTTTCATGACATAAGTAGCAAATAAGCACAAATCTTTATGCATCTTCCCATGAGCCATTTTTTGTCCTAAATAAACTACCCAGCAATATATTGTAGTTGGAAAAAAACACTACATGCACAATGCATACAAATCAAACACTAGGTCTGTAAAATAAGCTTTAAGTAAAAAAAACATGGTTAGTGCAAAGTCCTGAAACTCATGACATGATCACAGACTAAAGTACAGAAAAGATGGGACTGATTCAGGCAGATTAATTTGCTTTTGCCAACAATCCTCCCCATTCAAAAACACACACAAAAAAATTACTTGTCTTTTTCAAGTAAAAGTGCAAAAGCTACAAGAGACAATGAGAATGAATTTACAAATAAAATATGGGATTATGGAAAAAGAAAAGCATGACCGCAATTAAGGAAAAGCTACTGGTTCCTACTTACAAGATTTATAAGAAAGAAGAATTTGGATAAAAGATGCTGCAAGATAATAGAAATAAAATGGAAACAAATCAAAGGACAGCAGTAGTTATAAAATACTTTTAAGATGGTGAAATCGTAATATAAGTTAAGAAGCTTTTAGCTTTTTTAAAAAATAGATTAAAAGCTTTATGATATAGCAAGCTCGTTAAACACATAGGAAATTGGCATTCAGGTCCAAAATTATGGTTTTGAAAGTACCATGCAAAACAATGAACAAAAAGTTACAAAATACTAATAAGATTTAGAGCTGTTCATATCAATGTACATCAGTCCTTTAAACGGATGTATTAACCCTTCCCAGCTCAAGTACCTTTCCCTGTGTTGCACTGTATACGGAGTACACACCAGGCTGTGCTAAGGCTTCTGTGACGTGGGGTATGTCTCGTAGGGGGAAGGTTACTTACCTGCAGAGTCTTCTCAAGGCAATACTCCTGCTTCCAAACCGTGAGTTCCTGACCGTATTACAGCTCTGTCTTCCCTAACCCAAGTTGCTAACAACCCTTAACAGCAGCCAGTATACCCAGGCATGCCTCCCCTGACCACCAGCTCAATCAACAATCTTCCAAAGCAGAAATAAAAGGCAGAACACTACCAGAAACATCAACATCTCAAAACCAATCTCCAGCAAAAGAAGCGAGGAAAGACTCCAGTAGCCAGGTACCAGGAGAGAATGCCACTACCTCATAAGCGCTGCTTCATTGAGCATACAGGGTCAGATCAAGACCTGTGACCAGGCCTCTCAGCAATACTCAAGATGTCCCTAATCAGGGCTGCTTATAGTTTGCTCCTAGACCCCCAGAAACATTCTTTGGGACATTAATATTAACGACAGTAGGGCCAGAAGAGATGAGGGTAAAACTATACCCCAAGACTCCCCCACTGCCAACAGCACCTGGGCGATACCAGCAACCCTCCTAGGTAAGACTGCTTCAGCTGCTGTAACACACACAGCTGGCAGGCTTGTGACTGACTTCTTTAGGTACAAGGATTAAGAATGAGCCCATCAAATTGGAAGATTCAGTCGCTGAAATGGTGGCACAAGGTATTCATGAGCTTCTCCCAATTCTCAAAAGTTGCTGAAGACGGCAACTAGCAGCAGCATGCACCGTATGGCCAAGCTTGTCTAACTGAAACACATCCTGCCAGTGAAGCTACACACGGCACATGTACACACACCCCAGAGCTGCCATATTCAGGGTTAACTTCATAAAGGCTTCATAGTGAATTTCTTATGAAAGAGTTCTCAAGTACCAATCACAGGGAGCTATTTATGCCACACTAACAGCTAAATAAATACCATGCAGCCATCTAATTCTAAAGACTACACCAGCAGGATGCAGTTCCTTTCAAACCAACTACGCATTTTCGAACAGATCATTTTTCCTCTCTCGCCACAATACAGAGTAATGTTCATTAGCTGTCAGCCATAAAGCTTCACCATCAAGGTCTCAGTGGAGAAACTAAAGCCTGATACAGGACAGTCGAGGCACAAAAGCATTACACCAACAATGGCAAGATCGCTGTTTTGCTTCAGAATCCAAACACCACCACAAGACTATCTTGAAGGACGGGGCTCAGAGCAAACAGGAAGACTGCTTTCCAGGTGATAAACTCCACCAGTACTCAGGCATATACAGATGACCTCCAGCTAATCTTGTGGGAGAGAACAAGTCTCTTTTCCCAAAGAGAGACAGACAAAACCACAGCAACCACAAACGTGAAATACGTACAATTACCCTGAATCATGCAAGGGTTGGTACAAGAAGCTTACTAATGAAGATGGTAGAAAATTGAACCACAGTGGGGCACCAGTTATATTCACAGAACTAGAGAAGAGTTGAGGCTGGAGGAGACCTCGAGATGATATAGTCAGTGCTACCCCCCTATCCCCCTAAAGCAGGGTCAAGTGGAACAAGCTCAGTTACCCTTCCACCCATCCAGACATTTTTTTCAGCTCAGAACCTACAAAAAGCTGCACATTTTTTCCACCACTGTCATTTTTCTTGACTTCCTTTCTGGAGGTTAAAGAGTCCGAGAAGTAAGATATCTCCAGGACAAGGAGAAAAGCAAGGGTAGATAGGTACTCATTCACATCAGCTTTGATCAACAGCTCTTCACTTCCTAAAGCTCATCAAAAAGACTTATGTTGTAAGATGGGAGAAGGATGATGTGCTAGTCCATGTGAATCAGCAGGGTTTGTTTAAAAGAACTGAACTAAATTCTGAACTAGAACTTGAGACCACAGCTCATCCACAGAGTTACTTGTTAGACACTCGCATTCAGCTCAGGAATAGCTCTTTAGAGATCATGTCTCATGGGTTCTCATTGAGAATGTGTCACATGACAGAAGAGGAATAAGAAACACATGCTAGAAAATGCAGTGTTCCACAAAGGTGTCCCATGGCAGGGGAACTCTCTGCAGGACCAAGGAGCAATCTGTATCAAGATATTTCGCCACTTCCTTTTTCAAAGTGGTCCTCAATCTTCCAGCCAGCAATGAAACAGAGAAATCGTATCGGAGAGCTATGAGAGAAGAAATTCTTAACTGCATGGCATTGAAACAAACTGAACATCAGAAGGGTTTAAAGCTGCTGAGATCTTATACAGCTGCAGTCCCAGACCTAAAAAAAATAGTACGTGTGGGCCAGTGGAAGACAGTACTACATAGCAAAGCTGATTTTAAGTAAAGACACTTCCCAATCATAAAACATTTAAAGCATCCATAAAAATAAAAGTGCTTCCTGAAGCTAACGCAAAGATTATCAACAGCAGTGTCAAACATGGTAAGAATATTCAAGCTAGTATCAAAAGCGTTACTGTACCAGGCTACAGAGGATAGCAGGTGGACCATGATATACAAGTATATAGTCAACCTGCAGCCAAAAAGAAGTCTTGTAACAGGCAGATTTATTTTTATCCTCTTTCCTAAGGGTAGGGATTGTGGCAGCTAACTGTCCCTTCTCTGCTGCCCTCTTTCTTCAAGCCACATCTATATTGGGTAGCATGAGCAGAGGCAGGTGGATGGGCACAACATGCAGATCTGATTATTACTGATGGGCCCTACTCGTGTGATGGAGAGGGACCACAGTACACAACCCTCCTGGGCCACCTCATCAGTCCAGCACAGCACCGCCTGCCTTACACTGTTCAAGGAGGAAGAGACTTCACCTGGAGGCATCAGGCTTCACAGATTAGACTCCCAGAACAGAAGCTTTCAATTTGGACTTAAACCTGGTTTAAAAGACACCGATGCTTCAAGCCAACAGAAACTGCAGAAGCCTAGCGCTTTACAAGTCTTGCTACATTTTCTCACCTAAAGCAGAGGCTGAGCAAAAGGATTTATCCAAAAGGATAAATCAGGCAATACGACTTTAGTGCCTCTCTACAAAGTTTCAGCAGTATGGGTCCATCTTCAGTTTGCTCTCGTCTGACAGCCTGCCATGGCATTGCTGTGACCAGTACTTTACACAGCGGTAACAACACTCATGGCATCCTGGAAGAGCAGCAAACACTTGACTAAATTCCTAAGTTAATTCTGTCTTCCAAGTTGCTAGAAAAGCGGGACATAACACAGCCAGTTTTCTGGGTCTCCACCAATGTAATTCTCTCAGATCCACTGCTGCTAATAAATGGCAGAACATGTGACGTGCAAGGACTGGTCTCACTATGGACAGCTCTGAAGAGCATGGAGGAGGAACAGATTTCCCAATAGTTGTTTCTAGTTTTCAGGAAGGTAGTAAGTCCCTCTGTAAGGCTAGCAATATGACAATTTTCTGACTGCTGTTAGGCAACTTAAGACATTGCATATACGAATAGAAGGCCCTGGAACCCCTTCAAGGAAGTCAATTGTTTTGATTTTGAATGACTGTGTACTTCTGCTAGAATCACAACACCTCTGTTTACAGATGACACTTGCATAAGCAGCATCTCAGCTGACATCCTCTTCAGGTTAAGCACTTCATTAAAATTGCTCAAGGTACAGGTTATGTCAAAATTAAAATCATAGAATCATAGAATCATTCAGGTTGGAAAAGACCTCTAAGATCATCGAGTCCAACCATCGACCCAACAC